>NC_140562.1:6731238-7126238 GCF_057381845.1 Rhamphochromis longiceps
AATTTATTTTACTGGGATTTTATAGACTTGGTTTCTTTCAACAGTGGCTTTTTTTTCTTGCACCCAACATTTTTTTTTCTTTCCTTTATTTATTTTTATTTTATTGTATTTTTTTTTAATTATTTATGGTTATTTGTTTATGTCACTGGTCAGGCTCCATAGCGTACTTTTTTTTTTTTTTGGTATTTTTTCTACATTCCCACCGCTTTTTTTTTTTTGCTCACTTTTATGAGTCCTCATAATAAAGAGTTTTCTTTTTTGCTACTGATGGTGTCTACTGATGGTGTCTACCAGAGCATTGTTTTGTGTTTCCAGTAGGATAACTGTTTTGTAATTGGGGGTCCTCTGCCCATCTTTGGTTTTAAATGAATTAAGGCATTTATTTGGAAGTGTTTGGTGCTATGAGCTGTTATGAGCACGGTATGCTCTGCTCCTCCTCCCCTTTCATACTTACACTGTGACAGCCAGCGACTGAAGAAAATCTAGCGCATCCATAAATGATTACAAAATTGCCAAAATGACACAGAGATAAATAGAGATTAACAAATACATAAAATATTTTGTTAAATTGTTTTTCTTCTTTACTATCACCCTTCACCTCTCTTATACAATAGCAGAAAAACAGTAGTATTACAAAATAACATGAGGAATGTAACAAAAGGCCTCACACTTCTAAACTTGTTGTTCATTTTTAATATACTACAAGGAATTTCAATCCTCTGAGCACTCTTTAAGCTTCTGATTCCTTTGTGTTTATTGCTTTTTTTGTATGTGTGCTTTTTTTTTTTTGTATCCAGGCAATGTCTCTGCTGCTTCAAGGAGTACAAGCATTTGGAGGTTTTTAACCAGCTAGTCTACGCCCTCATCAACCTGGTCATTGCTCAGATCAGCAGCCTGAGAGAGAGACTCTTCAGCGTTGAGGACCACACTCACAAAAGAGGCGTATCTGGGGCAGAGGGGGCGGGGTCTGAATGGAGTGGAGGTGAGACCGCACCTGTCACCCTCCCCCAGCCACACTCACCTGGTGAAGACGAGCCTGTGAATGTGGAAAGAGACTCGGCTGAAGAGGATGCTGATACGCCAGACCTAAACCAGAACAAGCCCCAGACCCAGGATCAGGGCCAGAACCAGTCTGCTGAATCTCAAGTAGATGTTCTTGGATCTGGGGATGCCAGCATTGAATCCAGGAGTGGGGACGATGTGGCATGTGGCATTGAAAGTAACCAGGACAGTCAAGATCCCTTCAGCTCCTGGAGCACGGAGGAGAGGGAGAAACTGTTGCTATGTGCAGCCAAGATCTTCCAGATCCAGTTCCCCCTCTACACAGCTTACAAACACAACACACATCCCACCATAGAGGTGAGGAGTCTTGGATAACACACCTGACACATCACCACACCCACAGTGGTCAAGGTTTCCTCTTTCTCTACTGTAGACTATGTTTAGTTATTGGCTGACACATTTAGCAAATACCTCCTGGCTTCATCACCACATTAAATGTGGCCGTTCAGTCATACCATATCTATTTATGCAGTTTACATGGTTTTGCTCTTAAGGCTATGTTTTGCCTAGTGTTTTTCTTCTTAGATTATGTGAGATTATATGATGAACACAGATGCATTGTCTTTTCTCTGATGGCAGTGCCAAAACACATTCTTCTCTTTAAGCACCTTAAAAAATGCTTTGATTGTGACAAGTGTGGGCTGTGACTAAGAAACTTGTATTTACTGATCTTCTACATTAGAATACATTGTATTCTAATTTTTGCCTCATAACTTTTGCACTGTCCACTTCCTGCTGTGACAAAACAAATTTCCCACGTGTGGGACTAATAAAGGTTATCTTATCTTATCTTACATTTTAGGTTAAAACTCATTTTGGTCTTACACGTTTTTTTTTTTTTTTTTTAATTTCAGGACATATCGGCTCATGAAAGCAACATCCTCGGCTCCTTCTGTGACATGAATGTAAGAAATACACTTTATCCTTATTGCACTGAACCAAACGTTGTCATAGGTTTTTTTTTTTTTTTTTTTTAAATTGGTTACAAGTTGTTTCCTGTTAATTAACTGGATCCTCCCACAGGGGGGAAATGATCAGACTTACAAGCTGTTCTGACAGCTGTATCCTCAAAATGGTTAAATTGTACTTGGTTTTCTCATGCTGTCTTGTTCTTGTGGCAGTTTTGCCTCTGTCATTTGTTCCACCCTGAAACTCTTTGATTAGAGCTGCATTCACATCTTCTACTTCCAAACCTGACAGCTGTGGTGCATCCAGGGCATTAGAGGGAGGGCGGCAGGGGTGATGGTAGGTGTAGGCCTTGGGTTGGGAATAGCTGTAAGACAGGAACAATAGGGCTGGGTATCGTCACTGATTTCTAGAATCGATTCGATTCCGATTCACAAGGTCCTAAATCGATTCGATCCATGATTCGATTTGAATCGGGGAAATTTTGCCTCAGACAGTCAGAAATATTATAATTCAGATCATGCATCAGTACGTTTCCATATTTTTATATCTATAAAAAGAAAGCTGACACTTGCGAGACTTTATCAAAGGTGTGAGCATCACAGCAGATGCCTTTGTGTCAAAGTAGCTGAAGATAAAACACAGAAAATGTGAAGGTGATTTTCCTGGCCTGGGATTTTATAAAAATATTCTGCAGTAGATCAAAAGCGAAAGAAAACCATTAATCAACATATGAACATTAGCTGATGCTGCTGAAGTGAAGCAGAGCAAAGTTGCAGAGATTTTATTAGAGACACAGCTGAGCGATTTGAAATTTTGCATAATTTTAAAAAGTTTAAATTTGTTCAGAAGCCTATTGAACAGCAGAAATGAGGCTTTGTTTTCGGAAGTAAGTAAAAGGAAAAAAAAAAAAAACATCGCCCGACAGCACTGTAAATAACGGTAGACTTGTGCGTAACAAGCAAGCGAATAATGCAGAAAACAGATTTTTAGACGGGAAACTGTTTTTCAAGTACACAGAGAGAGAGAGAGAGAGAGAGAGAGCTGTGCATGAAGTGTAATTTTTTTTTTTTTTTTTTTTTTTTTTTTTTTTATCAAGGTGGCAGCAAAAGTCAGAGGGAATTCATGACGATGTTTATGTGAAGCGTAGTTTGGATCTTCTTTTGCTGCTGGTTCGGTCAATATTGTTTGGAGAGAGATCAAACTAACAGCTTTAGAATCAGTGCAAAAAGGGCGTAAACACAAAGCGCGGACCCGCCGAAACATCAGAATCAGCAAGCTGTCGGCTTTCAGCCCCGACCGTGTCCGTCGGGTGAGAAAGGCGACATCTCACTGATTCTGATGCGTCGGCGGGTCCGCGCTTTGTGTTTACGTCTTTGTGCAGAGTCCGTGTTCCTGCTAACATTTACGGTTTTAGCTGTTTGGTGGTTGTTGAAATTTTGTGACGTTTCACCTGAGATTCTGGCAAAATAAATTTCGATTCAGGATTTTAATGAATCGATATCACGTTATCCAAGCCAGAATCGATTTTAATCGATAAATCGGTCATCAAAACCCAGCCCTAGGGAACAACATGTATATGCCGTGACAGTGTCACGAGTCTGGTGAAGAGAGTCACGTTTTATTGTCACATCTTTTCTTGTCGATTGTGGTGGACTTTTGTTTCACTCGCGCTTGCATTTTGATTGATGTGGTTGAATTATAGCACTGGGGCATTATTATGATTTTGTTTTTTTGTTTTGTTTTTTTAAACAGAAAAAGAGTAATGAAAGGTGTCCAGTCTAATGTGTGGGACCTGGAAGAAAATTGCTTAAGTGTTATTCTACTTCCTCCAAAAGCAGATTTCAGAGGGTCAGCTCACGTGACTATTCTAAATGTAATTTGGAAAATTGGCAGCAGCAGATCAGATTTCTCATCGCTGCATAGATAACAGTAGGAAGAGATGTATGTATACCAGTAACATCTCAAGATGATATTTATATCCTACTGTGAAGTAAATATCATGACCATCACATGTTGAAAACAGCCGTCTCATCTGTCCCTTAGAGTGCCCAGAATGGTTTGTAGATAAGATGCTGCTAACTGAGTGACCATATAAATACAATTACTCTGATATGTAGATGTTACATAGGTAAGGTTAGGGCTAGGCTTACCTTTGTCTCTGAGAGAATGCCATCTTTGATTGGTTTACAGTCCCCACACACTGAGTTTTAAAGTACAGTTACTGTTAACCATGTAACCCTGGTCCTTACCTTCTTTCCGTTTCCTACCAGATGACTCACAGTGGTCACGTCACTGTTTTGGTAGTCCTTGGGGGGGGGTTACATTTTTGTTTAGCTAAGTGTTGTCCCAGTTTCCTGCTCTCTTTGTGTTTTTTCGTACATGTGCTTACATTATTAAGAGAATTTCTAAGCTTCATAAAATGCATGGTAACAGGGTTTTATTGGTCATGGGTCCTGTTGAAGCTCGTTGTTTTCTGAAATGAGCATTGTAAGGGTTGTAAACATTGTAAATGAGCTCATGTGTTAGCTCTGTACTGTCAACATGAAACTAAAGCTGTTCTGGGAACTTGTGCTGTGAATTCCTGTAGATGATGTTACAGTGCCCCAGAGAGAAGTAATGTGTCCCTGGATTATCTTTGTTCACTTTGCCACTATGATAAAGTTTTTATTAGGCTTGGGGGAGGAGAGGGTTTAAGATGGCCTGAAGAAGACATTTTTATGAAAAACTCCAGAGCTGGAAATCTGGAAACTAATGGCTTTTCTGGTTTTTATTAGCAAAAGTAACTCATACCTATAGGAAATAAGTGTTTACACGCTTTATTTTAATTCACTACTTTCAGTCTCAAGTTCACAGTATGCTGAGTTTGGCACAGCAGTATACTTTTACCACACAGTCGTCTTTAAGTCACAAAGAAACAAAACCAGTGAATATTCTTTAGAATAGAAGATGCTTCTTTAAAGTCATTTTGCCCTGTCTTTATGCATTCAACAGCTTTGTCTTCTGTTGCAACAGCACTTCATCACAGTTGACAGGGCTAGCTCAGATTACACACACAAAAAGGAAAAAAAGGTAAATGAGCTTCTGAGTGGATGACCGTTTGTAAACCTGCTCTACTCTTGTCCAGGATGTGGAGGTACCTTTGCATCTGCTGCGCTACGTCTGCCTGTTCTGTGGGAAACACGGCCTCTCCCTGATGAAGGAGTGCTTCGAGTTTGGCACTCCAGAGAGCCTCCCCTTCCCTATCGCCCACGCCTTCATCACCATAGTTTCTAATGTGAGTGCTATCAATCTAAACCGCTGCTGTTATTTCAAAAACCACAGATTAGCAGAACCAGTTCTCATACGAATTAGTATGTTTAAAAACAACTTGGATAATAGTGGTAACAGCAGTAAATTGTGATCGGTTTAAATTTGATAATTGCTAAATTTAAGATGAAATTGTTAATCTGTTTGAGTTTTTTTTTTTGGAGGCAAGTACTGAAGATATTTTGGCTAACTGCCTTTTTTTTCTTTATAATGTCCCTGTAATAAATATAACGCACAACTTTGAACATGAACTTCTGTTTAAGATGCAAGGCAGATTCTCAGCTGAAATTTATACTTAAAAAAAAAAGTTTAATTATTCGCATATTGTATTTGATCTTCCCACAGATCCGAATATGGTTGCACATTCCTGCCGTCATGCAACACATCATACCGTTCCGGACCTATGTGATACGGTGAGTTTACACACAATTCTTGGCTTTAAACATGTAACAACATAGAGCATCTTCCTCAGCCAGAGATGGGTGATTCTCACCAGTTGCACTTGCTTTCAGGTGCAGGTTAAAAGACCTGTAAGTGCCTCAGGAGCTGCCATGTTGTTGAACACCACACTTTCTGAACCTGAAGACAGTCACTAACACTCTTACTGCAGTATTCTTGTGTACTGTCAGATTTTTAATCTTGTCTGCAAAGCTCTGAATATTAGATTCAGTGTCCAGCTTTGTTTCCCAGCTGAAGAAGTCAAGATTTGCTATTATTTATAAGCCAGACGTTGTTGATTCTGCATTAGAGCTCGCCATTTGTCTCAGTCAGGCAGCGCAGCCTCTTCTCTTCTTGTTAAAGTGCCATACATTTGTTGCTAGGAAGAGCCTTTGTTGCCATAGCAACAGTTGCCAGACTTCCAGTCAGTGTCTCTTCACGTGACCCAAGAGGAGGCAGAGTGTTGGCAGTGCATGTGATGTAGGCAGACTGATGCTCTGCTACCGTATTGCCTCTTTTGTCTGAGTAGCTTGGTAACTAAATAAACTACTGTATTTAAAAAAACAAAACAAAAAAAATACGACTTTACCAAGTTAACTCTTTGGTAACATTTTCTGTACCAAAGAGTGAAAAATTGGAGCCAGCTTTAACAAGTCAATATTTTTCCTAATACTATAGTATACAAATAAAAATCTGCAAATGTAATAATGTTGCATTCAGTGTACTTCAATTAGGATTTTGCTAATTAAACACATGTTAAACTTCCATAGTGAACACAGTATTTGATATTTACTAGATTATCAGTGTGTTAGTATTGTTATTGTGAGTAGGTTGGCATGCTAATGTTTGTAAAGCTGCTTGAATATTTTAAGCTCTGCCTTGCAGACTGTGCTGTATACCTCTATAAAAATGATTGATTAGCACAACCATAAGGAACACATCCAAACAGTAGAGAAGTGGTTTCACATGATAACAATTAAAAGATAAAAAGGTACGTTAACAAAAACCCAAATTAGGACAGTTTTCACATCATGGTAACTTTCCATTCTATTTAAAGATTTCTTTTTATTTAAATGAACACAAAGTACTTCAGTAGCAACTCTCCAAGCTACACCTCTAAAAACCACAAACGCAGCCATCCAGAGTGGAGAGTAAATGAGTCAGCAGCACAGTTGTTTATTGGAAAATTATAGCGTACGCCTACAAAAGTCTGATTCAAAACAGCCAACCTTAAGTGAGAGTTCTTCTTCAAAATGAAACTTGGCTGTTTTAGAGGAGGATTTATGAAACTTTTTTTTTCTAGCTTTGGGATGCTGACAAGTTTGTTTTAATAGTACCCTAAAGGTCCTTTGTTTTTCCTCTCAGAAGTAATGATTGGTGAATTTCAAAGATCTGATGAGAGGGGGCAGTTTGTACAATGTAGGAGGGGGAGTGGTCACAAATACTGTGGGTTTTTAAAATAATACGTAAATAGTGCTGGCAATACTGTACAACCCTTGGGGAGAGTATTAAACATAAAAGTTTTTGTCAGTAGCTTATCTGTCAGTCGGATGCGTCTGCAGGTATCTGTGTAAGCTGTCGGACCAGGAGCTGCGACAGAGCGCAGCACGCAATATGGCAGACCTAATGTGGAGCACGGTGAAGGAACCACTGGACAGCGCACTGTGCTTTGATAAGGAGAGCCTGGATCTTGCCTTCAAATATTTCATGTCACCCACTCTCACGATGAGATTGGCCGGACTTAGCCAAATCACAGTGAGTCGGACTCCAAACGGATTTAACTCATTCTCACACCCTCATGTAGGTCTGGCTGATTCTAGTTTTCTGTGGACCTTTTGTCAAAATGAGACTTTGCACAAAAATATTTAAGCAATTGGAGATGTCTGTAATATTTGGTGGGAAATAGAGGGATGAATTGTGTTGTATCTGTAAATTTCCTCTTTTGGTGAAAGAACACAAGTAAATGCAGTCCAGGTTTAAAAACAAACAAACTGTTTAAGTGCTAAAATTGAGAATACTTTCACTAAGTATACTCCTAATTGAGGGAAATAACATCAAAAACAAACATCTATTATCTATGCTGTCCACTAGATGGTTAAATAAGAGCTATGAGCCAGTGGTGCTGCAGTTATTGACAGGTTGTGCTTCATTCCTTCACTTATTGCGGGGCATGTTTGTGTTTCTTCAGAATCAGCTGCACACCTTCAACGATGTGTGTAACAACGAATCCCTGGTGTCTGACACAGAAACGTAAGTTAGTGTAAAGAAAAAAGATGCCTGTCCATAAATGCAAGCAAACAGGAAGGATGTGGTGCTATTTTAAACCAGTTTGGGCTAAAAATAAATAAATAAAATAAAATGGTTCACACAGCGTATTATGATTCTGCTTTTTTCTTTCAGGTCCATAGCAAAGGAACTAGCCGACTGGCTGATCCACAACAATGTAGTGGAGCACATATTTGGCCCAAATTTGCACATTGAGGTGAGACTTTTGGTTCCAGTAATGAAAAATGAAAAAACTATTCTGGAGAACATTTCCCCCAGTTTTGCACATTTACATTTGTTTTGTAGATCATTAAACAGTGCCAAGTGATCCTGAATTTCTTGGCTGCAGAGGGCCGGCTCAGCACACAGCACATAGACTGCATCTGGGCTGCAGCTCAGGTAAAATGAGAGACTGTACAGCTTTATTCCACTCCATCATGGGGCAGCCTGCAGTCAAACATCAGTCATACCAAGTGATCGGTGCTGGTATTTCTGTATTGGTGGATTTTTCTGTGTCAGAAGCACTGGGAACAAAACTTTTAAAAACTAGGGGTGTATATGCCACTAAATGGTTTATGCATTTAAGAGGGACACTGCACATTAACATACATTGCTGTGAATGTCAGAATTGGCAAAGAAGCCATTTTTCATCTGCAGATGAAGTGGGAACTTGATCTGATTTTTATTTATTCTTTCATTAACTTTAAATGGTTCAAATTCTTCTGTGATTTAATGCAATATTATATTTAGCCTGTGTTATATATAATAACTGTACTGTGATGAAATCATGGAAACACTTCAGGTGAATTAGTATGTTCCCTTCAGTATTTTGCGATGAGTTGATGAGATTGTGGGCGTTTTGTGTATAACAACAATAACAGCTTCTTTGTTGTTGTTTTTTTTCTTTTGCTTTTAAAAATCAGTTAAAACATTGCAGCCGCTACATCCACGACCTTTTCCCATCTCTCATTAAAAACCTCGATCCTGTGCCTCTCCGTCATGTCCTCAACCTGGTATCAGGCCTGCATCCGAGCACTCACACCGAGCAGGTACAAAACATTCTGAAGTTGAAGCACTGGGCACAGTTTCACCAACATTGTTTTTAAGTGGTTGTGACGTCGCTATGATGAATTGCTTCTGTGTTTCCCCACTCTCCCCGGACAGACACTGTACTTGGCCTCTATGCTGATTAAGGCCCTCTGGAATAATGCATTGGCAGCAAAAGCCCAGCTCTCCAAACAAAGCTCCTTCGCCTCCCTGCTTAACACCAACATCCCCATGGGCAACAAGAAAGGTCAGCGTGCATGCATTTCAGTACGAAGCCTGTTATTTAAAAAACAAAACAAAAACCCCCCCACCAAAAAACAGTATAATATTTTTGAGGCTTTTTCTTACCACTTCAGTATCTGAGCTTTAGTTTAAAGACAACATGTTTTATATTAGTTGGCTGTGGGACTGGCTGTTTACCAGAAATGTAGTTTTTAATTTCTGGTTTTATAACTGGACCTGCCTTCTTCACTAACGATAATTTTAGGATAAAATTTCTTCCAAAATACAAAATGTTCCACAACCCAAGAGATTTCCTGCCACTTGATTTAAAGAAAAGCAAGAAACAAGTTTTTAATTTCATTCAATAGTGGCTAAAATGATTATATACTCAGTCGCACCTGTCGGGATAATTGATAATGTGATTCTAGGACAGCTGACATCATTTTTGCCGCGTGTCTGCAGATTTCCATTGGCAATATCTACAGTTAAGTTGCAGATATCTGCAGTGTGATTTCCAGATATTTGCATCTTCATCATTAGTTATCGTTCCTCTATATATGTACAGTTTGGTTATGACTTTAGGATGAGTGGTGTTTTTACACAATAAATTCCTGAATCTTCATTAGACCTGGTCAATTCCACTTTCAGACTGTCGATGCGTTATTGAGCCTCAGGATTATACACGGTCCTCAGTCTGTCGTCTAATGTGGTTTCAGGTTCACCGGCCGCAAGTCCAGACAGCAGTGACAATAGCGACACGCAACACAGTGGAGGCAGCGACATGGAGATGGATGACCAGATGATGACTGGCAGCAAGAGGAATCAGCAAAGACTATCTGACACAGAGGTATAGAGCACATATGGTGACACAATGAACTAGGATCAGGTGGTAGAGCAGGTGTTCTACCAATGTGAAGGTCAGTGGATCGACCCCTGACTTCAGTCTGCATGATGCTGAACCTCAAGTTGCCCCCAGTGCATCTATTAGAGTATGTGTGTGAATGTTAGAAAGTGCTGTAGGAAGGTGGGTACGATTGGCTGAGTGTTGTATGCAAGTACCCGTCCATACAAACAAGAGAATAAAGAGCAGCTGACTTATTTTCCTCTGTAACAGTCATGATTGTTTTGAAGTCTGTCCTATCCTTGTGACCTTCTGCACTATGAAGGTCACTTTGACTTTTCTGGCCACAATAATTTTTACTTTCGGTCAAAACTTCAGTCCAGTTTTTGAAATGATTAAAATGACGTATTCTGAAGGGAGTTGAGGCCCTTAAATCTTATACCATGACCTGTTTCTTTGTCTAATGTCTTTCTGTAATGTCTAATTAAAGCCAGGTTGTTAACATAAAATGCACAACCAGGTGAAAAGAGCTGCTGCTGTTTCCTCAGGAGTCTATGCAGGGCAGCTCAGATGAAACTGCCAACAGCGTGGAGGAAGGCAGCAGCGGACCAGGCAGCAGCAGTGGCCGCAGCGAGGCTTCCAGCAACGAAGCCGCCTCTAGTCGAGCCAGCCAGTCAGCTGGGAGCCCAGGCAGCGAGCTGCACTCTGATGACATGGCAGATAGCGAGGCCTTAAAGGAGGAGGAAGAGGAGGAGGAAGAGGATGAAGAAGAAGACGAAGAGGAGGAGGATGATGACGATGAAGAAGATGAAGATGAGGGTAACCGCTCAGCTGCTGAAGGTGGGCACCAAAAGGAGCCCCGGGAGCAGACTGAGTCAAGGAAAAGGAAAGCCGGGGATGCTCTTGGTGAGGGGGCAGGGCCGAGTGGCCCAGGGGGAGGAGCCAAATCCAAGGTTCTCCCTTTCAACCCAGAAACTTCTGGTATTATGGTAACAGCGGCGACAGCGTCTCTAGAGAGCCGCATGAGAATGCTTGACACTTGTTCAGCATCGTCATCTGCTCGGCCTGATGGGACAGAGACCCAGCAGCAGCCGCCAGATATCAGCCCTTCTCAGATTGTCCAGGGACCTCAGGAGCCTCCCTGTCTCCCGCGACCCGGGGACTTCCTAGGAGAGGCCATGAGCAGTGAACTCTTCAACTGCCGTCGTTTCATTGGCCCTCAGCACCACCACCACCATCACCACCATCATCATCACCACCACCACCATCATGAAGGGTAAGACTGCTACACTTCTGTTTATGAATGGCTAACACAGAGTGTTTGTCTACTGAGCACATAGTTTCAAATTAGGGTAGAAATGGAGGGACATTCATGGTATTCTGCATATAGCAATTTTTGTGTGTTTATATACTGTATATTAATAGGTAAGTATAGGATTTTACCTTCTGAGTACAGCTTATGTCCAGCACATATTGTAGTATTAAAGCTGGTTTTAGATGTAAAACATTTTATTGACTGCGGTGTTTATTTTGCATATTTGTCTTAAATCACAAATTTCATCTGTGCTAGGAAACTCTCTGTAGTTATACATGTTAGTGTTTTTGTTTTTTCTCTTTTAAATGTACCTGTCAGTCTATCCTTGATCTATAAACCCTACTTTCCTCCCTCAGACCCATGGTGGAGGACATGCTGAGTGCTGATGACGTTAGCTGCAGCAGCTCTCAGGTCAGTGCGAAGTCAGAGAAGAACATGGCTGATTTTGACGGGGAGGAATCGGGCTGTGAGGAGGAGCTAGTCCAGATAAACTCCCATGCTGAGCTCAGCTCCCACCTGCAGCAGCACCTTCCCAACTTGGCCTCCATTTACCATGAGCATCTGGTGCAAGGTGGGCCACACTATGGAACTAGGACAGTTTAATTTATAACAATAATAATAATAATAATAATAGTAGTAAATCTGACCATGTGAATGCTCTTTATCCCCTCAGGTCCAGCTGTTCATAAACATCAGTACTCCAGCAGCCACGCTGTGACTGACATCAACTTGGATAATGTTTGTAAGAAGGGCAACACTCTGCTCTGGGACCTGGTACAAGATGAAGATGCGGTACGACTTCCACTTCTCCAATATTTCCTTATAGACAATGCTTTATGTTCACAGAGTTGATAGATGGTGCTTCAGCTAGCTTCAGCAGGATTGTGTAAAATTCATTTTATAATTTGCTTGTGTGTTTAGATTCATCTCTCTGAAGGTCTTATCAATGAAGCTGAGAAACTGCTGTGCTCGCTGGTCTGCTGGTTCACTGACAGACAGATTCGAATGCGCTTTATCGAGGGTTGTCTTGACAACTTGGCCCATCACCGGTAAGAGTGACCTCTTTATTTATGTTTTAAATTGGTGCATAAATGTATAAATACAACACGCTTATGATGTTTAGGACTTATCTCTGATTGAATGTATTGAAAATGAATACCGTATTTCCCGGACTACAAAGCGCACCTGAATATTAGCCGCACAAGCTAAAAATCAGGGGAAAACCCTGTTTTGTACATACATTAGCCGCACCTGACTAAAAGCCGCAGGTGTTTCAATGTTGACTTATCATATGTAAGAGAATATGCACAAAGGGAATTGTCAGGAAAGAGATGGCTGTTTGGAGACACACCCCTTTTATTAATATTTTGAAAAACAAGTTATGGGTACATATTTGCACATGTAGTACATAGCAGTAACCTGCAGCACACCAGAAAAATAGATTCGGACTACCTTTTAGGCTCAGGTGCAGTGACACGGCTTTAACAAGAAGAAAAGTCAGTCATTCACCATCTTTCTCTTCTTCCTGCGCTCTAAAACCACCAAAGTCCTCTTCTCCAATGTCGGATACAAACAGGCTCAGGATGGCTTCGTCATCCACTCTCCGCTTCTCTCCTTCGTTGTCACTTTCAAAACCAAAGAAATCCTCGTTGTCAGTGTCAGAGTCGAACACCCTCAGAAGGGCCGTGGCGGTGTCCTCCTCTCCATCATGCAGCAGTCCAGCCCTTCAAAATCCGTTGGTGATCGTGGATGTTTTCGCACTTTTCCACGCTGTCAGAATCCACCGGTGGAGTTGGGCATAACTTGCTTTACGCAAGTTTATCGCCGCTCGTCATCCACGCCTCCCGCTGAATGCGTAGCGCTACTTTGAAGTTTGTTTTTCGCGCTACTTCGTACGGCACTACGTTGCCTGGCGGACGGACATGTGACTAACATACCACTCTTGAACCTCGATCCTTCCGCCAGGCAACGTAGTGCCGTACAACAGCGGAACAAACAAAACAAATCGTCTTACGATATCACAAAAATCATGGAAAATCCATAGAAAAGCCGCACCTGACTAAAAGCCGCAGGGTTCAAAGCTTGTGCAAAAAGTAGCGGCTTATAGCCCGACAATTACGGTAATTGGTAGGCACCTGTTCTTGCAGTGCACACATAAAAAGGGTTGCATGTTGTAGCTTCCTGTGCATAGATAAACTACTGATTTATCAACACCAGATAATCATTTCTTGAGCATTTAAAATGTTCATCTTATTTATTTTTGTAATTATTCTCGTTTGGGAATCTTGAAAAACTGGACTCTGTCTTCTTCTCTTCTCTCAGGTCAGTTGTGGTTTCCTTGCGTCTACTCCCTAAACTTTTTGGCACTTTCCAGCAATTTGGCTCCAGCTATGACACTCATTGGATCACCATGTAAGTTACACCACTTCTTCAGAGTGCAAAAGTCAAATACCATATGGAGTTTCAGATACAATTACATGACTCATCAAAGCTGAGTCAAAATATTTGAGTCTTTCTGAAAAAAATAGAAATATGAGTATTGAAGTGTTTTGTTTTGTGAGCCTTGCACTGATTTGGTTGTTGGTTCTGTCAGGTGGGCTGAAAAGGAGCTGCACATGATGAAACTGTTTTTCGACAACCTGCAACACTACATCCAAGAAGTCAGAGAACACCGGCACAAATTTGCACTGTGAGTCTGTCTTACACCACTACTACATATCGACACTACTATACAGAATATTGAGTCTCCCTTTATTTCTTGATATTTTGCTTGCAAGAAGCCGGACTCGTAATTCTTTTTAAAGTGTTCCCTGAGCTTCTCCAGTCTTTCTGAAATTCTTTGGTTGCTTTTTCACTCAATCCCGTCTTTGTTCCTGTCCAGAAACAAGTTAAGTCACTTACCACTGACATATAAATAATTCAAGCAAAACAGCAGCACCTGCTGTAATTCAAGGTGTGAAGTCGGCTTTACAGACAACTTCGTATCAAATTGTCTGTTAGAAAAGCACATTATTTGTTCTCATTTCTTCAGTTGAATCTACAAAAAAGGCCCGACATGATAGTATGACAAGAATAAAATATCACTTTTGCACCAACAAGTTGATTCACAAACTGCTATTAGCTGGAAACTTTATATATCTTGGGGAAACTGGAGATTTGGAAGACAAGAGAAAATGGTACTGTCAACAGTGTGATAAAGAACAACAGAAGCAGACCTTTCAATGTGGTTCAAGAAGCCTGGAGAAATTTTCCTCATGACTTAAAGAAATTATGAGTTCAGGCTGTGAAGAATAAAGTTGGTCATACTAAATATTCGCTTTCAACTTGTTAGAAACTGTCCAAACTGTTTTTTCCTTGTATACTGTGTATAACTAACACACACACACACACACACACACACTAATTTAACCACCCCCTTCCGTGAAAAGACTGCTGACTACCCGGACAAATGTGAGTTGAGTTTGTTTTAAAACTTAGATTTTATGTTATTTCTTTATCCATAACTGTTGTTGCAATTCATTACTGCCTCTTTTACTGCTCTTTTTAAACCTATTCTTTTTAAACTTCTTTTTAAACTGTATTGCTTTTTGCACTGTAGAAGCTGGTGAGAAACAGTATTTCGTTTCAGGCTGGGTAACACTACGAAATGACAATAAACTTCTATAACTGTACTTAACGGGACGCTTGATTTTGCAGTTGTTAATAATGACTTTTATCTTTCTATAAAGTTCTTTAGGCCACATTACTTTAGTAGTCATTGAATACTTTCTGTTCTTTATTAAAATTAAGAGACTCATATATGCACACTTTTTAAAAAAAAAATTGGTTGACCTTAGTTCATTTATTTAAGTTAAACAATGCTTCCTTTTTCAGTTTATCATTTCTTGTTTGTAATTAATTTGTCAGCTTTCTGAGTCACAGTTTTATTCTCTTAATTATGGCTAGAAAACAAAGCACCTTCCACCTGATAATTCCACATTTAGGAAGAATTGGACACTAAAGTCACTTCTCAGAAAAATCATGCTGACAGTGGAATTCCTGTACCCAATTTAAAATTTCAGTTTTTGTTGTGAGAGCATCAGTGTTACAATTCCTCGTTGAGACTAGCCAAGTGTTTGAGTTTTTGCTTTTTGGAAAACAAAGATGCGTCTCATGATTCTGTCCACCAGCAAATTCATTTTTATCTTCACATTATCTGCATAACACCTCTTTAGTTCCATTTGATTGCTTTGCTTAATGTTCCCTTGTGTGCAGTTATTATCCTGCTTTAACCTTTAATGACACTGTAATTGCCCACTAGTGTGATATTTCTGGAGTGCCCATGATAGCAGCCACTGTTCATTTAAATTATTTACACATGCATCTCAAAGACTGCGTTAGCAGAAGTGTGCTTGGTGTCAATACTTCTGAGAGAGCAGTTGGAAGCTTCTGCAAACTGTGATCTTCAGACATCAGTTCACTTTCTTCACTGTTGACACATAACTCGTCTGTGTTGTGCAGGTACAGTCACAGTGCAGAGGTCCAGGTCCGTCTGCAGTTCCTTACCTGTGTCTTTTCCACACTGGGATCTCCCGACCACTTCAGTAAGATTCCGATACCATTTATGTACTAGAGTAATATTCTCTGTGAACTAAGATGCTTTTAAAAGACATGCACCTATCCAGAGAGTTGCACAGAGGTAGAGGTGTCCATATTATGCTTTAGTAAATAACAGCTGTGGTTTTCATAACATAACCCTGATCTCTGCTGTGTTTCCACACCACACCATTCACTTCTTGAGGAATATTTTACACCCCAAAAGAGGAAAAAAAAATTTAAAGGAGTGAAGTGTTTTCTTAAAGTTTCGTGGTCTTTAGCACTTTGCATTTCAGTCTTGATTTCTGAGCCTTTCTTGTTGGGTTCTTTCATTTTACATTGGGGATCTCTAAAATTATCCACCTTTTTAGCGTGTTTACGTATAATAAAAGAAAATGTGTCTCTTACCTTTTAATCCCCTTTAGAAGCTCTTAGCCTCTTATGTATGGATGTGCAACGTAAGCAGATAATTATGGCCAAAAGCCCAAAGATAAGGGGGAAAAGTGGTCTGCGTTATATGAACCCGGTCTGCGTTTGACATCGCTGAACTCTAGTTTGTAATTATTTTGGTGTTTGGATTTGTCAGGACTGAGTCTGGAGCAAGTGGACATTCTGTGGCACTGTCTGGTGGAGGACGCTGAATGTTACGATGATGCGTTGCACTGGTTCCTCAACCAGGTCCGCAGCAAAGACCAGCATGCTATGGGCATGGAGACCTACAAACATCTCTTCCTGGAGAAGGTAGTAAAAAGACCGTGGATTATAGAATTTTATGGGTGTCCCATGGGTAATGAATAAGAATGGCTGTGGAATTATAGATAATTCCAAAGTGGAGGGACGGGGCAAAAACCTGTGCCCGTTTCGTGTACAACTTGTGACATAAATTTAATTCCATAAATCTCTTAAATGTTTGACAAAATACCCTTTATTTCCTGTGCTGTGCAACGTTAATTTGGCAGGAAATTTTTCAGTTGGAAAAGAATCATAGCATTAAGATTTTCTTTTCTTGGTTTCACTATACAGGTTCTGTACAAGAACTGGTTGTCTTCTAGTTCAATTTCTGCGATCTGTTAGTCTGCCTGGCTATCGAGCTCTCTTATCAGCTCCATTTGCACTTGTGCTAGATTTTTTTTTTAGTTTGTCTGTAGTTGTGCATATAGTATGGCAGTCTACAGGGTGGAAATGTTACACAAGAGGACAAGAGCATGATGTGTTGCTAACACAACTTCAGCTCTTTGCAACCACTTACACAGACAGCATGCTAATGCTAAGCTAGTCAAAAGAACAAAGTGATGTTAGAGCCCAGCCCAGCAGCCAGCCTGAACTTCAATGGGTAACAAAAGCAGTGATGAGCAGTCAGGCTGCAGCCACTGTTCCTACCTCTTCATGTTTGTACAGCGGCGATTCCTTTAAAGTCTCTTTGTGCTTTTTTTCCCATCTTCGCTTTGTGTTCATACCTAAATACTAAAAGAAAGATCATATGCGTGTCCTCATTAGAATAGGGTTTTGTGTAAGTGTGTGGGACTGTAGCCTCAGGTTTATAGTTTAGAGCTGGAAATAAATAATAAATAAAAAAAACAGGAACAGAATTTATCAGACTATTTCTCATACGTTTATTCAACTGGATGGGTTTAAACTCAGCTGGGGTGGAGCACAATCACGACCCTCTGGGCAGCTTCAGACGAGCAGCAGCCGTGTGTTGATGTTGACTACTTTGTGTTTGTTAATGTCACTGTGTGTCTCCAGATGCCACAGCTGAAACCAGAGACTATCAGCATGACAGGCCTCAACCTCTTTCAGCACCTCTGTAACCTGGCCCGGCTTGCCACTACTGCACTGGACAACGCCTCTAGCTGTGAGGTAAATGGAAACAAAAGCATGTGATGCTCGTAATCAGACATGTTGTCTTCAGACACATTTGAGTAGATGCTTAATTGAGGAATGTCTGTGCCGCCAGCTGTGTGGGATGGACCAGCTGTGGGGGATCGCTCTGAGAGCTCAATCTGCTGATATCAGCCGCGCTGCTATACAGTACATCAACTCCTACTACATCAATGGTCAGTTTTTACTCACTGCACTATGATGAAGTCATATGCTTTGTTATGAAATTGTTGTTTTTGTTCTTCCGTACCAATAAGAACAAGAAGACTTTGAAAAATTGCTGATCTTAATCTATTAATTCTACTTTTGTGTGTCTCCAGCTGGTAAAACAGGACTGGAGAAGGAACAAGAGTTCATAAGGAAATGTATGGAGAGCCTCCTGATGGCTTCTGCCAACTTGGAGAAGGATGCCCACTCCAGTCTGACCAGCATTGAGAGGGGGTTGCTCATGCTCAAAACACACCTGGAGGCGTTCCGGCGCAGGTACACACACCTGGAATGTTTACATTATGAAAAACTCAGTGGTCAAAATCATTTTATATGGGGAAAAAAAAAAGGCAAACAAACAGTATTGCAGCACATCGTTTCGTCTCTGGTCTGTGGCAGGTTTGCTTACCACCTGCGACAGTGGCAGATCGAGGGGACGGGAATCAGCAGCCACCTTAAAGCTTTGAGTGACAAACAGTCTCTACCTCTTAGGATCGTCTGTCAGCCCGCCGGCCTGCCTGACAAGGTGACACTTTATTAAAAGCAAATAAGTCTTATTGCATAAATACTTATAATGTGCTTCTACAGTACAAGTCAAATGTTTGGACCCACTACCCATTACATATTTCTGCAGATGACCATTGAGATGTATCCCAGTGACCAAGTAGCTGACCTGCGAGCTGAGGTGACCCACTGGTACGAGAACCTGCAGAAGGAGCAGATGAACCATCAGGCTCAGCTGCAGGAATTTGGCCAGAGTGGCCGGCAGCCAGGAGACTTCCCAGGTCAGGTCCCTCCATAAAATATTCTCCCTTGCTTTTGTTTGTGTGTCAATGTGTGAGTGAGTCTGCTAGTGAAATGTTGTCTCGTGTTCTGCAGGTGGTTTGATGGGACCGGTCAGGATGATCTCTTCTGGTCATGAACTTACCACAGACTATGATGAGAAGACTCTGCATGAGCTGGGCTTTAAAGACATGCAGGTAACAGTTTGACTTCTCTTCTGTATAAGAAACGGCCAACAGTAGGACAGACTGCAGTTCAGCTCAAGTCTGAAAGATTGTTTTACATCTTTTAACGTTGTTGTCTAATCATGTAAATTTTGATTACATTTGTTCAGTGCAGATGAGTTTTATGAACCATCTTCTTATCTGATCCCAGATGGTATTTGTGTCTCTGGGAGCTCCACGGAGGGAGAGGAAGGGCGAGGGCATCCAATTGCCTGCCTCCTGTCTTCCACCTCCTCAGAAAGAGCACATTCCTATGCTACTGCTCCTTCAGGAGCCACATCTCACCACACTCTTCGACCTGCTGGAGATGCTGGCTTGCTTCAAACCACCCAGCCCAAACACAGAGAAGGTCCAGGAGAGCCCAGAGGTGGGTATTAGTTATGGAAGAACTCCTGAAGGGATGTATACATCATATGGCTGTTATATTGGCTAAAATGTATGGAAAATTGTATTTACTAGGTATAATATTAGACCACATGTAATAATGCAAAAGAGCAGGTATGAACTGAAACCCAGTTTGAGAGGTGAGGTCACTGAAACACAAACTGTTTTAAGGTGTACCTTTGATTTATGTTAGTTGATGTTCACAGTCATGTTCATCCACATGTATAACTACATTTGTGGGTAAGAGAGATGCCTCAAGTATGCAAAATGGTTAACATTTCTTGCCTTAGTATTAGAAATATGCTAGACTATTTATTTGTATTTAATTAATGCACAACACCATGTTGTCTAAGATGTTATGTTGCCACCTACTACTCACTGGTGTCATCCTTGGTTACTCCATCGCCTGAAGGCAGCATTGTCAGCGTGTTTCTGTGACAGGAAGTTGTAAACAGACAAATTTGAAAGTAAGACGGGTTCAACAGTTCTTTGGCTGAAAAAATGAACCGTTGCATGTAGGTGTTCAGGAGAAATTACATAAACTGACAAACGTGAAATGATATAAAAGCATTTAACTGGAACAAAGCATAACCAAATTCAGTACAGATGTGTTTATAAAATAACAAATAACAAAATGTTAAAACACTGTTTGATTTTGGAAGATCAGAATCATTGATTTCTTAAGGCTCTTGAATATGTCCTTTCCTAACTTTGTCCATGAGGGCTGTACTCAGTTTTGGCTATTTTCTTTCAGTTTTCGCAGACTACTTGACATAAATTCTGTTTAATCTGCAAGTAAATTAATCACCAGCCATTGCAGCCATTCCCCAACTCTCTGTGAATGATATTCAAGGTCTTTGATCTGTGCTTGTTGATCAATGGTGATGACAATTTACATATTAATGATCAAGGAACTGAACTGACAGCCCATTGTTCACTCAGTCACTTCGATGAGTGACGAAACCTTTCTCCCACTGAGAACGCTACGTCCAGATGAATAGAATCAACCTTTAGGGATTTAGTTACCTGGATGAGCATCAAGACAGTCACCAGGAACATCCCTGCTAACTAAAGTTTTGTTTTGTTTTGTTGTTAAACTCAGAGCGCACGATGCGAGGAGCTTCACCTTCACGCAGAGAATTTGTCTCGTCGAGTTTGGGAGCTGCTCATGCTGCTTCCCACCTGTCCCAAAATGTTGCAGGCCTTCCAGAACATCTCAGATGATACGGTCAGTCATCCTGTTTAAATAAGGGCTCTTCAAGAGTTTGTTGTTGATCGCACAAACATAGAATAACTAAATTTATTTAAATTTATTTAAATAACTAATTTAATTTTGTGTTTTTATTTTGTCTGAAGAATGGCGAGGGTTTGTGTTGGAAGGAGCTGCTGAGGATTAAAAGTCCTCACAAGCTGCTGTATGCTCTAGAGATCATCGAGGCTCTGGGAAAGCCCAATCGACGCATCCACAGAGAGTCAACAGTAAGACAGATAAAGGATTGATGGCCTCTTTCTGTCCGCAGGATCCGCTGCCAAGTGTGGAATCTGTAGATGTTAATATAGGGACACGAGTCGAGTTAAAACAAATTAACTAAGTGGTAGCACCATTACTGCGACTATAGTCTGACTGTAGACACTTTTGTTTTTTAAATTGAGGTACAACTTGTAATCCCAAATATATTTAAATGTAAAGTCACTAAAATCAATATGCTGGGTGCTCTGTACAGTACAGTGAAAAAAGTTTTTGCCCCTTTCTTTAAATATTTGTCACACTTAAATTTTTCAGATTGATAAATTGATAAAAAAGATAACCCAAGAAAATATAAAAATAAATTTTTAAATCATGAGTTCATTTTTGAAGGGAAAAAAGCTATACAAGACTTACGTAAAAAAGTAATTGGCCCTTAAATCCAGAAAAGTTTGGGTAGTTTCTTTCCCCCTATTTGGACTAAAGCCGGCATTAAAAACATTCCATAAATAATGATACTTTTACAGTGCAATGCGTGTTTCATGGAGAACTTGGCATCATCGTTTCAAAAACGTAAAATTGTGTTAGTGACAGTATTACTATTTTACTTAGTTCTTGCTTGTTCGTTCCCAGGGCAGCTATAGTGACCTGTATCCAGACTCGGACGACTCCAGTGAGGATCAGATAGAAAACAGCAAAAACACCTGGAGCTGCAAGGTACAGCACAACACTAACTCAAGCAGGATGGAAATCAAATTCCTCTCAATCCTGGCTTTAATTGTCTTCTTCTTCTTTAGTTTGTTTCATCTGGAGGTTTACAGCTGCTTTTGGAAATTTTTAATTCGGGCATCCTCGAACCCAAAGACCAAGAATCCTGGACAGTGGTGAGACAGTTTAGTCTACCTTTGTCATTTTCTACATTTTCAGTAGATAGTAGATGTATTTTATGAGCATATTATTGGACAGACTAATATAAGTAAGTGTTTGGTTTGATGTCCTTTTATCTATAGTGGCTGCTGGACTGTCTGGCCTGCCTGCTGAAGCTGATCTGCCAGTTTGCTGTAGACCCTGCAGACTTGGATTTAGCCTACCACGATGTCTTCTCCTGGTCAGGCCTCTCCGACAGCCAACGTAAAAGGGCATGGCCAGGCAAATCGCGCAAATCCACTGTAGATCATGGCAAAGGCCTGCACATCCCTCGACTGACTGAAGTAACTATTCCAGCTGACTTGTAATGCTTTGTAGCAGAAACTGCCAACAGGACGTTTCTGACTTCTGGATCTTTATCATCGGCTCTTCTGTCTGTTCGCAGGTGTTCCTCAGCCTTGTTCAAGGCACCAACCTGATCCAGCGACTAATCAATGTGGCCTACACTTACGACAACCTTGCACACAGGTTTGCCATACAAAAGCTCAAAAATGTGTTCTTTACTTTTAAATGGACAGCATAGTTGACATGTTTGTTGTTGTTTTTGTTTGTTTTTGTTTGCAGAGTTCTGAAGGCTCAGTCTGACCACAGGTCTCGACACGAAGGTAAGGATTTTACATTTTCAGACGGTGATCATGCTAAAAATGTTAAAAGAAGTAAGCTGGTGGAGTGTGACAGTAATGTTTTACCCACAGTGACTCACTATTCCATGTGGCTGCTGGTGAGCTGGGCTCACTGCTCTTCAACAGTGAAATCCAGTCTGGCTGACAGCGACCACCTGCACGACTGGCTGAAAAAACTCACCCTCCTGATTCCTGAGGTGAGTCTAACATCCACAGCTCCATCACAAGTCAAGAGATATTAATTTACTCCATAAAAAGGTAGAAGTTTTCTTAATGGTCTTGTGATGTTGTATGACCGTATAGATGGATCATTTTTGTGCTTTCTTGAGCTCTCAGTAGCATTTTACCGGGACAATGGATGTCAAAAATATTAATCCTTAATCCTCAGGTGGACTTTAAAAATCATTCACATCTAAACTGGTCCCAGTCACACCTCTGTTAAAATGTTCATGAATTTTGTTCCAGACTTGTTTTAGAAATCTTTATAACACTCAATTCAGTTGTTTTTGTAATTACTATTACAGCCTGATGAGGGCGACAAGTTCACATTTCTTTGAGGATAATTTATGCAATTCAGTTGTTTGTGATACCTGAATGCTTCAAGTTTGTTTCATACTTCTGTCGGGTCCTCGCCGTATTAGCAGCAGGGCAGTAGAGCACAAGCAAGAGCCAGTTGGGAATTTTTACAATTGTGGTTCAGACTTTAGTCGTTTAATCAGCATGTCAGCATGCTTCACTTTATCATCATTTTGTTGAGGTGCGTTGTTTTTCTTTGTAGCCGGCAGTGAGACACGAGGCATGTAATGGCCTGTACAAGTTGTCTCTGTCAGGTCTGGAGGGAGGAGAGTCCATCAACAGATCCTTCCTGCTGCTCGCCGCCTCCACACTGCTCAAGTTCCTGCCTGACGCCCAGGCCCTCAAACCACTAAGGGTAGGTCTCGCACTCAAGTAGCTCAGCCTCTTAAAGTACTGGAAGCGGTACGCTTGTCAGTACTCCTCAGAGGCAACGTTGGACTCAGTTTGACCTTTGCTACTTTGAATCTGGTTTGTTTCTACTAAGCCTTGTTTCTCACATTGGTTTAATGCAGCAGAACCTGACATGCACTCTATTAGATCACATCATGAGACTTTAAGAGTTGATGAATTAACGTTTCATTGGGATGTTCTTAAGCAGTAACTGTGCATTTATATTTGCAGGTCGAAGACTATGAAGAGGAGCCTCTGTTAAGGACGGGCTGTAAGGAATACTTCTGGCTGCTCTGCAAACTCATCGATAACATCCACGTTAAAGATGCGAGCCAGGTGGGAACGTCAAACCACAATGCTGATGATCATACCAACCTGTTGATTTAGTAGATTTGAGTTTGTAGTAACGTTTTGATTTTGGTATTGAGCTGCTGCTAGTATTGATCTGTTTGAACTCACAGAAGGTCTCTCCCTCTCTGTCGCTGGCCGGCTCGATGCAGACCACCCTGCTGGACCTGGATGCTCTTGCCCGACATCTTGCCGACTGCATTAGGAGGTTTGATTGTCACAAACTGAATTTTATGCTCCGTATACAAAGATTTAAAGGATGTTTGCATTTTGCTGAAAGTTCATGCTGACAATATTACTGATGGCAGTGGCTTTTAAAATTAAACCAAATGGCAAATTTCTACAATTGATACTGCTTTGATGTAAACATAACTCTTTCACTTCCAGCCGTGAGATCTTGGACCAACAAGATGGAACAATCGAAGACGATGGCCTGACAGGGCTCCTTCGTCTTGCCACCAGCGTCCTCAAACACAAGCCTCCTTTTAAGTTCTCCCGTGAGGGGCAGGAGTTTCTGAGGGATGTCTACAACCTCCTCTTCCTCCTCCCCAGTCTGGTTGACCGTGCTCAGCCCAAGTGCAAGTCCCACGCTGCAAGGGCCGCCGCCTATGATCTGTTGGTGGAGACGGTGAAGGGCTCGGTAGAAAACTATCGGCTGCTCCATAATTGGGTCATGTCTCAGCACATGCAGGGTGAAGAGCTTCACTTTTTGATTACTTTTATTTGGTAGTGCTCTTTCTGTAGTTTATTTTACTTCTGTGTACTGTGTTTCTGTCTGTATATGCAAGCTACACTCTGTGTCAGTAGTCCTCTAGGTCAGTGATCTGACTCAATGTAAGCTTTGCCACAGTGAATCCAGTCTTCTTCTACAAGACATTGACCCACAATTGGGACTAATGCTGAAGAGACTGGGACACTTTTTGTTGTGAAAGAGTTTTAAAGAGCACTATGAGCTGAAACTACAAAGCTCTACAGAAGTGCAGATCCTATCATTATTTTAAACTTAATTTTAGATATGTTTTTACACCATGCCTAATTTTAATCATAGCTTTAACAACCAGATTACCAGACTGTTCTCCAAGTTTAGTTTGTTTTAAGGCCATCTGTAATTATGTCGGAAAAGGTTTTGGGCGAGTTGGAAATTCCATTTGCAACCCAATAATACATAGGTGTCAGACTTTGGCCCGCAGCGTAATTACATTTGGCCTGCGAAGCCACACCAAATGACTATCAGAGCTGGCCTACTGGTATTATACAGCTAATATATATAGTTTAGTATTAAGCTTTGCTTGTTCCATATTCAGTTTTTCAGCAAAACCTGTTTGAGTCCATAAGAAAAGATTCATTCTTATATCTGGAGGAAGATTTCTCTCCCCCCCCCCCCAATAAATATTAACGTTAGCCCGCGACTTTGTTCCAGTTTTGGCCCACTGTGTATTTGAGTTTGACACCCCTGCAATAATGCAACTGCCAGTTTGAATAATTTAATAAAAGGACAGGTGTGACACAGAACTCAAACTTTCTTTTAATCTTTTGCTTCTAGGCTCTCATGCTCCATACAAGTGGGACTACTGGCCCCATGACGACGTCCGGGCTGAGTGCCGCTTCGTGGGTCTGACCAACCTGGGAGCAACATGCTACCTGGCCTCTACCATTCAGCAGCTCTATATGATCCCTGAGGCCCGCCAGGCTGTCTTCACTGCCAAGGTCAGTATCTGAAAGATTGTTACAATAACGTCATTAAAATTCAAATGGCACACAGGTCCTCACCCTCTGTGTTTGCGTGCAGTACGCTGAAGATATCAAACACAAGACAACACTGCTGGAGCTGCAGAAGATGTTCACATATCTCATGGTGAGTTTTGATTTTCCTTTTAGTCCTTCCCTTCTGTCTGTCGTATTTGTTTAAAACTACAGTCTCTAGTAGAGTAACTTTTAACACCCGTTCAGTTTCTGAAGATCTGGACGATTGGACTTTTTTTCTGAGCACCACAGACGGCAAAATCAGAAGGTTTGGTGAGATGGATTATCTGTGTTAATCTGTGTGTTTTCAGGAGAGTGAGAGAAAAGCATACAACCCCCGGCCATTTTGTAAAACCTACACAATGGACAAACAGCCTCTTAACACCGGCGAGCAGAAAGACATGACAGAGTTCTTCACCGACCTCATCACCAAGATAGAAGAGATGTCCCAGGAGCTGGTGAGCATACATCTTTACATACACACAAATTATATATTTAATGCTTTAAAGGATTCAAACACTAATTTCCAGATTGGAGCAGGTGCCACTTATTACTGATCTTCATAAAACCTTTAGTGTTCATCTCTGCCATTCAGAAAATCACAATAATCTCTCTATAGCACTATACATATTAAGAAGTAGATTGTTTGTATAAAAAGTACATATCCAAATAAGATGTTGTTATTATACAAATGATGACCACAAATATTATGCAATATTAAAGATAATTTTAAGAGCATGAGTAATAGTTCAGGCATCATAGTACATGTTAAAGTTGATTAATAAGCTGATGTATCTTAATTATCTACGTTGACAGAAAAACACAGTGAAGACTCTGTTTGGAGGTGTCATCACCAACAATGTGGTGTCTCTGGTGAGTGCGGGAATTGATTTTGAAAGGAGGAATATTAAATTGAAGGAAAACTGTTTTGAGAACAACAAAGCACAGCTGAATTTCGTGTTTATTTTAATACCTCACACAAATGTAGTTATTTTTAAAACTACAAAGGTTACAGTAGATGAGTTAAGGGTTCCACAGACTCAGCGTGAGGTACATTTTCTGCCATTGTTTTTTCTCACTGTTCTGTGTCTCCCACAGGACTGTGACCATGTCAGTCAGACTGCAGAGGAGTTCTACACAGTCAGATGTCAGGTGGCAGACATGAAGAACATCTATGTGAGTGGGGCGAAAATGTTACGCAAGTTTGAAGCTCACCTGTGATTCTTACAGCTTCAGTGGAGATCAACCTCTGCCACATAAACAGTCCTGCACAAACCACAATGGTTCTGAAAAGTGCAGTCCATTTTTGTTTTTTTATATACAGAAATCTTGTATGTAAATGATACTCATTAGAATAAAAAAGAAGAATAAAGCAGGGTTGCTACCATATACCGATGCAGTATGGTTCAGCTTCCATCAGTTTCATATTCAGGCCCAAAATGAGTTAAATGCTCATCTTGAGGGTTTAGAAAAAGCCATTGCTCAACAAGGAGTGATGTCACATGCATCTTTTACCAACTAAGAGAGAAAACACAAACTTTTGTCTTTTGTTCTCTAAACCAAAGTGCACTGCAGACTTTTCCTTCTTTGATGTATTTGTGCTTTGTTATCTTTCCTCAGGAGTCTCTGGATGAAGTGACCATCAAAGACACCCTGGAGGGTGACAACATGTACACCTGCTCACAGTGTGGAAAGAAGGTCCGCGCAGAGAAAAGGTCAGAACGATTTAAAATCCTGAAAAAAATAATGCCCCTCTCTCAACACAGTGTCTCACCATGTCTCACTGTGTCTCTGTACACAGGGCCTGCTTTAAGAAACTGCCTCGCATCCTGAGCTTCAACACAATGAGATACACCTTTAACATGGTGACCATGATGAAGGAGAAGGTCAACACCCACTTCTCCTTCCCCCTGCGCCTCGACATGACGCCTTACACTGAGGATTTCCTCATGGGCAAAGGGGAGCGCAAAGAGGGTTAGTTTCTGTTCACCCAGTCGGACATTTATTGTGTATTGATGATTGTAATTGACTCTTCAAGTGTTGCCTTCCATGGGCCTCAGGTTTTCGAGAGGAGGGTGAAGCAAAGGTCACAGAGAGCTATGAGTATGACCTCATTGGCGTCACTGTGCACACGGGCACAGCAGATGGCGGCCATTACTACAGCTTCATCCGGGACATTGTCAACCCCCATGCCTACAAGAACAATAAATGGTGATGGATGATGCATATTAAAGTTTTAATAATCAGTCTTTAAACCCAAAAAGTGAGTGACTGTCATAGGACGCCACCATCTCAAAGGTTTATCTTGTCCTCCAGGTACCTTTTCAATGATGCAGAGGTAAAACCCTTTGACTCAGCTCAGCTGGCCTCTGAGTGCTTTGGTGGAGAGATGACGGTATGAGCGAGAGTTGCAAGATAAATACTACCACTTAATTCCACGTGTAATCTCTAATTTCACCTACTTTATTTATCTTTTAGACTAAAACCTACGACTCTGTCACTGACAAGTTTATGGACTTCTCCTTTGAGAAGGTGAGAATTTCTGGTCCATTTTTGTAGTTTTTATCCTCTGTGTTTGATCCAGAAGGTAACAATGAAATGATAATCAAACTTTCAGACACACAGTGCCTACATGCTCTTCTACAAGAGAGTGGAACCGGAGGATGACAATGGGAAGGACTTTAGTTTTGATGTCTCTCCTGATCTACTTGAGGTACTGACTGTGCTTTTTTTCTTTTAAACGTAGCAGATCTCTGTGCATTACTCCTATTAAATCCCTCATTTAAATGTCCAACTCTCTCTTTCAGTGGATTTGGCACGACAACATGCAGTTTCTGCAGGATAAAAACATATTTGAACACACCTACTTTGGGTGAGCATAAATCAGTTTGTATTTTTGGTCACATCTTATTGGCCTTTTTGATCACTACTCACTCAATGGCACGACTTGTCATTGTTTCAGCTTCATGTGGCAGCTCTGCAGCAGCATCCCCAGCACCCTGCCAGACCCCAAAGCTGTCTCCCTCATGACTGCCAAGGTGAGAAGTAATACAAGCATTTAGCTATTATTTTCTGGCTTTTATTGACTTGAAACCTGGATTTTTGAGAAAATGTATAAACTGTAATTGTGCGAATTACTTTTTAAAATAAAAAGACTTTTTTGTTTTCACTTTACTACTACAAAAGTACTAAAAATGGAACAGTTCTCTCTTAAAATAAGGAAACTAGCTCCTTCCTAGCTACTTTGGGTTTTGGATAAAACACACTGGAATAACAGCTGGCTGAAGCCCATCTAGAAAATGAAAATGGGTAAAAGTTTCTGCATCTTTTACTCAGAAAGATGTTATTTTAATCTATTTTCTAACTGACCGCATTTTCTAAAAATATTTATACCATGCTGCGTGATGTCACTGATTTGCAATGCTAATTAGTTTAACTAAAACTTGCTTTTCTACTGTTGTTTTTTCCCCTTTCATTTGCAGCTCAGCACATCCTTTGTCCTTGAGACTTTCATTCACTCCAAGGAGAAGGTAATGCACACTCATCCTTATCACTGTTATCATTTTCTGAGTGTTGTTAATTTGTAAAGATAAGTGGAAAGAAAGGGGAGGAGGAAGGAAGTTACTGATAGACTGTTAATCCTTTCTGCTCTGCTACCTCCAGCCCACCATGCTGCAGTGGATTGAACTGCTGACCAAACAGTTCAACAACAGCCAGGCCGCCTGCGAGGTTTGAGTTTTAAACCTTTTTTATTCTGGTGATTACAGCAAAGTAAATGGATACTGTGAATAAACTTTTTTCTTTTTTTTGCACAACCTTTGATCATTATTTTTCTGTTTCAGTGGTTTTTAGACCGGATGGCTGATGACAACTGGTGGCCGATGCAGATCCTAATAAAGTGTCCCAATCAGATTGTCAGACAGGTCAGGGACAAGTCATAAAACATCACTGTACACAAAACAAACCTCAAAAAACAACAACATTCACAATACTGAAACTGGACTAATGTGCTCAAAAATACTAATTGTGTAGCTAAAGGGGAAAAAATGATGTGGCACGACGGAAGGATAGCAGCAAGAGTGAAAGGATGTATGGTTTGGAGAAGGTGGCTCTGACCTAAAAGACAGGCAGAGCTCGACGTAGTGGAAGATTAGAAAACTAGACAGGCAAGACTGAGAATGTTTAGACATGTGCACATATGGGACAGTGGATATATTGGATCCCAGGCAGGATTTAAAGGGGAAAAAACAGAAGGTTCATTTATGTAGTGAACGAAGACACAGGCAGATGTGTGATTCTAAGAAAAGGGTTAGATTGAGGTGGAGGAGACAGTACTACACCAAAACGACTCAAAAGTACTTATATTTTATTTTTTCCCAATGTTTATAGCTATATTGTAACTCTTTTTACGTCATTCTGAACTTATTGTCAGTGGAAGTTTGTCTTTAAATTGACTTTTAAATGTAAATTTTCTTGTTTTAATTTGTTGTCTTCCAGATGTTCCAGAGGTTGTGTATTCACGTTATCCAGAGGTTGCGGCCAGTTCATGCTCATCTCTACCTGCAGCCTGGCATGGAGGATGGGTATGTCACTCATTATTGTGGGACAGGTTTCCCTGATCAAAACATTTTCTCCAAGATTAGGAGTCTCAAAGTCTTCCATTAAGGCCTTTTCACACCGAACATGCAAAGTCTGTGCAAATATTTTGTGCATTAAAAATAGTTTTCAACTAAACCATTCTTAATGTAGCTGTTCATGTAAATTCACTAGACAAATTATTATTATTATTATTATTATTATTATTATCCAAATAATAGATCTGACCAACTGGATGACTGCATTTGGCAGCAAGTGCGCTCCTATGACGATTCGTGCACCGGTACTGAATGTACACTGATAGTTCTCTTTCATAGCATTCATTTCGTGTCTCACTATGAGACTGCCTCCTGCGAGACTTCATCAGAAGCTTAAATGCCATTACGCCAGACGTTACCGCAGGGATGGGGGAACTCTGGGCCTCAAAGGCCGGTGTCCTGCAGGTTTTAGATGTGTCCTTGATCCAACACAGCTGATTGAAATGGCTAAATTATGCCTTACAGGCTGGCTAAGTGACACCCATGTCAGGAGGGACTAGTGCCTCCCTGTATAATAGGCTGACATAGCGTTAATGTCATTCAAAAACCTCTTCTCGCTTTTCGGAAGGAACCGAAAGCCTTTAAGATTGTATCATTTTGTTTATTTTACTTCTTTTCCTACTGGGATAAAGATCAAATAAAGCAAAAATAAGAAAACAATCGACCACACTGTTACTTAAAACACTGGCCCAGAATTTTACAGTTCATCCCTGCTATCTTTATTGCTTAGCAACACAACCCACTTAAATCTCATGTGGTACATTTTTGCCATGCAAGGTGTGCAGCACAAACACAGTGTTGTGTCTGTGAAATCAGATGGCCACACAGATCCAAGCAGGAGCTATGTGTCACTCAGTGTCTGTGCCACACTAGACTCTGAGAAAAAAAACTTGTGGCTCCACATGAACTAAAGAGTTTAGATGTGTCATTAGATACCTCAGTCTCAGAACCTCTGCTCCTGTGTCTGTTCAGCTCTGACGACATGGATGGGCCAGTGGAGGATATCGGCAGCCGGTCCTGTGTCACTCGCTTTGTTAAGACCCTCCTCTCTATCATGGAGCACGGCGTCAAGCCTCACAGCAAACACCTGACTGAGTACTTCGCTTTTCTGTATGAGTTTGCCAAGATGGGCGAGGAGGAGGTAAATTGAGTTTTGCAGCCTGAAATCACTTAGTGTGAGAAAAAAAAAAAAAAAGAAACCTGACACTATTTTGCTTTTTCTTTGGGTCTTTCTTCTCAGCTAACAGTTGACACAGCATGATTTTGAGTCCTTTTTTAGTTTCATAAATGTGGTTTGGTTATTTTCCCCCTTCCTTGTTAAAAACGATTAATATTTTTTGTGTTTTGTGTCCACAGAGTCAGTTCCTGTTGTCACTACAAGCCATTTCTATCATGGTGCATTTCTACATGGGAACAAAAGGCCCTGAGAATGTAAGCTTACACACTGCTTATATTTCACAACTCATTTATTTACAGTAATATTATCAAAGAGAGATTTAATCTGAATGGTTCTGTTTCTTTGTAATATTATTTGTCTTTTTTAAATGAAGTAACACCCAGCCTGTAGTTATATTGTGTTTAGAAGACATGACCTAATTATAAGAAGGACCTAACCAACGTCCTTCTCAGCCTCAGGTAGAGGTGCTGTCAGAGGAGGAAGGAGAGGAGGAGGACGAGGAAGAAGACATCTTGTCTCTGGCTGAAGAAAAATATCGTCCTGCAGCTTTGGAGAAGATGATCGCACTCATTGCTCTGCTGGTGGAGCAGTCTCGCTCTGAGAGGTGAGAGTATACAACATGCATGCATTTTTCTGTTTAGATTCATTCTCATTAGAATTAAGCATTCAAGCAGCCACTGCGTTCTCCTCTCCTCTCTGTCCAGACATCTGACTCTGTCCCAGAGCGACATGGCAGCGCTGACTGGAGGGAAGGGCTTCCCTTTCCTCTTCCAGCACATCAGAGATGGCATCAACATCAGGCAGACCTGTAACCTCATATTTAGCCTCTGTCGCTATAATAACCGGCTGGCTGAACATGTATGTTTGTAGGAAATGGACTGAGTAAATGTTGCAATGACTGCCACCTATACAAGTGTAAAATGCATCCATTTTAATTTTCTCATGTTGAATGCTTCTCTCTGCAGATTGTGTCGATGCTCTTCACCTCGATTGCAAAGCTGACTCCTGAGGTAAGCACCACAGAAATGAAACTGGGCTTAAAATCATCTTTATTTGAAAAAACAATCGAATCTAGCCTTTGTTCATTTTGTTTTCCTGAATAGATAGAAACTGAACTTCTGTCTATTCACGTTTGTTAACTTGCCTTTGTAATAACGCTTAATAAACCATTTAAAAATATGGTGTAGTGATACAAAAATGATTTTTCATGACCCCCCCCCTAAATTCTGTTAGGCTGCCAATCCTTTCTTCAAGCTGCTAACAATGTTGATGGAGTTTGCGGGTGGACCTCCGGGGATGCCTTCCTTTGCTTCCTACATTCTCCAAAGGATCTGGGAGGTAAACCCTGACACACTAATATTTTCCATTTGTTTAGATCTAATAAAAGGATTTAATGTAATATGTAGTTATCATTATCAAAAGAAAACCTCTCTGGGTTTTGTTAAATACAGGTCTTCAAAAAGTTGATCAAATGTCATTTACTAGAAATAATATTAGTTATAATTTTGGTGCTTTGCCAAAATTTGATCCTTTTAGGCTGGACAAAACTATACTGCATAAAAATATGGTTTCCTTTGTTTATAGTTCAATAGTTGCTTCCAACGTTCATTTCAACATTTCAGGTTGCTCAGAAAATTTCTGTTTCTGGCTTTGTTATAAACCCCAAATCACTATTTTAATGATTTGGGGTTTTTTAACCATAATTCCATGCATGGATGTGTCAAAGATGTACCTGGGTCATGTGGGAGTTTACACGTGCTTTGTAGACTTGAGCCTCATCCCTCAGGTGATTCTGTACAAGGTCCTTACAGAATAGTGGGTGTCTGGCTCATATTTAGGAGCTATTAGATCCCTGTACGAGTGCAGCGAGAGCTTGATCTGCATTACTGGCAATAACTCGTTCTTTTCGGTGGGTGTGGGATTTTGCTCCGGCTGCCCTTTGCCCCTAATTTCTAGGCGTAGCCAGATGGTGGAATCGCAGCTCTGGTTTTTGCAGATGATGTGGTTCTGTTGGCTTCATCAGGTTGGGGCTTCCACCTTGCACCAAGCGTTTCATAGCAGATTGAGGCAATGGTTCTCAGCTGGATAGGGGTGGAATTCCCACTCTGGCTCAGGGACAAGTTGCTGCACTAAGTAGATCAATTTAAGTATTTCTGGTTCACGAGTGAGAGTAGAGTATAGCAGGAGATTGACAGACTGCCGATTTATCGGTTGATCTATGTCCCCACCCTCACGTATATGACCAAATGAATGAGATTGCAGATACAAGCAGCAGAAATGAATTCTCTCCAAAGGGTGGCTGTGCTTTCTCTCAAGGAGGGGTGAGAAATTCAGTCATTTGCAAGGCACTCAGAATAGAGTTACGATTTTTCCACATTGAAAGGACCCAGCTGAGGTGGTTTGGGCATGTCCTACCAGGATAAGGTCCTGAGGTGTAGGCCCAGGGCATCCTGGAGAGAGTTCCCCTGGATGAGCTGGAGGATGTGACTTTGAACACGGGCTTCTGGGTTTCTTTGCTTGGGCTACTGCCCTTGTGACCCAGCCCTAGATAAGTGGTGGAAGATGGATGAATGGAATGAGATCCATACATGTAGTTGCAACTGGTTTACATCTTATTTATCAATAAAGTAAACTTGCACCACATGCAGGATCAAAAGTCAATAAAACCAAACAGAAAAAATTAGGTCAGTGTTTAGGATTGCCATTTTAAAATGAATATACTGCTTATAAAGTCCTTATTAAATATATGCTGTCTCATCTGTGTGCCTCCTGTCAGGTGATTGAGTACAATCCATCCCAATGTCTGGACTGGCTGGCTGTGCAGACTCCCAGGAACAAACTGGCCCACAGCTGGGTGCTGCAGAACATGGAGAACTGGGTAGAACGCTTCCTGCTGGCACACAACTATCCCCGAGTCCGCACGTGTAAGGGCCTCTGCATTGTCTCATTGTATTTAGTTTCATGTTCTTTTTTTTAACAAACACTCAACAGGGAGTTAAACCAACTACGAATGAAAAGACATTGTGCCAGTGTTTAAAAAGGTGGATTAAATTCTGAAAACTGAGAACTTTAGAAGCCAAAACAAATATAACGTTAAGTTTTTAAAAAAAAATGCTAATTATTAAATTAAACAGCCCTTTAGTGTACACAACCCAATTTTTACTTTGACTATATAGATATACATTCTTCCTTTATTGTTAATGTAAATAGAACTTTACTAATAGTGTAACCTGCTTCTTAAAATAGCCAGGGCTCTCACAGAAAAGAATCTCAAGATTAAATATGATTGTTAAATAAAGATGGTTAAAGAGATTTGCATGATTCACATTTCCTCATTAGTCTTACAGTGGCTGTTGCTGCAGCACTAAGTTCATCCATTGTCGAAATGAGCGGTTTTAGCTCCCTGTAAGCTAAATTTCTTCTGATTGGGCTTCTGTATTGACTACCAGAGCGATGTCTGAGATGACCAAAAAAAAGATCTGCAAACTATGAGACCATTCAAGTCCAAAAAAACTCAAGCCTGTTTAATAAGAGCAGAGCATTCTGTCAATAATGAAAAGACCACCTTTAAAAACAACATGTTTAAATTAACATGAGGTACCACTGCAGCCACAGTAGTCCTTTGTTTATGATAGCAGTTAACTCTCTCTTCTCCCTCTAGCTGCTGCATACCTCCTGGTCTCCCTCATCCCCAGCAACTCCTTTCGACAGATGTTCCGCTCCACACGCTCCCTCCACTTGCCGACCCGTGAGCTCCCACTGTCCCCCGACACCACCGTGGTTCTCCACCAGGTCTACAACCTGTTGCTAGGGCTGCTGGGACGTGCCAAGCTGTATGTGGATGCCAGTGTTCATGGTACTACCAAACTGGTGCAGTATTTCAGCTTCATGACTTACTGCCTCATCTCCAAGACGGAGAAACTCATGTTCTCTGGCTACTTCATGGACCTCTGGAACCTCTTCCAGGTACATCTTTCTTTGACTGCGAAGATATTTTTAAAGATTTGTACCGATTGTACACTTCAATGTGCGTGTCCGAGTCTTAGGTGCAGAATTTAGAACTTTTTTCTTTCACGTTTTCAGCCGAAACTGTCAGAGCCAGCCATTGCAACCAACCACAATAAGCAGGCACTGCTGTCCTTCTGGTACAACGTTTGTGTGGATTGTCCGGAGAACGTCCGGCTAGTGGTGCAGAACCCTGTGGTGACCAAAAACATTGCCTTCAACTATATCTTGGCTGACCACGATGACCAGGAGGTGGTGCTATTCAACCGCGGCATGCTCCCTGCCTACTATGGCATCCTGCGCATGTGCTGCGAGCAGTCGACTGCTTTCACCCGCCAACTAGCATCACACCAAAACATCCAGTGGGCCTTCAAGAACTTGACTCCACATGCCAGCCAGTATCCAGGGGTGAGAGGACAGTCAGACTTCTAGCAGTGATGTGACTTTATTGTCCATAGCACTTTGAAAATTCCCCACCTAAAAGCAAAACATAAAGGAAGTCTTTAATTGTTAACCCTTTAAAGCCGGTCGGAGCGGGCACGCTCCTTTTTGCGTAACTATTTTTAAATCCCAGTAGCACTGCAACCGCGTAAGCTAGCGCAATAATTTGTTTTGCATATGAAACCGGAGGAGTTGTACTGACATCTGATGCCATCAGTTTGTCCTCGGTCACGGTTGCCTTCCACATAAAGCTTTGCAAAAATTGCATAAAAAGCGCTTGCAGGAACAAAAACATAATATTCCAGAAACACGCTTTGCCGATCCGATCAGCTGTTCGTAACACTTCCCACAGTGAAACAGACGTCAGCGCGAACTATCGCATGTCCACCATTTCCTGGCCGAAACCAGAAGTGACGTCATTTTCGCGGAAAATGTAGTTTTTTATTTGTAGGCCTTAAGAGCCTATACTGGTGTTTTTATAAGTCATGTTTGACTTTATGCTTTTCTGAATAGTTGCTGGGATGCTTAGAACTCGAATTGCACTGCTGGAAATAGTTTATTTTGATGCACCTGCTGTTTTCTTTGCAAATTTGCATCATAGGATTGTTTTTCGTTTTTCCTGCAGTATATAAAAAATGGTGTATCTCCAAAATAAAACTATGAAGACACTAAAAATAAATTTCTATTCTATTTTTTTGCAACTTTTTTGTATTTAAAGTTTTGAGGGATAAGCCTCTTAAATTTCTCCAAGTAGAAATATATGTAAAAAAAACAAAAACGATTTTCAATTTTTTTTGTAGTTTATTGCACTTTTTTGCAATTAATGTAGTTACTATGGACTTAATGCAGACATATTATTAAAATCTGGGCTATAACAGTTGTATTGATGTATAGCAACTTGAAATGCTCCCAAAAATGGCTCTACAGCATGTAAAAATATAAAGTAAGCTCTGGCGGACTTGATTCTATGGTAGGTCTTAAAGGGTTAAAGATCTTGCCTTGGTTATGTTTATTTGTGATAATGTAAAAATCATAACCGCTGATGTGCTTCTCCCTGCAGGCAGTGGAGGAACTGTTCAATTTGATGCAGCTGTTTGTGGCGCAGCGAGCTGAGATGAGGGAAGAGGAAGTGGAGGACATTAAACAATTTAAGAAGACCACTATTAGCTGCTACCTCCGCTGTCTGGATGGGCGCTCCTGTTGGACCACACTTATCAGGTAAGAACACACACACACTTTTCTCACTGAAGGTCTTGTGAAGCTTGTTTTTGTAACCTGGTGAAGATGTTTGTCACAGAAACTGTCCATTTTGTATCAGAGTTTGGAAAGTTTACTGACGTTACTTTCTAAGTTGACCTTTCTCTGTGCTGTTCCTCTCAGTGCCTTCAGAGTTCTGCTGGAGAATGACGAGGACCGACTGTTGGTAGTCTTCAACAGAGGACTTATCCTAATGACTGAGGTACAATCCAGGTCTCTTCTAAATATTACAAAAAGAATTGCTAAATTAAGCTATCGTCTCATCTTTCTATGCTGCCATAATCCAATTCATTTTCATGCATCATCTGCCTTTTTTGGCATTATATTTAAAACAGGCCAAAGGGAATCATTAATATCTGGATTTAAAAAGATAAAATTAAATATAGTATATTACAAGTGCATTTAAAATATGTATATGTACATGAAAATAAAATTTGCATTTCATTGCTTACTACATTTTTTTTAACCCTTCCAAATCTAATAAGTAAAGCTATGTGCACTGTTTGTTTGTTCCCTGCAGTCCTTCAACACTCTGCACATGATGTACCATGAGGCGACAGCATGCCACGTCACTGGAGACTTGGTGGAGCTGCTCTCCATCTTTCTTTCTGTCCTCAAAGCCACCAGGCCATACCTGCAGCGCAAAGGTGTGCACCATCCCCTACTGTTTAACAGGGCGAACACATGTAATAGTAACACAGGTTAAACAGTTAAAACTAATAGTTTGTCCTTCCCACTGGCACCAGGTGCTTGCCCAAAGAAGGTTATGTGATTGTTGGGCGTTTTCTCTATAATTGCAGGATCTTTACAATATCAAGGCCCTTGAGGCCACTGCTGTTGTGATGTGGCGCTGTAAAATGAAACTGTAGTTAATGCAACATGTTAGCAAGAAGTTAGGCTCTGTAGGTGAATTCCAGTTTTCACTTGATAAGATAAAATAAGATAACCTTTATTAGTCCCACACGTGGGAAATTTGTTGATAGTACGTATGCAGAGCTAGAAGCTGTTTGTGGTTATTTTGCCAGATTTGAAATAGTGCAGCAGTGAGCTACACTGACTCGTAGCACAGGAGTGTCACTTTGGATCCGGTAGTTTTTTAGTCTTATTAATTGAAGTTGCTGTGCTCTTGTTCATAAAGAGGTGTGGTTAGTTGGATGATTGTTGTGCGATCACTACTTTGATTTTTGCCATTAAAAAGGAGATGACCATACTAAGACATAAAACCCCAGGACAGCATTACACTACAGAAGAGTTGATCTGTCTGGCATGAAGTAAATGAATGTGCAAAAAATGTGACCTTAGGGAAGATGAGATGAGATAACCTTTATTGGTGGGAAATGTGTTTTGTTAAAGCAGAAAGTGGACAGTGCAAAGTTACATAGCAAAAATTAGAAAAACACTGGAATAGGATAAGAATCAACTGTACACAATAGAATAGAATAAAATACAAATGCTATGTACGACTGAGTATAATACAACGATGTCAGGAAAACAACGAATGCCTGAAACATATTTGGAGATGCACTGATTGCACTTTTCTTGGGCAGTTACTGCTGCAAATGTGAAATATTGTTTTCATAACAAAACTGAGCAGTGACTTTAGTATCTGCTCAACAAGTAGATACAAGTGAAACAAAAGTGCTCTGATACTGGAAAAAATGAGTTGCTGTACATCCTTCTTTATTTGACAGCTACAGATTCATATAGTAAATACAAATGTTAACTACTTGCATCATTTCACCAGACTTCACCGTTTTAATAGTCTTCATTTTTCTCATAACTGCTTTGGTTTTTTTCTTTTCTTCCATTGCTCATGCCGAGGCTGCTGGCTTACAGCTGGCTCTGATCTCTGGATAGCTTTAACTTCAGCCACTTTGTATTTTTAGCTCCTATAAAATGACAATTTTTTTGTGTTTAGAAATTATGATACACAAACTTTAACCAGTGAACATGAAATGTCCCTGAATCTGACTCTGAACATCCAAGAAGCAGCTCTGGTACAGTGTACCAACTCCATTGGTTACAAAGGGCTGTATTAGAGTAAAATATCTGCAGATGTGTGTTCTCGTATTTGTGCTGATCTTTTGTTTTTTCTCTCTCCTGTTACCCAGATGTGAAACAGGCTCTGATCCAGTGGCAGGAGAGGATTGACTTTGCCCACAAGCTTCTCACTCTGCTGAACTCTTATAGCCCACCTGAGCTCCGCAACGCCTGCTTGGGTAACACTCACCTTTGATAACCCACCAGCTAACATTCAAGTATATTAAGTTAGGTCAGATGTTTATATACACTTATTATGGACATGTATGTCCTGGTAATTTGGGGCTTTTAAACATTTATTTGAACTGTTCCTACAATGTGCTAACTTGATAAAGCCAAGTCCTGTGATCTCATTAGTGATTGTGATTGGCTACAACTGGTAGTTTGTCTTTGCCAGGATGAGAAAGATTTGTTTGACAGCATTCATTGGACTCACCAATGCTCAGAACAATGGGAAAGTCCAAAGAGCTCAGCGTGGGAAGGAAAAACTACTGCGCTCCTTCTTAATCTTCACTAAGTGCTTGTTCACAGGGGATTGTCTGATTTTTGAAGGGTTTCTGCCTTACAATTTAAAGACCAGTGATCACATTGAATTGAGTATTATGAACACTTTTGACTCTGTGTGATTGTGTGTACATTTTTGGCAACTATTGTAGCCAAACTCTAGAAAACAGAAATCATCCTTTGTTCCAGCTGAGACAGAGTAGAATTTGGCTAGCAGAATACATATCTGCGTCTCTCTAAAAATGTAACGGGTCAGATGTAGAAATAATTGGAAGTTTTAGAAAGTGTCCTGTAACGTGATGTTCTTGTTGCAGATGTGCTGAAGGAACTCGTTCTGCTGAGTCCTCATGACTTCCTGCACACTCTAGTCCCCTTCTTACAACACAACCACTGCACATACCACCACAGCAATATCCCCAGTAAGTCTTCTCCTCATTATTCATGTTGATTGTCCTCTTTTGGTTTGCATTCTTGTTTTATAGCTTAAAATGGATCCCCAAGAACATGGTAGCTTTGCATGATGCCGTTCATTGCTAGATGTCACAGCTTCTCCTTGAATGTTCTTTTTCTTTTTGACTGTTAGTCATTTTCATATCAGCTTTGTTTCCAAACCTTTTTCTATATTTTCTTTTCTTTTTTCAATTTTGATTTACTAGCATACGCACCGTGGTAACAACAAAATATTAATGGTAAACATCAGTATATGAGGCCTGTTGTCTCACAGTGACATCAAACGGTAACCAAAGAGTAGAACAGAGATTACTTACATGAACATTTGTCTCAGTGTTTGAAACTTGGGCCATTTTTAATGATAATCATCCACCGTTTGAACAGTACATATTTGACAAATATACTGTCTGATGTTCTTCAAGTTAAGCTTTTATAATCCAAAAGGTTTTTAAGTAAAACCTTCAGTGGTTTCGACTTTTAAAAATCTCTGGTTCATCTTTACTTAAACTCTTTCAGATTAAATTAAAAATCTGGCTTTCTTTTCACTGACTTTTAATTGTCCCTGTGCAGTGTCGTTTGGTCCTTACCTGCCATGCAGAGAGAACCTCAAACTTATGGGAGCCAAAAACAACATCCGACCTCCAAGACCAGAGCTGAACATGTGTCTGCTGCCTTCACTGGTGGAGAGCAGCAAGGTACGGTTATCTGTTCCTGCTCCAAATCGTTTTGTGTCAGCAGTAAAAGAAACCTCAACAGAAAACCTTCAGTACCTGCAGAGGCTTGGTGTTGGTGGTAATATTTGTTTGTGTCCATCTCAGGGTAAAGATGAGGTGTACGATCGAATGCTGCTGGATTATTTCCTGTCCTACCATAAGTTCATTCACTTGCTGTGTCGCGTTGCCATCAACTGTGAGAAATTCACAGATACACTTGTCAAGCTAAGTACGTGTTTGTATTTCCACTGTTATCATTATAGCATACTGATCAAACCGTAAATTGTCTGCAAGCACACATGAATTTGCACAGAAACATAGATGTTTCCATGTTAATGCTCTGCCTCCCTCTCAGGTGTGTTGATAGCGTATGAAGGACTTCCCCTCCATCTTGCGCTTTTCCCCAAACTGTGGACAGAGCTCTGTCAGTCACAGGTACAGCTGCGTTCCTCTGATTTCACTCATTTCAACCATTTTTAAGGTCAGGCCTTGTTAATAGACTCGGGCTCTTTGGATATGGACAGCAGCACAATGGTAAATCCTTCTCATCTCGCTCTTCTTTCAGTCTGTTATGGCTAAAACGTGTGTGAAGCTGCTCTGTGAAGACCCAGCCTTCAGCGAGTACATTAAATGTATCCTAATGGACGAGAGGACCTTTCTGAACAACAACGTGGCCTACACCTTCCTTAACTGCTTTTTGCACAAGGTATAAAAAGTTTCAGCTTTTCTTGTAGGAATCCTAAATAGTCACTACATTTGATCAAGGTTGTACCCAGTTTGTACTGATTGTCCAAATGATGTTGCATTTTAATTTGTAATTAAATACAGAATAAAAATTTGTGTATGTGTAGGTCCAGGTTTTGTCTGGTCCCAGCTGCTCCAACCTCATTGGTGTTTTGGTGACAAACCTGCTGAGTGAACGGAGCAGTCTGCAGCCTGAACTGGCAGCTCATCGCCTGGAGCTTAACAAGACCAGCAGCCTGCTCAATGCTGTATGCATGCATGCACACACTCATAGAACAGTCCTCCTGATACATGGTGCCACTGTTTTCTCATTGTTTGATCTCTCTTCTCTTTGTCAGGACCTGAGGGCATTGATGTTGCTGTTGTCTGTGCAGCCTTCTCAGGCCATTGACCCAGCTTTCCTCCCAGCCCTGCAAGAGCTTCTGAGCTGCTGTCGTGCTTGTCTCCAGCAACGCAGCACTCTAGAGCTGGAGGCCAAAGACCACAAATGCAAAGGTATAACATGCCATTCAATCACTAAACCAAAACACAACCTCAATTTGAGCACATTTCTTTGGGTTGACCATTTAGGCAGAATAATCTGGAGTATGACTCAACAAAGTAGACTTTGTGAAAAATTTAAAGTCAGTGCTGTAAATGATGTAGAATAGTGGCTCCTTTCAGTAACAGTCTGTTTGTTGTCAGCTGAGGATGAAGGGGCGACCCCGGTGAAGCGGCGGAGGGTGAGCGGTGATGACGACAGAGCCGGAGATGGAGGAGCCCAGCTCTACGCCGCCTCCACCTCCTCTTCAACTCTTCCGCCCTGCAGTGATCCAAAGCCTGACCAACAGGAGGCGCTAACACCCACAAGCACCTCAGACACGGAAACACGAGATTCCTCATCACTGATCGACCCAGGCACTGAGCAGGATCCGCCCTCTCCTGACCCCATGCCCACCTCCTCTAGAAATCTGGACTCCTCTCCCAAAGAGGAAAAGATGGAGGGCTCTTCGTCGTCATCCTCCTCGTTTTCCTCCTCCTCCTCCTCCCTGCTGCAGGAGACGGGAGAGGGGTTTGTCCAGGGGGAGGAGCCTGAGCTGCAGCAACATGTGGTGCCACGCGAGGAGAACGACGAGGTGGGAGATCAACGGGAGGGGAGAAGGGATGAGGCCGTGTCTACCTGCTCAGAGGAGGTGAAGGAAGAGAAGGAGATGAGCTCTAAGACCAGCAGCAGCCCGGCCCCACCCCTTTCAGAGGATTCTGCTTTCCCATCAGGGCTGGTGGGGGAGGGTCCAGATGGCTGTGGCAGCCACTCCTCCTCCTCCTCACAGATGTTCCAGAGCGTTGGCCCCCCACCTGACACGCTGGACATGCTGTACAGGACGGTGGAAGCCACCATTGCCATTGTTACCAAACTTTCTATTAAAGGCCAGCCCTCTTCATGACATCATCAACTGACCACCGCCATATCTTGAATTCCCTCCCCCCCTTTTCTCTCTGCTATGGACGTCTGACTTCAGCTCAGAGGAAACAAACTTTCTCCTGTTCATTATGTTTCTTCTTCTTCTGCTGGTTTTGTGCTGCTGTTTGTTGCCTTCTGCCGATGTTCAGTCGGACGCTTTCTCCAGCTTCAGCGGCTCCCGCCGCTCTTTTCGCATTATAAGATTGCGACTCCACGCAGAGCCAACATCTCCTTTGAGAAATAAAGAAGAAAAGCAGAAAAAGTAGTACAGACTACAGCACATTTTTTTTAAAGGGTGGGTGGGTGAGTGGGCTTGGTGGGTTTTTTTTTTTTGGTTTTTTTTCTTGGTGTGTTTTATACTGATTTTATTTGAGCTTTGCTGTAAAGGGGAAAGGTTTACAGAACTTTTGTCTCCTCTGTATGTAATTTAATTTTATTGCATTTTTACTGTGTATAAAAACAAACAAACAAAAAAAAAAAAACAAAAAAAAAAGGTTGTCCTCTGTGCCAGTTTTGTACTTTATGAACAAGGCAAGAAAAGTTGCCTTGAGTTTTTCTGTGGTTTAATTATCCAGAAACTAAGTTTACCTGTAAATGAAGAGAACCACAAGAAACTTGATTCTGTAAAGAATCCTCTCTAGTCATTGCCTGAAGGTGTATATGAAAACCATAAATATATATAAATATATAGATATATATATAAAATATCTTTATATATATATATATATATAAAAGCGGTGCTTTATTTGACTGTGGTTGAAATAAAGCCCCCCTGTTGGACCAGCTGGAGCTTTTATTTTCTTTACTGAAGTACATTCCAATTTGTTTCGTTGTTTTTTTGTTTTTTGGCTTCTGCTGTGTTCTGGTTTTCCTCCTTTTATTTTATTAGAGATTAACTTAATAAAGACAGTTTTAATATGAAAAATTATGAACTAAAATTCTTCTCGAGCTGTGAGGTTTGATTTCTTGCCTTTGTTTGCTTTGCATCATATCCAAAATAAATGTAGCTCGTCAATTTCTTCAGGCTGTGCTCAGAATCTAGGCCTATGGCAAGCTCAACTGTGTGTTTATTATGCACGTACAGTAGTGGGGGTTAGGTTTGGGTTTGTTTTCTTCATAATTATTGTGATTTTGAAAAATTCACAATAATGTAGAAAACGGCAACCAAGCCACCAAAAAAATTGTGACCGCTTTCTTTAATGGCAAGTTGGGTTTGAGTCTGGCACCGTAACTGTACAAAGCCTTCAAAAAAAGAATTATTTATTCACATCAATACTTCGTTATTAAAGAATCACTGTGTCAATAGTGTACATTGTTAACATAGTTTAGGAGTTAACACATTTGTCTTACACATAAAAGATAAAAAAAAATGAAATTCAGCGGCTATTGCTAGTGTACTCATGCTGGTCCCAAATCCAGATTTAAAGGATGGTTGTGCCAAACTAAACATGCAGATCCATCTGCTGGGATCCTTTGAGAACCAAGGAAACAGCCAAAAGTACCTTTGTATGTAGTTATCTTGACTCCTAAAACTCAGAAAAGGCTTTTTTGTTTGTTTTGTTAAACTAACACTGTAGATGGTAGATGGTCTGATGACGAAGGATTTCTGCATTTGTTCTGAAAGGGGGAAAAGCTGGTAATCTTAGCTCACGACTAATCTGTTTTAAGAGAAAAAGTTTTGTTGATCTTTTCCTGAACTTCTCATCTAAAAGTATAATAAACTAAACATCTGCTTATAAGCAACTGTAGACTGATGTAGGGAAACTCGAAATGGATTTGGGATGGAAAACGGAACAAAAAAACTTCATGTTAATATTCATTAAAGGGAAGTCACACAGGTGTATCTGTGTATTTCTTTCAAGTGATGTCGGCAGATTGTTGCTAACTGGCAAAAATGTTTAAATGTTTCCATCACCAATTTGACTTAATGACAATTTCACATATTGAACTGGAGAGTTTAACTGCTAAAAGACTAAACCCTTCTGTACATTTTTTGTGTATGAAATGAACCAATTTATTAAACTTTATTGCTAAAGAAACTGACTCAAAAGTTGAGAGGAAGAAGGGCGAAGCATAGAAAAGTAATTTCAGATCAAATTTAAGCAACCGCACTCAAACATTCATGGTGAGGGGTAAAAGTACCCAGGCCCAACAGATTCTTTTGCCATATTCATGAGCTTTTTGGACATCTTTATGCGTATTTTCTCTGCTTTGGGTTATATTACACAAATTGCTGCAGTCATCACAGTATAACACTACTACTACAGTTGTGGCCAAATGTTTTGAGAATGACAAAAATATTAGTTTTCACCAATTTTGCAACTTCAGTCTTTTTAGATCTTTGTGTCAGTTGTTTCTGTGATGTACTGAGGTATAATTACAAGCACGTGATAGGTTTCAAAGGCTTTTATTGACGATTACATCACATTTATGCAAAGAGTCAATACGTGCAGTGTTGACCTCTCCAATTCGCCCTGGCATGCTCCTTCGTGTTTCTTTGCAGGTAACCATGGTTAACAGGAACAACAAGGATCTTAGGCGTCACCCTTTTAACACATCTAATCTGCTATTCTAACTCAATCAGCTGACATAATGATCTCCAGCCTTGTGCTCATCAACATTCGAGATAACGAGAAGATTATTGAAATGATCTCAGCGGGTCCTTTTATGGCAGCAATGAAATGCAGTGGAAATGGGTTTTTTCATGTCAAAGAAGGACTTTGCAATCCATCTGATCACTCTTCATAACATTCTGGAGTATCTGCAAATTGCTATAATCAAAACTGAAGCAGCAAACTTTGGAAAAACCAATATATGTGTCAATCTCAAAACATTTGGCCACGACTGTACACCACTATGGATTCACAGTGGTTTATGCTTTTTGTAACTGGACACAATGATATCTCTAAAGTTTAAATGATTTGGTGTTGTACTGTGATGATCAAATGTTTGCTTCATTTTTTTTCGCAGCGCAATTTTGATTGGGTGGCCAGGAGAGTTGTATTCATTGAGATAAAGCTTTTCATGAATTAATACTTACCAATAAATAATTAGTTGATGCATTTTACAATGAAGACAGCATTTTTTATCCAAGTTTCTGAATGAAGAGTTACATCAAGGATGAGCCAGTTATTTAGGAGCTTCTTAATGTAATGCAGTAACATCCCAGTTTAATCCAGGGACAGGTTTTATTAACACCCTAACAGATGTTTGAGAGATATCTTTATCATTCTATGTATAAATGCGCCCCTAAATCTTTGCTAATCATTTACATAGTTTAGTTATTTTACTAATGTCTAAATAAAGAGAATTATAGTAAATTAAGTCATTAATGCATTTTTTACAGTACAAATAATTATTAATCCATACATGCTTTATTTTGATGAGCTCAACTCCTGGTCCAGCATTTACTTAAGCATAACTGGCATCTAGAAAGAAAAAAGAGAACAAACTCTTATCTCATATTAATTTGTTTCTCCTCACATTGTCCCACAGATGCTCCAAAGCTTCCCCACACACAGAGCAGTTCAGTGACTCTTTAGCAATACTAACAAAGCAGCTAATTATACCAGGTACAAGGAGAATGAAGACTTCAGCAGAAGCATCATGAGGAAACTTCACTGACTTCACACTTGACATAGTGGGAGTTATTATTGCAAAGCCCACAACATAAGAGGACATCTGACTGCTATGGCTAGTTAGTTTGACACTTTCTATCTAAACTGAAACTTTCACAATGTAAGAACAGGGATTTCTACCTGGCAACTAATCAATCAATCAATCAATCAAAGCTTTATTCGCCACATGCAGGTTGCCCTGCAGTGAAATGGGACCCCCCCCCCCACACACACACACACCTTACGCACACAACACAGACATCACATGGGGATACAGGTCGGAGATCGGTAGCGTTACAGAAAAACACTGAAATGTACACAACAATGGGAAAGAACAAGAGGAAAAAAAGAGACCTCTTCTCATGCTGTGCTTCCATGGTAGGACAGCATGAGAACAGGAAACAAAAAAACTCCTCTGCACAAAAAGCACATAAATGTCCACGGCACAACATTGTGAAAGACATGACAAGCCACAGGATTGGGTGGGGGGTGAGGAGTAATCCGAAGCGAGCAGAGCAGCCGCCCTGCACAGCGCTACCATTCCAGCGCGGCACACAGACCCGCCGTGTTCCCCCGCAGGAAACAAGCATCGAAGGCATTTGGAAAGGGAGGGGGATGAGTGTGTGCTCATCAGTGTAAGTGTATGTGTGTGCGTGTCCATAGTTCAGCTGAGACAGTGTCCTTCGTCCTGCCAGGCTAAGTAAACAGTCTACCAGCCAACCCAGGTGGCCTAGCATGGAATGGGAAGGAACAGACTAAACACAGTCGTTATCAGGGTGTTGTTTTTCGGCTCCAGCCTCGAGACCGCCACTGGCACCAAAGGGCTATCCGCATGAAGTGATGGTGCTTTTTACTTTAGTGCGAACAATTCAATTCAATTTTATTTATATAGCGCCAAATCACAACATAAGTCGCCTCAAGGCGCTTCATAGATACAGAGAAAAACCCAACAATCATATGACCCCCTATGAGCAGCACTTTGGCAACAGTGGGAAGGAAAAACTCCCTTTTAACAGGAAGAAACCTCCAGCAGAACCAGGCTCAGGGAGGGGCGGGCCCATCTGCTGCGACCGGTTGGGGTGAGAGAAGGAAGACAGGATAAAAGACACGCTGTGGAAGAGAGACAGAGGTTAATAACAGATATGATTCAGTGCAGAGAGGTCTGTTAACACATACTGAGTGAGAAAGGTGACTGGAAAGGAAAAACTCAGTTCATCATGGGAATCCCCGGCAGCCTACGTCTATTGCAGCATAACTAAGGGAGGATTCAGGGTCACCTGGTCCAGCCCTAACTATATGCTTTAGCAAAAAGGAAAGTTTGAAGCCTGATCTTAAAAGTAGAGATAGTGTCTGTCTCCTGAATCCAAACTGGAAGCTGGTTCCACAGAAGAGGTGCCTGAAAACTGAAGGCTCTGCCTCCCATTCTACTTTTAAATACTCTAGGAACAACAAGTAGGCCTGCAGAGCGAGAGCAAAGTGCTCTAATAGGGTGATATGGTACTACAAGGTCATTAAGATAAGATGGGGCCTGATTATTTAAGACCTTGTATGTGAGGAGCAGGATTTTGAATTCAATTCTGGATTTAACAGGAAGCCAATGAAGGGAAGCCAAAACAGGAGAAATATGCTCTCTCTTTCTAGTCCCTGTCAGTACTCTTGCTGCAGCATTTTGGATTAGCTGAAGGCTTTTCAGGGAGTTTTTTGGACTTCCTGATAATAATGAATTACAGTCGTCCAGCCTGGAAGTAATAAATGCATGAACTAGTTCTTCAGCGTCACTCTGAGACAGGATATTTCTAACTTTAGAGATGTTGCACAAATGGAAGAAAGCAGTCTTACATATTTGTTTAATATGTGCGTTGAAGGACATGTCCTGGTCAAAAATGACTCCAAGGTTCCTCACAGCATTACTGGAGGCCAAGGTAATGCCATCCAGAGTAAGAATCTGGTTAGATACCATATTTCTAAGATTTTCAGGGCCGAGTACAATAACCTCAGTTTGATCTGAATTAAGAAGCAGAAAGTTAGCGGCCATCCAGGTCTTTATGTCTTTAAGACATTCCTGCAGTTTAACTCATTGGTGTGTGCTATCTGGCTTCATGGACAGATAGAGCTGGGTGTCATCTGCATGTGTAAATGTATGCTATGTCTTCTAATGATGCTGCCTAAGGGAAGCATGTATGATGTAAACAGAATTGGTCCTAGCACTGAACCCTGTGGAACTCCATAATTAACCTCAGTGTGTGAAGAGGACTCTCCATTTACATGCACAAACTGGAGTCTATTAGATAGATATGATACAAACCACTGCAGCACAGTACCTGTAATACCTACAGCATGTTCTAATCGCTCTAATAGGATATTATGGTCGACAGTATCAAACGCTGCACTGAGGTCTAGCAGGACAAGCACAGAGATGAGTCCACTGTCAGAGGCCATAAGAAGGTCATTTGTAACCTTCACTAAAGCTGTTTCTGTTCTGTGATGAGCTCTGAAACCTGACTGAAACTCTTCAAATAAACCATTCCTCTGCAGATGATCTGTTAGCTGTTTGACAACTACTCTTTCAAGGATGTTTGATATGAAAGGAAGGTTGAGATTGGCCTATAATTAGCTAAGACTGCTGGGTCTAGAGATGGCTTTTTGAGAACAGCTCATATGAATTTCAAAGCAGTTCTACAGTCCAACACTGGTCTCTCAATCTCCCGTTGGAGAGCCGCGAGCTTCTCCATACTTGCGTTCTGTGATGTTGTCATTTCTTGTGCTCAAGGAGCCGATTTCTGAGAACTCACGGCAGTGTGCCTCCCCGAGATGTCATCCAATTTGCGCCCAGAGATCTTATTCCGAGCGAGCCCCTCCGAGATGTCATCCAGTCTGCAGTCAGAGATCTTATTCTGAGTATTCACAGCAGCCGTAGCCTCTCCAAGATCTTATCCGTGCTGACTCAATGAGCCCATTTTGAGAAACTCACGCCTCTTCCCAATGTTCCAATCCCAGCGGGCAGCCTTGTGGGGGTTTGAACAGCCGGTTCTGCTTTCTTAATTCTTCGATAAGTCAGGGCCAAGCCAGCTCCAATCAGAACCCTGTTACCATGGTTCCGAATAGGTAGATATCTTCAGCACTCAGGCTCACCCAAGCCCAAACTTCTCGTTGAGAAAGGGGTGTCAATTGCATTTAGGGACCAGCTGATCAAATCCATAATTCCTCTTTTAGGTTTTAGAGAACAGACTGTGAGAGAGTGTGCCAGGGAAAAGTAACAACAAAAGGATAACAAAAAAGGATGTTGCTCATTTTAAGTCAATGAAAATAAATTATACAGTCATGTGAACTAACATACAAAGTCTGTGCCACCACAGCACCGCAAATAAAACTAATGTGTTGACCAAATTGTACATTACACAGATCTGCTGTGTGTGGTCTTATTTTTACTGAGTTCAGTCATAATGAAGATCATCAGGTTGACTCTGCTGGTCCTGATGCCGACAGTATAGTGATGTGTCGGTCACGAACGAAACGGCTCTTAGAGCCGGTCTTTGACGTGAACGACGCGAGCCGGCTCCTTATTGCAAGCCGTGGGGTTTTTTTTCCTTCTCTCACCCTCTCTCTCTTTCTCTCTCTCGCACTTTTTTTCTGCTTCACTCAGCACGCGAGCCTTGTGCCTTGCGCTGTGCAGAGGGGGGCGGTAGTTACACTCGCAGTAGCACAGGAACAGAGGGATGATCTGATATCGTGGTGTTCAGCAGTTACAGTAACTTTGATTATTTTTACTGTATATATTCTTATACTCTGCTTTAATCAGTGTGTGCCTTACTTGGATAAAACAAAATTCTCCATGAGCCTGTGCATATTTTCATTGCTGCTTTACTTCTGAACTCTGTTTACATAATGCATAGTGTTATTTAAAACAAATTCTACTATAATTTGATTCATTTTCCTATTCAAGAATTAGAACAGACAGAGTCGGCCCTCCCTGAGTCTCTTCATAGGCTTTTCTGTATGTCAGTGTCTCTTTATCTATTTGTATGTGCTCTGTCTGGTGTGAGTGTTTAAAAGGGAGCACTAAAACCTTTGCATATCTAGAATATTCTCGTTCAGAAAGGCTAAACTTTTATTGGCCAAAGTTTTGCATTTGTGTTATGAATAACTTTCAGAAAATAATAATCATTCTTGTAGTTTATTTCTGTACATCTTGTGCATACACCGAGTGCCTCTCAACTTTTATTCACTCTCATTTTCATTCATGTTCATTCATTAAAAAATAAAATATCAAGACAAGTGGAAAAATTAAATGCATGTTCAGTTATTGTGTTTATGGCATAGGTGTCAAACTCTGGCCCGCAGCCTAATTACATTTGGCCCGCGAAGCCATACCAAATTACTATCAGAGCTGGCCTACTGGTATTATACAGCTAATATATATATTGTTTAGTATTAAGCTTTGCTTGTTCCATATTCAGTTTTCCAGCAAAACTTATTTGAGTCCATAAGAAAAGATTCATTCTTATATCTGGAGGAAGATTTTTTTTTCAATAAATATTGACTTTGTTCCAGTTTTGAATTTTGGCCCACTGTGTATTTGAGTTTGACACCCCTGGTTTATGGTGTTGATTCTTATGTCATGTAGAAACACTTTCAGCTCAGAAATGGTGGCTGCTGGTCATAGACTCAGACGACGGACTTGAAGGTCTGGAATCTGATGTGTCCCCTTTCCCTGGAACCTGTCAGGATAAACACATCAATCAATAAACTCATGTGAGCTTTTCTGTAACACAAATCACCGATCAGCAGCAGCTGAAGCAAACTGTGGTTTTTGGATTACATTTGGGTAAAATGTACCTGTTCAGAGGTGTGTGAAGGTTTTCGAGAACTATTTCTGAAATATAACAGGAAGTCAACATTTAAAAAATGCTTGACATACACAACTGTGATATAAAATTAATTTCTTAGACATCTTACATGGAACTCTCAGACTGTTCGTTCTTGGTAAGATGTTCTTTGTCTGAACTCTTCTGATGTTTCCCCTTCCTATGGAACCTGTCAGGATAAACACATAAATCAATCCCACTGTGAAGTTGCAGTAGAGGGCTTAATACATTCCAGTGATCCCAGAAGCTATGCTTTTGGGTGCAATTTCCCCCTGGGTAGGGGGGATCTTCAATATGATCTTTAAGGTGACGCAATATAGACTCAAAATTATTTGTACTATTTGCAGTTTGAACAGCTGTCGCAAAACAGTTATCAAACTCTACAAAGTACTGAAATAGTTCAGCTGATGCCAGGCAGAGAATTAAAAAAACCTCAACATAAGGTTAATTTATTCTATATATTCATACTTTTTTTTTTTTAAATCACTGTGTGTCTTTTCTCCACTCCAAACCAGTTGAGGTCTGGCCTGGTATTGCTTGCATGTTAAAAGGGCGTTTTTCTTTCGCACTGTTGACAAGTGCTTGCTCATAGGAGGTCGTGTGAATGTTGGGGTTTCTTTCTAACGTTGTAGGGTTATTACCTTACAATATAAAGCACATTAGGGCGATTGTTGTTGTGACTTGGCAATATATGAATAAAACTGATTTGAATTGAATGATATACAAATTGTTTTGGTAAACTTTACCATTTTTAAAAACAACAGTATAGAAATAATGAGTTAAATTACAAATTTGAAGCGGCAGTATTTTCTTTTTTGTCCACTTGGACAATTATTGTCTGCTTTTGAGCCGAGAAAACAATTTAACCAATTTGAAGAAAATGTGTAGCAACAGTTGAAACACTGCAATCTCACCTGATGAGAAACGCAACAGCAAGAATCAATCCCAGGGTGCTCAGCCCAAACAGGACGCCCAGAGCAATGACCAGCGCCTGATTGGAGGTGGACCCTTGAGGGTCCACCATCTCAACATCAAAATGAAGCTCCTCCCCAAATAACTGAGACAGCTCTGCATTCACAGCATTTGATTGGCTCTGCAGTTTCCTGGTGGATCAGACAGCAAGAGGTCAAAAGAAATCTGTCACATGACCTTTTTACACAGTTCACCAAGGTGATCTTTCCCTGATTATATCTAAATATAGAAGTTAATTTTTATGAGACCAGGTTTAGATTTCAAACTGGTCAAAATGGGAGGTGCCTCTGGAAAATTACTCAAAATCAACATTACTCAGACTAATGAATTTCAGGCAAGTTTGCTAAAAACCAAAGCAAAACAATACTGAGTGTCTAACAGATGGGCCTGATGTAGAACACATTAGAAGTCAGTCTCTTACTTTATGACTGCTTCAGAGGAAACAACCTCCCCTCCATCTACAGCAAAGAAACGGACCAAAGTCCTCACAGAAACTCTCAGGTTTCGGGTGCCAGTGGATCCATCGTTAGCGCTGAACACCTGAACGATGTTCACAGTCCAGCCCAGAACTTTGCCCAAAGACCTGGGAGACACAAAAATCTATTAGAAGTAACAGAAGTGGATTATAGAAAGCAATCTTTAACACCAGCTAAACCTGTCTTACGTCGATAAATCTTCAACTTTCTTCTCCACAATGTTAGCAGGCTGATTAAGTGAGATGGTCACAACGTTGGAGCTGCTTGCACTTGCCTGAACCATCACCTGGGGGCAGAAGAGAGATTAATTTAACTTGGAATTTAACTTCTTATTAACCTGTTTTATTGAACAAAATAAACAAGAAGATGAATTAAAAGGAAATACTTTGTATTTATGCATATGAAAATCAGCTATCAGTTCTTTTTTGTGTAATTATTATTAATAAAGACTTTTGCCTTTATTCGTTGGAGCAGAGTGGACAGGAAAGCGGGGGGGTCTTAAACACTCACCTCCACTACAGCGGTAGCATGAAGATCGTGGGGATCAGTGGCCTTCACCTCCATTTTAGCTGTCTGTCCAGCCAGTTCTGTTGCTGAGATCACATAGACCAGACCTGAGGATGGGTTAATGTCAAAATAAGGACTTTCTGCTGTCAAACTGTAGACCAGCTGCCCCACATCTCCAACATCAGGATCTGAAGCCTGGAGGTAGAGAGCAAAAAAAGCACTTAAAACCTTTATGAACTAATGTAGTCGATTGTAGTTGATACTAATTTGTGAGCTACTGGATTAAACCAAAAGTCTAAAACTAAGTTATCCAAACTAGCTGCACATCAGTGAGTGACAGCAGTATAATGCTGCTTAATCATTTATGCTTCAGTTTTAACAATGTAATTTATTTAAATTTGTAATAATTGTCATTCTTTTGCAAATTGTTCTTTTTATATTCTAAGCACAGTTAGCCAATAATATTGCTGTATTTTCATTTAATACACAATAAAAGCTTAATACTCGTTCCACTTAGGAGAAACAGCTTTTAGTTTTACATTTTTAAGCATAAATCTTCATCTTTGACGTATCTTTTTAACTTCACTAGATGTTTCTTGTCGCTGTGTTTACTGGCAGTGCACACGTCACACTGACTGATTTAGTGTTTTCATTGGTGATTACTCAGCCAGGACACTTGACATACTGGAAGATGTAGGAAGTGTTGCTGTGAATGCTTTTCTCTGATTCCTGGTGATGTGGTGTGTTTCATTGCTGCTCACAGACACATTAACCATGAACAGATTACTGAGTGGATTTCAGTTCAAAGTACATTGCATGATAGCAGATGCCTTTTATGTAAACATAAAATCAAAGGAGGCAAACATTCGCAGAACCATTATATTATTTCCAGACAGATGGAAACTGAAAAAGTTGGGTGTGTTTACCTTCACTTGGATGACGGGAGTTTTATAGGGGGCGATGCTGAATACAGAGGCACTATAAACCTCTGGGGGAAACTGTGGTGACTCGTTCACATCCTTCACCTGAACTCTAACCTGAGACAGAAAGAAACATTGAAGAGAATTTCTGTGCAATGCTTAAAGCATTTCAATGTCACATTCCTCTAGTTTGTAAAATGATTAGACGGCAATGAGAGTCTTTGGCTATCTTAATGCTTAGGTAACCTTGCCTAGAGCTTAAAAACAAGGCGATAAGTAAAGCATGATTTGAATGACTGTAGGTATTTGACCTTACAATTGCATTATGGACTACTTTAATATCTGTGTACATAATGCCATACCCACCGGGACTGTACTTTGTTTCTCTAACAATAAACTGTGGATCACTCATAATATCAAGGCTGCCCTTAAGCAGAAAAGGAGAATCAAGTCCACGCTCAAGTGAGGAATCAAGGAAGAAATGAAGGTTGTAAAGAGATCGCTGAGGAGAGGGGGAGGGGAAAACACCTTCAATCTCGGGCTTTAAGAAACAGAATTTTCTGTTGCTTGTTTGGATTACGGTGAGTAAACTCAGATAAGGCAGATTCATCATCTGCCGGGTCTGCTCCCAGTGCAGCAACTACTGCCACAACCATCATCATCTTGGCATTCTAGTGACTGCCCATCCCACCTTAACTCCTTTCACACTTATCCACTACATTGCCTGTGTGCTGCCCCTGACCTCCAGTACATAGCTGAGTATATCAGCATAACTGAGTATATCTTTTCCTATTGCTTTGAACACTATCATACCCACAATCATGGCAGGAGTACAAAGATGTGGACCATCACCTCACCACATGAATTCTGGACTACCTTACCAACAGGCCTCAGTACATATAGATCGAGAATTGTGTTGGTGATGGGCTCCCCGGCAGTATAGATGACCAACAAGCAGAAGTCCTGGATCCGTTTCTTTTCACTATATGCACCGGATACTTCTACAACTCGGCTAACTGCTTTTGAGTCTCTGATGACTCAGTTGTTGGCCATGTCCCCCATGGGTATAACAAGGACTTTTGCAGGCGCCAAACATCCTCCACTTTCAGAAGAAACCATCCATGGAACGGATATTGAGATCATGGACTCATAAGTACATGGTTATTAACGACTAACACAAATGCCATCTACAGAAACAGCTGGTATCTCCTACTGAGACTTGGGTGTTTTGGAGTGCAGGTATAGCTCCTATGACTCTGTGGTGGCATCAGCCATCTCTTATGGTGTAGTCTGCTGGGGCAGCAGTAGCTCTGCTGGGGACAGAAAGAAACTAAACAGTTTGATCAAGAAGGCCAGCTCTATGCTGGGATAACCTCTTGATTCAATGGAAACAGTGAGCAACAGGAGAACAGTAGCTAAGCTACCATCCTTGTTAGAGAACACCTCCCACCTCATGCAGCACTAAGAAGCTCCTTCAGTGACAGGTTGCCGTACCCAGGAGAGATTTTGGATGCCTTTTTTTTCCAGAGTCTACTATGTCTAACAGAAATGAACATGAGGATACACACATGGTCTGTACATATCTCAATGTGCAACACTGTCCACTGCACTATGAAGCATTTAGTTTTTGCTAGACTTCTCTCTCTCTCTCCCATCAACTGTATTTTGTATCATATCTGTGTATATACATATGCACAGATATACAGAACCAAACAAAAAACAAAACTCTGCAATACAGTACTACAGTATTGTTTTGGTATAGTATTATTGTAGTTAGGTTATGCTGTATGTATTTATCCCTGCTGTGTTCACTCTGCTACTGTAATAATAAATTTCCTGACTTTGAGACTAATCTCATGTTAATAACACTACAAGTAAACTCAAAGGATTACTTTACAATTAATTAATTAAAATTTAAAATACAAGGACACGTATTTGGTCATGCTTGGATTGCCAAGGAGCTCTAGTAACACTTCATGAAAACTTTATGCTAGTCTGTTGTAGACACACCAGATCACATTTGCTGTGCCATCTTGACATACCTTCTATCTAATTCTGTTCCCTTCCTCTGTTCCTCTGCAATCAGTGAATTTTATGAAGCGCCTTGAGGCGACTTATGTTGTGATTTGGCGCTATATAAATAAAATTGAATTGAATTGAAATAGCTCATTTTTGTTAAAGTCAATACCGTCGTCATTGCTGATGTAGGTGGATTCCGTGTGTCCACAACCTCCACTTCCAAGAAGTACCATTCCTGCTGTTCTTTGTCGAGCTGTGCTTTGGTGAAGATAGCTCCACTGAGGTTTATGGAGAACAGGTCTTTGTGTGTATTCAGCGAATACGTGACATTGTAAAGGTTGCTTCCTGAGGAGGCAGTGACCTTGCCTACCAAAACCCCTGCTTCCTGGTTCTCAGGCAGGCTGAAGTTATAGGAGGAGCTCAGGAAGGCCACAGTCTCAGTCAGACTGGAAATGTGTAGATTCACCACAACACGAGCTGCAGGGAAATTATAGCACAGAATGCTCATGGGTTAAACTCCCACACAGGTGAAGCTAATTTTTTAAATGCATCGAACAGGATCTTCACATGAACAATTAATTTGTTAATTTTTAGAAACTTAACGGTCCATACAAAATTTAGGATTTCTTAGTACATACTGAAATTTCTGTCGATTTTTTTGTGTAATTCGTAGCTGAGTCGAATAATTTTCCATGCTATAGAAATAAAACTGAACTGAACTGAATTGGTTAACATTGTGAAAAGATGCTTTTAAAGTCAAATCATGTTAACTTCCAATAAATCATTATTTATTAATTTATTCCTAATCCTGATCAAGCAGTGACTGGAACTGAAGACTAATAAAATATAGCATTATGTCTAAACATACGTTTTTCAAATGTGTCCAGTGTTTGAGTTATTCATAAACATTTTTACACATTTCTACATACTGCAGATGACACCTATGAGAAGATATTAACCAAGGAACCAGTTTACCCTGCCAGGGATAAGCTTATTGTGTCCCCACCCCCAGAGTGGAGGCACAATTAGCTGAGAAGGGAGCTCAAGGAAGAGCGTCTGTTTGCCCCCTTTGCTCATGGAGCCTGGCTGGGTGCAGCCTTAGAGGAGTCATGGGCCTGCCCTTCTGTAATTCCACCAATAGCACGAGGCACCATAGGGGTCAGGTGCTATGTGTGTTAGGCAGCAGTCAAGGGTGGTCCAATCCACCCTTGACAGACTACTGGGTCACCTACTTAATGGTTTTAATGGAATCTCCTACCATTACTATGCAGATAACACAGAGTTACACTTTTCTGTCAAGCCCAACAACCTCAACAGCCTTTGATACCACTGCCTTTGTAAATACAGATGTTGCTCTATAGACAATCCTACACTCAGGAATCCTGCTCATGTTGGTCACTTTATTTCACTCATACTGTAAACTTTAAAGCTGCTACATTGGTCACTTTAAACCACTTCAAGGTCACTTTAAATGTCAATTGTAAATTGTAACGTTAGACTGTTATCTCTTCATGTCAACTTCCTTTTTTTCACAGTCTGTTTTTGAAGATGAATTTTCCGCAAAAACACAACTCTAGATTGTTTATGCCTCACATTTTCCCCATGCAGGGCTGTAACATTTCAGTTTTACTTCTTTCCTTTCCTATCAATCTGTTCCCAATACAAAGCAGGAATGCATTTATTTCTAAACTTGGGAAGGTTAAAATGCATGCATACTATGATGTTATGGTTTACAGTTAAATCAAAAAATAAAGCTCAAATAACCAATGATGCCAAGAGCCGTTAGACTGACCCGTGGTGCTCAAAGGGGGCTGGCCGTGGTCTGTGGCCACAGCTGTCAGCACCAGTGCGGTATCTTCTGTTAAATCAGCAAATTTAGAGGTCAAAGTCACATTCCCAGTCTGGGTGTTTAGGTCCAAGTATGGAGAACCTTCTCCAGAGAAACTAAAACAGCAAAAATGAAAAAAATACATTTAAGGAACCTTAATAAATACTCCTGCTACAACAACATACAACAACACTAAACTATCTTGGAATATGTTTAATCCATGCATTTTAATAGATAAAAAAATTAAATACAAACAAACAAACAAAAAAATATTCACGTACACAATGACTCTTCCGCCTATACAATACTATAGAAAAAAAATACATGCTTCCCTCAGCTGAAAACAAGAACATGCTGGATCTACTTAATTCAACTGTGGACTTTGGTTGCACACATATGTTTTGCTGTGGCTATGGATGCTGTGCCCTGCCCACCGGGAGCAGCATGACAGTTAGGGCAGGAGTGCTGGACGTGTGGGTGGCCAGGAAACATTTGCCAAGAATGTCCACTCGTGGAAGCTGCGCAGATGATGTGCACCACCAGCCTTCTGACACCCTCACCCAGCCCAGGAGAAACATACAGAAGTATGTATGCCTGTGCTGTGCTCAGTTGTTACCTCGAAGTCATCAGACACCAACTCTGGGGAAGAAGAAATGGTGGGGCCTTCACGTGAGAGCCCACTGGCTCCGGTGATTTGCTCCACAAAAGATTTCCCACAAGAGCAGTGATGACAGTCTGAGCTCAGCCTTTCAGCAAGTGATCAAAGTTGATGTAGCACTGAAATTTCTGTATTTTGTAATGAGTGACAGTTTATATTGAGTGAGTCATGAGTAGGGATGGGTATCATTTAGGTTTTATCCGATACCGGTGCCAAATCGGTACTTTTGAAACGGTGCCGGTGCTCAAACGGTGCTCAAACCGGTGCTTAAAGAATGGAGAACACAAAATTGGTCCAAAAACCTCTCATGTTCAGCTGGTTTTATGTAAAAAGATAACAATGTTAGCCTTTTCTGCAGCTATGGGGCATATATGGTATCACTCTTAGCTGGAAGCAGTGCTTAAACAATGGAAAAAATACAAACTTTGTCCAAAAACCTCTCATGTTTAGCTGTTTCCCTCTTTTTCTTTGGTCATTTTAGCCTTTTTGGCCAGGGTGAAGGGAGTATCTGCCATCAAACAAGAAGACAGCCGCATGTAGCTACGATGATGTTTGCTAGTTCACCTTACATGCATTAATGTAATAACGTGGTTAGCCTACTCAGCGTAAATTACACGCGAACAACAGAGAAGAACGGCTGCTGCTGCCATCAAATACGGTGCATTTCTCGGCTTTTAAAAAAAACGCTATGCGTCACCAGGTGTTTCATCGGATTCTTGGTGTTACTTCCTTTGACAGTATCACAGTATCAGCTTAAAGCACTTGTTGCTGCTGAGTTTGCATATTTTGCTGTGAAGTACAGCCAGACTTTTGACCGCTTCGCCTTGGGCATTTCTAATCTGTAGCTCTGCTCTAACAGAACGTACGTACCTGGCCCCGCCTACTATCCTCGGAAACGTAAAATGATTGGCTAGAAGTGTATCACAGCTCAGGAAAAAAAAAGCACCGAAATAAAGCACCGAAATGTGCGCTGCTTTTCGGTCTGGTTACTACCGTTTATGTCAGACCGATGGCACCGGACACCGGTACCCATCCCTAGTCATGAGACTCATACACAGGAAGAGCACGCCTAGTTGTTGGTGCCTAAAAGCAGGCGGGAATTTATTTTCCAGGCTATTTTCCATTTACTCCAGAGTTATGATAAAAATCTGGAGTAAATCATTGCCCAATTTTAGTAGCTGGACATCTGAGGGGATGTGCGCCAGTGTTGCGCAGGTTGTCACGGGAGAATTTGTTCCAGGCCCAGGAATGTCAGCAGTGACTTTACAACATTTACAACTCAGACAGTTTTCACTGGGAGATAAATTGCTCTTAGCCCTGCGTCAGATTTGTGACCAAATCAAGCAAGCCACACAAATCATATCACCTGAGCCTCCTGAAAGCATAAAGACAGGCTGAATCCATCTCTGGCGAACCGATTTAAGGAAAGAAAGAAGTTGGGGCCAGAAGTGCCAAATTTAGCTTCCATCCTCACTCCATTGTGACAACCATCTCACACAGGCTCAGAGAGCAGATGTTGCTGCATTGCAACAACGTTTTGGAGATGTGTTTCTCACCTGCCCGGTCTTTCCACTCACATAGAGCACCATTTTGAAACATGCCCTGGCGTGACGATGCAGTCACTGCATTGCAGTGACTGCAATGTGAATGTTGGAAAGCAGAAACTGCGAGAAATTGCGTCAAAACCCTGTTCAATAAAACGCAACAGCATTCACTTTGGTGGTACCAGGTCTTTACTACACAGACAATTAAACCTATACTTAGAGCTGGATCAGGTAACCCTGAACTCTGCCATTGCAGAGTTGCTAGAATGTTGGGAGACTTTTCTATGATGCACTGAGCATTCCTCCTCTCCTCTTTTCACTCACGATGCATTTACATGGGCGATCGTGGCTCAAGAGTTGGGAGTTCGCCTTGTAATCGGAAGGTTGCCGGTTCGAGCCCCGGCTTGGACAGTCTCGGTCGTTGTGTCCTTGGGCAAGACACTTCACCCGTTGCCTACTGGTGGTCAGAGGGCCCGGTGGCGCCAGTGTTCGGCAGCCTCGCCTCTGTCAGTGCGCCCCAGGGTGGCTGTGGCTACAATGTAGCTTGCCATCATCAGTGTGTGATTGTGTGTGTGAATGGGTGGATGACTGGATATGTAAAGCGCTTTGGGGTCCTTAGGGACTAGTAAAGCGCTATATAAATACAGGCCATTTACCATTCTACCTCATGTCATTAACTTTTAACTCCTCTCTCCCATAGTATGATTTTTTGTCCTTGTCTTCCTATGTAGCAGATGGTTGCACCTCCTTGAATGTGTTCTTTACACCATAACCAGGTGCTTGCTTATCAGGGATTGCCTGATTGTTTGAGTGTTTTTTCTCTAATATTGTAGAGTCGTTTTTGTTGAGAAGTAGAATGATATAAGGAAACCAGAATCAAACAGAAAAGTCAGAATCATAAAGATAGGAGTTCGTTTAAAAACAGCCCAAAAAAGAATAACACTCGTAGTATTTATAGTTTGTAATGTATTATCGTGTTACAAAAAAACATAATTGCAGAGTCCCTGAAATTTCCCAAAGCCTTCCAACTTTCAATTTGTTACATAAAGAAGGTGAAATGACTTTGCAGTCACATTCCAAAAGCGTCCTGTCCATCTGAACTGACCTGTAGGTGACGAGAGAATTGTTCCCGGTGTCTCTGTCAGTAGCAGACAGCGTGAGCAAAAGCTTTCCTTCCTCTGCGTCTTTCAGCAGGATGGTGCTGACGTAGTCGCTGGAACTGAAAACGGGGTTGTTGTCGTTCAGGTCAGCTAGGCTCACTCTGATCGAGGTGAAGTTCTGGTGTTCAAAGTCCAAAGTTCAATTACAATAGTAATTGTCAAGTACAACTTAAGAGTGCCTTTCTGATGTGAAAATACTCAACTGGACCAAAAGTAGACCTAATTTTGTAAAATACAAGAACTTTTTTGGAATGTTGGCTGTTTCAGGGTCTGTAAGCATTTTCTGTAGTTACCTCTCTTGGAGGGTTGCCTTTGTCTAAAGCCGTCACAGTCAGGTCATATGTTTCCCTGCTCTCCCGATCCAAAGGACCAATAGCCAGCAATGTCCCATCCTGTAACACAACACATGAAACTGCAACACACATCCAACATAATTATACTATACCTACAACATAACTACAACCAGCCCAAGAGCACTCACATAATAGTGAAACAATCATTTTGCCCCTCTTTAGGACAGATTTTTCCATCCAATCCTAAAATATGCAGCACTGCGAACAATGTCTATACTGTAACTTTTGTTGCTGCTTCCCAATACAGTGCATTGTAGAGCCCACAACTACTGTAATTGATTAATTAATTAAGGCCCTATTATACATTTCTATTGTGAGTATGACTTTCCTTATTTTCTGTCATATACACTAAAATAAAACCAAATAAAAATAAAATAAAGGAAAACTTTTTCAATCAGAGTAGGATATTGATCTGGTCAGTTAAGTAGCAAAGGGGATTGTTAATCATTTTCAGCTGCTTTGGTGTTAACAGAATTATCATCAGGTGCTTTAGAGGAGCAACAAGGAGAGAAGCCCCCAAAACATGAATGAATGGTTTTACAGGTGGGGGACACTGACCTTTTGTCCCTCAACATATTTTCTGACTGTTTTTTCACTGGGTTTACATTCAGCTTGTATCAGTAGCATGGCAGTGTGAGGTGATTCTTGGACTCTACGGAGGTTGCACAGGTATTACCACTCCTCCAGGATGGCACATCAACATGTGTCATTGACAGAAGGTTTGCTGTGTCTCATAAAGTCTCAGTAATATGGTGGAGATTCCAGGTCACAGGCACTTACTCTACATAAGTGGAAAGGGCCATAGAAGGTCTTAATCCATCAGCTGGACTAGTATCTGCTCCTTTGTGCAAAGAGGAACAGGATGAGCACTGTCAGTCCTACAAAATTACCTCCTTCAGGCCAGTGCTATGAATGTCTCTGAGCAAACAATCAGAAACAGACTTCATTAGGGTGGACTGAGGGCCCAACATTATCTAATGGGCCCTGTACTCACTGTCTGGCACTGTCTGTGGAGCCTGATCAGAATTTGCCATAGAATTGGCAGGTCCACCACTTGTACCCTGCTGAAAGCAAATTCACCCTGAGCCTAACAAGAAAGGGTATGGAGAAGCATGGATAACGCCATGCTAGCCAACGGCATACCTGTCTATGGAGGTGTATCCATGGATATCTGATGTGTTTTAAGCGTTCCTTTATTTGTTTTTCTTTCTTTTTTTAGAAGTTTATGTCCTCTTATACTGCATACTAAATAAGGCTCATTTTGTGCCAAAGGTTCAGACTTCAGATTGCGCTAATACAAATGAACAGAATTAATATGTGTGTGGAAATATATAACATCATGTCAGGTAAAGCAGTCGCTATAATAGACAAAAAGCGGAATTCTGGCATGTTGGAAAATGTTCCCAGCTGTTTTTTCCCTTTTGCCTCACCTCTCTGAATCTAAAGACTGGGTGGGGGGAGATAAGGGAGAGGGTGACCTCTCCATTTAGCCCAAGGTCTGCGTCTGTGGGTGTGATGGTAAAAATTTCTCCTGGGCTTTCCACTGAGTAATCGCCTTCAATGATCATCAGTGGGTCAGGAATGCTTGGGAATTGTGGAGAATTGTCATTGTAATCAAGGATTGTGATATTCAGCTGAGCCGTGGAACTCAGACCATCAGTCACCTGATCCACTGCGACAACCTGAATAGAGACACAGAAAACACAGAAAGTTACTGAAACCTCCCCCACAGGATTCTACTAACTTTAGCTCTTAGACACCAAGTTACTTTTTTTAACCAAAAAACATAAAATTTAGCCTGGGCACATAGTATTTGTTCCCTTTAACTTATTATTATTGTTATTTTTGCTTTTTAACATTGCACAAATTAACTACAGTAAAGTTATATTTTTACACATAAAAAGAAAATGGAAAGAGGACTGAATAATGAAAAAATGAGAAAACTATTGCTGAACTGATTCTGTGCCTCTCGTTCTTCTATTCCCAATGTAATAATTTCAAAAATGGTTCAGTGGCTCACCATTGGGTTATAAGTATTTAAATTTTAAAAACAGAAAATATTTGATGTGTGTATACGTTAATACATGGCAATCTAAGAATGCCATGTATTAATTACGTTTTAAACAATAGTGCAAGACAATATAATATCACAATTTTCAGTATCCATACATATGTTGTATATTTACCTGTAACAAATAGCTGTCTTTTGTCTCTCTGTCCAAGGCTACATCTCTTCTCAGTGAGACGACTCCCTGCTTATTGATCTCAAAAGTGTCATTGTTGTAAAGGAAGTAGCCATTGGAGAAGCCACCCTAAAAAGGAAGGTAGTTATGTTAAATAAGACGTCTTCATAACCAAAGGTAATTATTAAGAACAAATCAGGTGCATATACTGATATATCAGTACAACTGTGGAAAAACACTTTGGTCTTTTTGCACAGTAGACCAAATAAGAACCAAAACTTATCATAGCTGGACCCGGTCATGTAACTCACCTCATCCTTGTCAGTAACTTCCAGCACCAGGATGGATGCACCACCGGGCAGGTTCTCATAGATGAGTATGTGATTGATTTCCTTACTGAACTCAGGTGGGTTATTATTCACGTCCTTTATCTTCACCACCACTGAGCCATTCCCATTTAAAGAGGGTGTTCCCCCATCAGTGGCCTGAACCTTTAGGGTATACATATTTGCCTCACTGTAGTCCAGAGGCTGGGCCAGTCGCAGGATCCCAGTGGATGACTCCAAATCAAAAACAGCAGGGTCTGATGAAGGGCTTTGCTGGAAAATGCTGTACGTAACTATTCCATTTACACTTTCATCAGGATCTAGAGCTGATAAGGTGAGCAAGCTTGCACCCACTGACTCTGTTTCTAAGATTTCAACCTGATACTCAGCCACTGAGAACTTTGGTGCGTTATCGTTGATGTCAGATACTTGTACCGTCAGAGTGGCTGTGGCTGACCTGGCTGGACGACCCTGATCTTCAGCCACCACCAGCAGGCTGTATTCTGCCTTGGTCTCCCTGTCAAGTGCGCCGGCCAAACTGACCATCCCAGACACAGGATCAATAGAAAAGCTCCCTTCTCCTCCTCTCAGTGAATATCTGATCTCCTTGTTGAAGCCACTGTCTTTGTCTGTAGCTGGAACTGCAGTAACATTGAATCCTACCTCTGCATCCTCCAGAACAGATTTGGTGACTGAGCTGGAGGCAAAAACTGGACTGTTGTCATTGATGTCAGTGACTTGGACCTCAACCACGGCGCTGTCACTGGTTGTTCCGTCAGTGATGGTAATTTCTACTGAGTAGTTTTGAGGGCCTTCGTCATGGTCAAGCTTAACCTTGGTGGTGAATTCACCACTGTTGGAGATTTCGAATTTGTCACCTTCTGTTGTAACTAAAAACTCTGGAATAGCTGGAGGTACTGCAAGGAAGTGAACCTGAAAGAAATACAGAATTGACAAAATCCTACTATGACATTTAAAGTTAACTATAGCAACAACAGTGAGTAGCTAAATGTAACTTGGCATTTGACACAGGAACATTTGGATGATAAAAACACTGGTTTGCACACAAATTCACTGGGAAACATACCTTAAGAACTGCAACTCCTGGCTCCTGCTCCTCCTCTATGGTAAAATGGTAAAGTTTTTGTAAAAACTGAGGTTTTGAATCACCAGGAGCAAAAATATTCACTTGTGCTGAGGAGGAGCGAGGTATGACGCCACCTAGAGGACAGATGAAGAAGAATATTATGCTACTTTAATGATGGCAGGCATTAAGAGGTCAGCTGGTCTACTTTAAGATTATGTAACAGTAGTTACTTCCATCTTAAAGTTACTCAGGTGACAGAACTGACTGTAAAATGCCTTGTTGAAAGCAATGAAGTTCTGTGAAAAATATGAATTAGTCATATGAGATTAAAAACCTTGGCACATGCAAGGTAACAATGTTATGATGCTAAAGTGGATTGATTGCTATGACATTACACTTAGGCATAGCAACTAAGAAAGCAGGCGGTGAAGTTGTGCACATATGCTGCAGTTGTGCTGCATACATGCCAAATAATCACAGTGTGTAAGTTATGATTTAGTGAATGTCAGAATAAGTGATTCTGAAATTGAATAACCTATTCTGGCAAGCCATGTCCGCAACCACAACAACCTCAACAATATTAACAACAACAATAATAAGAATAATAATAAAAAAATCTACCATCTTTTGCTGTTACATAGAGAGGGAACTCCAAAATCTGGTTTTCCTGCAGGGGAATGGTTTTAGCTAGTGTAATTTCTCCGGTGTTTTCATCGATTGTGAAGTATCCTTTACTGTTCCCAAAGTCAATAGAGTATTTAATCTGCCCATTTGCATCGACATCTGGATCTTCTGCCCTAACCTTGGAGTCACATAATACAAATCACAGTTTAAATGTCACGGAAATTAAAAAACAAAACACAAGATGATAACAGCAAAAACAAAAAACAATATCTTTGGATGATATGCATAAAATATGATTTAGTAATGCCATGAGAAAGTGATTATCTTTTTTAGTTGTAAAAAATATTTTTCTGAGTTGGTATGATTGAATGCAATGCAAGCAAAAGAGTAAATTGAAGTGATTAAAAAAATACACATGCAGTTATATGTCTTATTGAGAAGAACTCACTAACCTGGACCAACAACAATCCCTCTGTTTGATTTGCAAACACTTTTCCCTCATACACGTCGCTGGTGAATTTAGGAATGTTGTCGTTTTCATCCAGAAGAGTCACAGTAACTTGTGCTGTTGCAACATTGTTGGGTTCATGTTGCTCTCTTGCTTCTACCTTTAAAATTAGTACGAAGAACAAAGTTGAGATGAAAGTTGGGACAAACTTTACTCTTTGAAAAACACAGTTTTTCTCCCACGTTTCAATTATTTTAATCTGTTTAAAACTGAATGGCTCAAAATGAGTTTTCAAGTTTTTTTTAAACATGAATTAAGACCCAGTATATACTGACAGTTGTTTTATCTTAAATCTAAATGACCTGAAATGTGATTGTTTCAGTGGTCTCTCGGTCGAGAGCTGTAGAGTTTTTCACTCTGACTGTCCCATCAGAGCTGATAGAGAAAGGAGCAGACTCTGGGATGATCCTCATGGTTCCCACAAACCCTCCCTAGGAGTGAATATGAAAATGAAGAGAGTGAATGAAAATATACATGCAGTTTTTATATATTATTAACAGCATCAACTGACAGAATATATCTCGAAATCATATGTGTATTGTAACTGTAGACTACCTGGTCGAGATCAGTGACAGGAGCTTTGAACAGAACAGCATCAACAGGCGAGTTTTCCACAAGTGTCACAGAGTAGCTGGGTTCATCAAACCCTGGAGCATTATCATTAACATCCTCTACAGTGACAGACACTACTGTCTCAGTTGTCTTCATACTGTCGTCTGTTTGGGCTGCCTGAAGAGTATTAAAGCAGAGCGATATTTAGATTTAGATAACGAATAGCAGTATTTGTTCATATGGGCCACGTTCTTAACTTTTGTGCAAATTCTATATGTAACACAAGTGAAAATTGTGTGTTTAAAAAAAAGTGTGTTAAATTTTGATGAGCCTTCAGCTAAGACTGAACCATTTTGACACAACAGACCTTTTTACTCTTAATGAATGCATAGATTAAAATGTCAGTACCTTGATGCTGATAGAGATCATGCTGCTGTTCATTTCCTCTCTATCGAAGGCAGCAATCACAGACAAAACTCCACTGGAGGGGTCAATGTTGAAGTTTCTTTGATATTTGTCTGGAGAAACTAAACAAACATAAATAATTTAGAGGTTTTCACAGGTTTAATGTCGTATTAGTAAAACAAAAAACTGAACACATTTTTTTAAGCATTTACCAGCACTGATGGTATAAGTTAAAGTCATGTTGATCCCAATATCTCCATCTTGTGCCTTTATTGTCTCTGGTTGAATGGTATGGAATAATCCAAGCTGAAGTACACAACACACACGAGAGTTACATTCTGTATTTCAAAGCTGCCGCAGTGACGTTTCCAGAGCGTTGCTTGCGTTTTACTCTATAACAGCTAGGATGGGCCCCAAATAACTAACAGATTTTGACATGTTTAATTTAAAAAGTGAAGATATGTAAATGAAATCTGATTTGTGATGTTAGTCTAGATGTTTTGAAAATTTAAGGAAAAAGAAGAAAAAAAGAAGAAGAAAATTCTGGACTTCTGGCTGGTTTTGGCTGAGTTTATCCTCTCAGAAAGCATCAGCATTTCTGAATCTTGTTCATGTTTGTTTTTTTTGTCTTTGTATAGTTTTATTTGCATTTACTACTGCACTGTGTTCATCATGTAAACATGGCTATAAAATCAAATCAAATCTGTTTGTAAAAAAAACCCCCATGTCTTGTAGACATGAAATTCAGAAGGAACATAAAACATATTGGAAAAAACAAAATTTCCAGAATTAATATTTAAAGACTGTGATTAAAACACTACGTGTACAGAATTAAAATTTTGAGACTTACTTGGTTCTCTGAAATAAAGGCCTGGTACAGACTGTGGCTGAAATAGGGATTCAAGTTATCAAAGTCCTCTACATTAATCACCACCGAGGCTGTGTCATTCAATCCTCCGTTATCCTGCAGCGAAGGATAGTAAGACTATAATCATATAGATGTTCTTGATTGAAGTAGTTCAGTTGCTCGAAATAATTTTAACTCACCTTGGCCGTTACAGTAAAGTGGTAGTTTTGGACTGCGTTGTAGTTCAAACGTCTTTTCAACATAAACGCCCCTGAGTCAGTAACTTCAAAGTCTTCTGTGGCTGGTGTCTTATGAAAAAGCAACAAAAGCCCAAAACATCATCACCATGTTGTTATTGTTACTTTTTATAATGACAGATTAAATACAGACACGTTACCGACGACCAGTATGAATTACCTTATGTGAAAGCTTAATTATTTATATAATTTTCACTAACATTTGCATTAAAAATGTTTCTTTTTTACATAGAAAAATGCACAAAAAAAGAAACACAAAAATTAGTGAAGAGCTTTATTCTCAGCTAACACTGAAGTGACAAGTAAATAGACCTGCACGTTACTTAAAAAACACATACTCTCACTAGCTTTTCAAGAAATTTTAAACGTGTTTACAATGGAATATGTCACTCTGTTGTTTTGTGAGGTGGCGTCTGCATCCACAGCTGTCACTCGAATAACCTCAGCATTCAGATTAAGTGTCTGAAAGAAGAAAAAGTTAAATCATATACAGCCAGAGAAAAACACATGTTTTGTAGTTCCATCCTATCCTTCTTAATTTTCCTCTTAAGTACAGGTGTGATTCTCACATTTATAGAAATGTATCATGCAACTGGTCTACATTCCATTTTTTAACAGATTTTAGTGGCTAACCTCAGAGACATCTTTGGAGTACAGTTTCTTTTCAAATATCGGAGCGTTGTCATTGAGATCTATGATTTTCAGTGTCCGAGTGTTATTGTACTGTAAAATAAAAAATGAAATAAAATAATTTGACATATTTCATTTGTAATGTATATTTGTAATGCATAAATATTGAAACTTTGCAACCACAGAATATCACCCACCTTAATATTACCATCACACATGACAGAATAATACAGGGTGGTAGGACTCTGTAAGACAGGAACACAGTGGATTACCTTCAAATGAGTCATTTATGTTTAAACTAAACCGAACAGCATAAAAAAAAAAAAAAGATAATGAAATCTAATAAAAACTGCAGCTGATTATAATAAAATGTTGCATAATTGTAGAATTTCTTAAGTGTTGCCCATTGTGTGTGCAGCAGAATTTCACTTGGATGTTTTGATGTGTAAGACTATATGCTGCTGTGGTTATTTAGTGCACTGATTTACATATATTTTTTTTTTACACATGTTTTTGGCATTTTATTACAAAAGGCTCCCATTAAGTTTTTAAAGGGTTTAGTATATTGGTCTTCAGCTGCAATGGGAAGATACTGTATTGCAATCAATAGGAGTATGCTTGCAGATCTTTAATTTGGCAGTTACTGAAAATGTTTCCTTTTCTTTTGATGTTTAAAATAAGCTGTATTTATAATACATATGGAATTTCTGGGAAATAGGTTTGCCCAAACTTACAGACATCGGAGCATCTGCATCTAGAGGTTTCTTGGTGCGAACAACTGCAAAGCTGTCCCCAGGTGTGAAACTCAGCTCCAGAAACTCAAGGTGGGGAAGAAAGACATAGTCCACTAACTTCACACTGGTTCCTGGCACGATACCATCTATCCTCTCCACATCCCCTGCAGCATCATGGAGAATTATGAAGAATACAAGATAAACACTAAATGTGTAAGTATGGATAGTTTTCCAGACCAGGAGAAAAAAAACATTGTATTTCTTGTTTCTTTCATGCCATAGTCTTCCTGTCACAATCCTGGGTGTGTGACGCAGTGTGTGTGCTTTCCGGTTAATGTTATATTCTTCAGTATACTTCCTGGTTCTGTTTCCTTGCCTCCCCTGAGGGAGTCTGCCATGTCTCTTGTGAATTTAAGTTCTGTCTCCGTGTTTATTCATCTGTTTCGTGTCTCTCACTTCCTCTGTCCCCTATGTTCACTCAGTCTGTGTCTTATAGTGTGTCTCCTGTTTCCTGTTTTACTTGGACAGTCTCGTGTCCTGTGTTATTGTTTTTTGTTTTGCTTCCTACCTCTCTCATCGTGTTAGATCTGTTCCAGCTGTGTTTCCCTCCTGTTTCTCATCCTATCGTTACCTCCCTAGTTCTCTGGTCCAGTCTTAGTTTTGCAGTTTCTTAGGTTTAGTTCTTTGTTTCTAGTTTTTGCGTTTTTGGTTAATAATACTTGTACTTGTACATGTTTTAATATTTTTGATACAGGAATAAAACTGCCTCCCTCATTTCACTCCTTTTTTGGGTCCTCACCCAGCCTGCCACACAGTGCATCCTTGACACTTGTATTACTACCATCACGCATTTATTCATTTCATACCAGACTAAATGATTGTTGGCACAGGAATATACTATGTTTGATTATTGTGTTATTAAAAAATTATAAAGTAAAGATGAAAGAAGACACTTTACCTGAATATCCTTCATTGACTTCACCTATATATTTAGAAGGAGTCACCGCTTCACAATTTATGGTTGAAGAACCTTCAGAAACAAAACCGATGAATTAGCACCGAGTGAACAGATTATCGATATTACATAAAAACACTATTTCTAACAGCTGATATGCAGATGTAACTGGGCATGTCCATTTCACTGAGATTTCTTTTCCATTTTGTTTGTTTTGTTTTGCTTTGTTTACATTCTGATACCAGGCTTTTCTTTTATCTGTGGTTCCTTCTGTGCTAAAATGATTTGCCAATATTGTTATTTAACACTTTCTTCTCTCTGATGGTGTTAACTTCTAATCTCTTACAAGGTACCATGCATTGTTTTAAAAGGCACCACCGGTGCTGCTGCAGTAATATTTCAGATATGGACAATGGTTGTATTTTCTTTGCCTGACACCCTCCTGATTTTCAGTTTGGTTTGGCTCCTTGGATTTACTGCACTTACTCTGTCTTCCTTTTGATATGAACACTTTTGGTTGTAGTGATGGAATTTCCGGCTCTTTTTAGAGAACCGGCTCTTTCGGCTCCCAACCGGCTCTTCAGGTTGTTTTGTTGCTTTAATTAATTTATTATTAACAACAATATAAAATTATGCACAAAAGGAATTACTAATGTAAAAAAAACATGTTTTAATTTATATATGTTTATATATAAATATATGCGGTGGCCCCTAGAGACAAAGAACCTCCCAAACACATTTCTAGCATTAACTGAACTTCAAAACAGAGCTACCTAGATCACTTAAATTACACAATTGAAAGCATATGCGCATTGTTTGTGTATTTATACACAAGCACTCATATATATTCAAATAAAAAAAAAAAATGTTCATTTACCTGTTACTACCACACACCAAATCTGGTCGTTGGTACTTCCTGGCTTGTGTAGCCACTAGGTAACAAAAGCTCAACACTGCCCTTACCATCCTGGAGCACTTCTGTTGTGTTTTGTACGTGTTTTGGAGTTTGTACGTGTTTTGGAGTTTGTAGTGCTTTGTCTGTAGGGGCCACTGTAAATATACTTTTATTTATTCACTCCACATAAAATGTAATAAATAAATCATATAATACAAAAACCAACTATTCACATTTCAACTTTTAACTATTTAAATTTTCAGCTTTTTCCTTTTAAACAAATTTAAAGTGAAACAACACAAAACACTGCAAACCACAACACAATTAAATATAAATTAAAATATGAAAACAAAAAGAAGATGCATGTTCTCTGTCATATGGACCTGCATAAATAATCTTTCTGTATCCTTTATCATCTGCAACTGAAAATAGTTGTGGATGATTACTATACCTTTCTAATGTGACGCTGTTGTCCCTGGCTCTCTTTCTCTCTCTCTCCCTCCCGCTCTGTTCCTGTGCTACTGTGAGTATAACTACCGCCCCTCCCCCCTCCTCCCAGCCCAAAGCACAAGGCTCACGTGTGGAGTGAAGGGATAAAAAGTGCGAGAGGGGGGTGAGAGAAAGAAAAAAAACCCACGGCTCCCAATAAGGAGCCGGCTCTCGTCGTTCAAAGATCCCGCTCTAAGAGCTAGTGATGGGATTTCCGGCTCTTTTTAGAGAGCCGGCTCTTTCGGCTCGGTTCACTAAAAAGTGCCGGCTCTTTCGGCTCCGAACCGGCTCTTCAGGTTGTTTTGTTGCTTTAATTAATTTATTATTCACAATAATATAAAATTATGCACAAAAGAATTACTAACGTAAAAAAAGTGGTTTTATTTATATATGTTTATATATAAATATATGCGGTGGCCCCTAGAGACAAAACACGTACAAACTCCAAGACACATTTCTAGCATGAACTGAACTTCCAAAGCAGAGCTACTAGATCACTTAAATTACACAATTGAAAGCATGTGTGCATTGTTTGTGTATTTATACACAGGCACTCATATATATTCAAATAATTTAAAAAAAAAGTTCATCTACCTGTTACTATCACACACCAAATCCGGTCGTTGGTACTTGCTGGCTTGTGTAGCCACAAGATAACAAAAGCTCAACACTGCGCCCAGCATCCTGGAGCACTTCTGTTGTCTTTTGTACTAGTGATGGGTCGTTCGCGAACGAAATGGCTCTTAGAGCCGACTCTTTGACGTGAACGACGCGAGCCGGCTCCTTATCGCGAGCAGTCACGTGGTTTTTTTTTTTTCTTTCTCTCACCCTCTCTCTCTCTCGCACTTTTTTTCCTCGCTTCACTCTGCACGCGAGCCTTGTGCTTTACGCTGGGCAGAGGGGGGAGGGGCGGTAGTTACACTCAGTAGCACAGGAACAGAGCCAGAGGGAGGGAGAGAGAGAAAGAGAGCCAGGGACAACAACGTCACATTAGAAAGGTATAGTAATCATCCACAACTATTTTCGGTTGCAGATGATAAAGGATTCGGAAAGTGCGGATTCATGCGGGCCCATATGACAGAGAATGTGCATCTTCTTTTTGTTTTCATATTATAATTTATATTTATTGTGTTGTGTTTTGCAGTGTTTTGTGTTGTTTTCACTTTAAATTTGTAAAAGGAAACAGCTGAAAATGCAAATAGTTAAAAGTTGAAATGTGAATAGTTGATTTTTGTATTATATGATTTATTTATTACATTTTATGTGGAGTGAATAAATAAAAGTATATTTACGGTGGCTCCTAGAGACAAAGCACATACAAACTTCAAATCACGTACGAACTCTGAAGCATGTACAAACTCCAAGACACATAAAAATACGTACAAACTCCAAAACACGTAAAAACTCCGAAGCACGTAAAAACTCCGAAGCACGTAAAAACTCAGAAGCACATAAAAACTCAAAACACGTACAAAAGACAACAGAAGTGCTCCAGGATGCTGGGCGCAGTGTTGAGCTTTTGTTATCTTGTGGCTACACAAGCCAGCAAGTACCAACGACCGGATTTGGTGTGTGATAGTAACAGGTAGATGAACTTTTTTTTAAATTATTTGAATATATATGAGTGCCTGTGTATAAATACACAAACAATGCACACATGCTTTCAATTGTGTAATTTAAGTGATCTAGTAGCTCTGCTTTGGAAGTTCAGTTCATGCTAGAAATGTGTCTTGGAGTTTGTACGTGTTTTGTCTCTAGGGGCCACCGCATATATTGATATATAAACATATATAAATAAAACCACTTTTTTACGTTAGTAATTCTTTTGTGCATAATTTTATATTATTGTGAATAATAAATTAATTAAAGCAACAAAACAACCTGAAGAGCCGGTTCGGAGCCGAAAGAGCCGGCACTTTTTAGTGAACCGAGCCGAAAAAGCTCTAAAAAGAGCTGGAAATCCCATCACTATTTTGTACGTGTTTTGAGTTTTTATGTGCTTCTGAGTTTTTACGTGCTTCGGAGTTTTTACGTGTTTTGGAGTTTGTACATGCTTCAGAGTTCGTACGTGATTTGTATGTGCTTTGTCTCTAGGAGCCACCGTAAATATACTTTTATTTATTCACTCCACATAAAATGTAATAAATAAATCATATAATACAAAAATCAACTATTCACATTTCAACTTTTAACTATTTAAATTTTCAGCTGTTTCCTTTTACAAATTTAAAGTGAAAACAACACAAAACACTGCAAAACACAACACAATTAAATATAAATTATAATATGAAAACAAAAAGAAGATGCACATTCTCTGTCATATGGGCCCGCATGAATCCGCACTTTCCGAATCCTTTATCATCTGCAACCGAAAATAGTTGTGGATGATTACTATACCTTTCTAATGTGACGTTGTTGTCCCTGGCTCTCTTTCTCTCTCTCCCTCCCTCTGGCTCTGTTCCTGTGCTACTGAGTGTAACTACCGCCCCTCCCCCCTCTGCCCAGCGTAAAGCACAAGGCTCGCGTGCAGAGTGAAGCGGGAAAAAAAGTGCGAGAGAGAGAGGGTGAAAGAAAAAAAAAAAAACCACGTGACTGCTCGCGATAAGGAGCCGGCTCGCGTCGTTCACGTCAAAGAGCCGGCTCTAAGAGCCATTTCGTTCGCGAACGACCCATCACTACTAAGAGCTGTTTCGTTCACGACTGACACATCACTAGCTGTATGACAAGGTGTTTAATCATTCCTCCATTTCAATCACAAAAGCTTTTGCTATGGCTGTTTAGGATATGTGCCACAAGTTAGCTTGTGGGAGACATGTTTGTGAAAACACCAACTGTAGAACTCCATAATGATTTAGTTTGTCAATTGACTCTTCACATTATATTTCCATTATATTCCCATGTATAGTGACTTTATGTTACCAATTAAAATTCATACACTCATGATGACCAAGTGGAAATTTCTATTTCCATGACATCATGACTATTAGAACAGGGCACATTGCTCCTGATATCAGCAAAGGGCCAAGGTTTAACGTACAAACCCCACCCTTTGTACGTGCTGTATGGGGTTTAATCATCATTATAAAGGTTTTTAGTTCCTTCAGTAAATAAATAAATCTCACATTTAATATTTAACAAATATTATAAAATAACTATATAATTTGATATAATTTGAGGGCATGTAACTGTAATTTTAATAGTATGAACATAATATTTTGCGTGATTTTATTAGCTATGATAAAGTTATTTAACCAAAAAGTAGTTGATTTGGAATAGAGCAGGTGGAAAATTTTGTCAGATTTGATTGATTTCAGTGGGGATAGGCCAGTAGATAGATGAATGTGAGTGCCAATTATCTGTTTGTGATTAGCCCTGGTGACCTGTCCAGGGTGTTTGTACACTGCATCTCACCCTAAGACAGCTGGGATAGGAGCCAACCCCCCCCCCCCCGCGCCACATATCCGGAACAGCAGAACAGAATGGATGGAATAGTGACTGATATTATGTGAAATCCTCCTTGTTCAAAGTTAATCTTTCACTTACCTGGAAAAAAAATATTTACAGTATTTTACCTTAGGGGATTGATCACATGTTCTGACAATAATATATAGGTATTAGTTTTAAATGAAGGATAGGATCATATATCTGATTTATACTTTATTCCACACAGTTAAGTATTGTAGTATTGTAATAGTTAGAGGTAGACTAGCACACCCAGGCACCATTAGACATTAGAGACATTAGACCAGGGGTTTCGAACTCCAGGCCTCAAGGTTTTAGATGTGTGTTGATCCAACACAGCTGATTCAAATGGCTAAATTACCCCCTCAACATGTCTTGAAGTTCTCCAGAGGCCTGGCAATGAACTAATCATTTGATTCAGGTGTGTTGATCCAGGGTGCTATCTAAAACCTGCAGGCCCTCTAGGCCTGGAGTTCGAGACCCCTGTCTCACCCTTGAAGAGGAAGGGGGCCTCCTGGGGGAAGCTGCAGCTTGTAATTAAACCCATTTCAAAGACACTCATCAAGTGCTTGTGTTTTATTAAACAAACTTCCATGACACAAACAAGACACACTGACAGGGAAAAATCTGTGAATAATTTACTCCAACACAAAACTGCAAAATCTGTTAGTAGCCTACTCCGGTCCTAATATCACGTTCATGGTTTTAGACAACAAACATAAAAGAAACAAACAAACAATCCAACAAAAAACAAATACTATTAATAACAAAATATACATATGAAAAATAAAAGCACTTAATTAGAATCGATCCTTACTGCTAAATTAAGCTTAATGTTGTTAGTTATATTGGATCCAAATGCTACTTCAGTTCCCACAAACAAACAAGAACTGAGGCACCAGTGAGAGTTAAAAATAGTCTAGATTTTTTTTTTATCGGCATTAAAATGATCAATGTAGCTTTTCTCTCACACACTACAACACAATCTTGTCTAAACTGGACTTTGAAACACAAATACTGAAATGTGAAATGAGTTTGAAATCAAGCATTATCAGCACAATTTGACATTGCTATAGTCTAAGCAGAAATAAAAAGCTTTATGGTACATTTAGTATGGGGTAGAAAAAGGTGTCACCTATGGATTACTCACTGCATAGCCTGATACCCTGCAGGACTTAATGATAGCTCAAAACGTTTACTATTAATCCAGGTATCCCATTGTCAGAATTTATCATCTATAACTACACAAATACCATGTATTTCTGTTTGATTTTTGTAACTATTGGAAAAACCGATTAATGATTCCATTATCAGTATAATGTAATATATGTATATAGTAAAAATAAGATATTCAGCATAGACTGAAAACAATCATCATCATTTTTCCAGCTGTTTATGGTACAAAATAACATTCTTTCCATCTATTCAGGCTGCACTCACCTATTGGACTTCCAGTGATGACACAAACAAAAATGGATAGAATGAGGACCACACAAATCTCATTCAACGTGTCCATGTCGGCACAGTTGTTCTTCCCCAAACCTGAAAACCGACACTGAATTGAACACATGAACAACAGGTGTTAAGAGGAACCTGCTGTTTACCTCGCCCTCTTTTGTCCCCAGTAATATTATTTTATGGCAGGTTGTAAAGGGTTATAGGTTTTATTGATAGTGGATCAGGCCAAAGTACGAGTTTCATTTCTCCTTATCAACAGTGCAAAGGAATAACATTTTACTTCCTTTGTTGTTATACAGCCAAACTAGATTCAACTTATATGAGAAGGAGTTGAGAGAAATGTTTGGTGTTTGGTGAACTGTGTTGTGATCAAAATCAGTTTAACATGGCATTAATTAACATATAATGACACTAAATAATGCAATAAAAGTAAGTCATATTAAAAGGTCCATTTAAACATTTCTTTTTCAAACTTAACATGGTTGAAACGGAATTGCTTAAAACACAAATATTAGACAAGTGTATTCACTGGGCAGGTGTATTTTATTTTACATACATTAACTAATTATGAGTTTCTGCTTTTGTCACCGTCCTGGATTGTTGACCTGTTGTTTTAATTTCTGTAAAGTTTATGGTTCTTTGAGTTTTGTATTTCAGGTTTGCTTTTTACTTTCATTGTAGGTAATATTTAAGTCCTTGTGTCATGGTCCTGGGTCTACATGACACCTTGGATTTTCAATTGATTTTACCTACCTCTGTTTCTTGTAGTCTGTTTTCAAGTTTTAGTTACTCAGCGTGTATTTTTCTGTTTTGTTACTTCCTGTTTTATTTTGGTACTCTGTTATCTCTTGTGCCTTATATTTAGTTTTACTCCCTCACAATCCCTATCTTGTTAGTTTGATTCTGTTCACCTGTGACTTGTGTACTCTTTATGTAATCCATCCCCTGAAGTGAGTGAGTTTGTGTTTGGTTCTGTTTGTCTGTCTGTTTGATAGCATTCTAGGGTCTACAGTTTTCAAGATATCATTTTCAAATTTTATGTGATGGTAGATACCAATAACAGCTTGAGCTGAAGCAATTACAGGCTGACATCAGCGAAAACATCGTAAAGCATCAAAGTTTTAGTACAGCCCTTGCCCTTCCGTGTGAGTTGAGCTCAAGAACCATATCCTTGAGGGATATGGGATATAGGAGAACATCATCAGCGTATAAACAAAATTTCATGTTCTGTTAAATTAATTCCTTTTATGGTAGAGTTTTGATGAATTGCAGGTTCAATGAAAATGGAAAACAAGGACAGAGAAAGTGAACATCCCTGCCTTGTACCTCCTTGTAAGATGAAGTTCTTTGAGGTCAAGAATGTCATGTATAAAATAGTTTAAACGAGTTTATGAATGAATCTCCAATTTAAATGTATTTAATATCAAGGACAGGAATGACAAATTTACTTTATCAAATGCTTTTTCTGCATTTAAAGTTATAATGGCTGAATTTTTATGACGTATTGAAACCATTAAATTAAAAGATCTATGTGTTTGATCAGGGTGAAATAGGAAAGAGATGACTTTCTCAATTCTGATTTTTTTTGTTTTTTTCAATATTTTATTTTAATTTTTTCAGCATAGAAAACCCCATCGCCGAACAAATACTGCTCGGCGCTGAGATGATAGGACAAGAAATAGCACAATAATAATAATCAATAGAGAAAGACAAAAAAAAAACAAAGAAAAGAAAGAAAACATTAAAATTAGAAACTACCAGTATCCATGATGAATTAAATGTCATGAATATGTAATAAACAGGGAAATTGCAGTGCCATGGTACATGTTTAGGCAGCACGGTGGCACGGTGGTTAGCACTGTTGCCGCACAGCAAGAAGGTCCTGAGTTCAATTCCAACATCAGGCCGGGGTCTTTCTGTGTGGAGTTTGCATGTTCTCCCCGTGTCTGCGTGGGTTCCCTCCGGGTACTCCGGCTTCCTCCCACCGTCCAAAGACATGCAGCTTGTAGGGATAGGTTAATTGGATAATCCAAATTGCCACTAGGTGTGAATGTGAGTGTGAATGGTTGTCTGTCCTTGTGTGTTAGCCCTGCGACAGACTGGCGACCTGTCCAGGGTGTACCCCGCCTTTCGCCCTATGACAGCTGGGATAGGCTCCAGCGCCCCCCGCGACCCTGAAAAGGATAAGCGGAAGCGAATGGATGGATGGATGGATGGTACATGTTTATACAACGTAAGCTTTCTCAAGATGAGTAAAAAACGGAGTCCAGGATTTTGAGAAAACATTTGCTGCAGGTGTTTGCAGGTATCGAACTTTTTCCAGTTGAATGACTGATAACATAACTGTCTTCCTTCTCTCACCCCAACCGGTCGCAACAGATGGCCGCCCCTCCCTGAGCCTGGTTCTGCCAGAGGTTTCTTCCTGTTAAAAGGGAGTTTTTCCTTCCCACTGTCGCCAGAGTGCTTGCTCATAGGGGGTCATATGACTGTTGGGTTTTTCTCTGTATCTATGAAGCGCCTTGAGGCGACTTTTGTTGTGATTTGGCGCTATATAAATAAAATTGAATTGAATTGAATTGAATAACATGTCATTGAGCCAGACACTGAAGGGGGGAGGAGCAGTGGACTTCCATTCCTTTAGAATAAGTCTTTTCGCAATCATCATTCCAAGATCGATTGGCACCCGCACAGTCACGGGGATAGTTCTGGAACGTACACAGCCAAAAACTGCAATTTCTGGATTGGGTGAGATGGAAATTCCATAAGCTTTAGAGTACCAATCAAATATTTTGGACCAAAAATTAGTCAATGAGGGGCAATGCCAGAAAGCGTACTCTCTGGTGTTTTACATCTGTCACTTATGTGGGAAGTTGAAGGATAAATTTTGTGTAGCCGAACCTTGGAATAATGTAGCCGATGGACAATTTTAAATTGTATTAATTGATGTCTGCTGTTAACAGAGCAGGAATGAATTTTTGATAGGCATTTGTCCCACATTGATTCTGATATTTCCATGCCCAATTCCTCTCTCAATTCTGATTTTAATGTCTTGGTTATAATTTTGATATCTGCATTCATTAGTGAGAGTGGTCGATAACTAGATGTTATCGTTCTTGATATTGTGATAGGGAGAACTGTTCCACCATCTTTTTCTCTTTTATTATGATTTCAGTGTCTAATATCTTAATCCCAATAGCGTGCTGTCTTTTTTTCTGCAGAGTGGGCAATCAGTTTCCCTCTTATATATACTTTGAAGGGCTCCCAAATGGGCCTATTTTCAAATGTTTTCACATTTTTGTCTTGCAGCACTGATGTATTCATGCTGCCAGTATTATTTGTTGATCTATATCCCCTGACACTTTATTCACTTCATAAAAAAAACAAATAAATTGTAATCTTCTTTATTTGGTGCATAGATATTGCATAATATTACCTGTAAGCCTTCTATTGGACACATATCATTTGACCTTTTGTATCCTCAATTTCCTTTTGTAAAGTAAAATGTATTTCCTTATTCTCTAGCAGAGATGGGCAGTAACGCGTTACTTGTAATGCGTTACTGTAATCTGATTACTTTTTTCAAGTAACGAGTAAAGTAAGGGATTACTATTACAACTGCCCCTCCCCTTTTGCGAATGTGGACGCTTCATCTCTCTGCTCCTTAAATGCTTTTCTTCTTTTCTTCTTTTATTGATTTTTATGCTGATTTTTTCCCTTTTTTCCGTATGAGCTTACCTGCGATAGCTTCTGGACACTTATAGATCATTAGGACTAAAGTGTTCTTAACAGAAACAGCAACATTTTTATAGTTACCTTATCCTCAGCGCTCCGTGTGTCTGTGGCCTAGACACAGCTGAAGCCTGATTACAGCATTTGGGCACCGAACAGCCTCTATAGCCTGGAAAGGTGCTAACCGCTAGGCTAACTAGCAACAAGATGCCTTCCCTCTCCACAGATGACTACCACAGCCTCCTGCAGAAGATTGTAGTACTGGAGACAAAAATTCATCGCTTAGAAGTAAACGTGGAGGTAAATGGACTGTGTGGAAATGAAACAACCTTGCCTTTGATTCAAAACAATGGCGACGAGCAAGCTAGTACACAGCTAAGGAGCACAGATAACATGACCAAGAAAGTAGACTCTGTGCATTATTATAAATCCTCAAGTGATAATCCCCCTCTTGGACTGTCTTGGTGCAAAACCAAGACATAAATCATGTCTCCTGGAAGGGGGAGGACGTATCACGGGCAGAGCACAGCGAGCTGAAATCTCTGAAACCGACTGGCCTTCACTTCCTACGAGACAGAGAAGCTCTTCTACCCCTGTATACGAGAGGAAACAGGACTGGACAACCGTGAAAAGGAAGGTTAACAACAAACCTCCAAAACAACTGAATGTGAAACTGCACAACAGATTTGCTCCACTATCAAAGGACCCTGGATCTATATCGGACAACCATCCATCTAAAAGCAGCGAAGTAAGGTCTGAAAATCTGTTGAAAAGTAAAAGACCACAGGGAAATCTAAAGGCTAGGCCTGAAACTCTGATTGTGGGTGACTCTGCCGTAAAGGATGTACAAAGGATGTGCGGTAAGAACACTAAAGTCCTCTGCTTTCCTAAGGATATGGTCAACAACCTGAAAGAGAGAATTCTTCAAATTGCAGATGAATATCCAACTGTGACAAACATTGTTCTGCATACAGGGTCAAACGATGTGTCCAAACAACAATCGGAGGTTCTGAAACGGGACTTTACTGGATTACTAAATACTGTAAACTCTCTGAATGCAGCTGTATTCATCAGTGGACCTGTACCGCCGGTCAGAGGAGGAGACGAGAGATTCAGCAGGTTGTTTACACTGAATGGCTTATATCAGCATGTACTGACCACTCGGTGCATTTTATCAACAACTTTAATATTTTTTGGGAACGCAGGCATCTGTTTAAAGCAAATGGATTTAATTTTAACAAGTCAAGGGTGAAACTGTTCACCTCCAACTTGTTTTATTCCATACGTCATCCATCTGTGCTTGGTGCCAAGGCTGAGATAAACGAGGAGTTATCTCATAAAGAGGAACAAACAGTACTCCAAGAACAGACAAAGCCCAGCAGAAACCTTGAGGAGGAGCTCCATTTGCCCCCACCTGGGAAGAGCCTCAGAAAGGAGAGACATCTGAGGCAAGAAGAGGGGTCCCTATTTGCCTCCAACTCTCTCAACAACACCAACGACCAGGACCAGGGACCACGATCTTCCCCAGTCCCCCAAACCCCTGACAGGCCATCACCCTCCTCCCCCTCCCTTTCTACCCCCTCCCCACACCTGAAATTCACTGAGGAGATGATGGAGCGGGTCAATGCTGGGCTCAGATCTACCCCCCGGCCCAATCCCTTTTTGTCCCCCATAAACCCCCACCAGAGCGGCCAAAGGTTCGCCATCGAGCCCCACCCTCAACAGAGCAATCGAAGTCACATTGCCCAGCCTCGCCCCCCTTAGTTCCTCCTTACCACCTTCATGCTCTGTCTCTGCAGTCTGATGTGTGATGTGTGAAGGGTCCGGGCTGCGAGGATTATGGCAGTGGTGACTTTTCCCAGGAGAAGCGGGGACCCTGTTTACTAGAAGGTTTTAAAATCTCTGTACTTTTAGGTGACAGGAGACATGTGGCCTGGTCAAAACACAGAGAGGTGCACTCTAAAAGATCTTTAAACATAGTAAACATACCTTGTGTGCCACAGACTGCTCCCAAACACGAGGGGACAAGTAATGCCTCTAAAACACTTAAGTTGGCTTTATTAAACGTTAGATCTTTAGCTGGGAAAACATTTTTAATTAATGATTTAATCACTGAGCACAGCCTTGATTTTATGTTTTTAACTGAAACTTGGTTGGACCAAAGTAACAGTGGAGCTGTTCTCATCGAGACGACCCCTCCTAACTACAGTTTTATCAGTGAGGCCAGGGTGAGCAGGAGAGGAGGAGGGGTTGCTGTCTTATTTAATGAATCATTTCAATGTAAGCAGCTATCTCCTGGAAGTTTTCAGTCTTTTGAATATGTGGCTTTACAGCTGAAGGCCCCATCCAAAGTTGTGTTTCTTAATGTTTACAGGCCTCCCAAATACTGCACAGACTTTTTTAATGACATTAGTGAACTGCTGTCTGTGATCTGTGTTGATTTTGACTGTGTAATTATTGTTGGGGATTTTAACATTCATGTGGACAACCCTCAGGACAAAGGGACTAAAGACCTGAGTAACACTCTGGGCAACTTTGGGCTGACTCAGCATGTAACAGAGGCCACACATAATAGAGGACACACTCTTGACCTACTGATCTCCAAGAGCCTGAGCATTTCAAAGGTTACTGTGTCTGATGTGGGCGTGTCTGATCATTACTGTGTTTTCTTTGAAAGTAAAATCTCAGCCCACATAAATATATCAACAACAGTGATCACAAAACGGTGTATAACTGAACACAGTAGTGCAATTTTTAACCAGGTCTTCCCATTAACACCTGACCTGTCCAGAGGGTCAGTCAATGAGCTCGTCAATAGCTTTAATGCAAAAATGTTAAATGTAATGGACACTATTGCCCCCATTAAGGTGAAGGTTATCTCTGGAAGGAAAAAGTCTCCATGGAGAAACTCCACACTGGTGAAAAATGAAAAAAGAGAGTGTAGGAAAGCTGAGCGCAGATGGAGAAAAACAAACCTCCAGGTTCATTATGACATCTATAAAGAGAAACTTCACAATTATAATTTACAACTGAGGAGTGCAAGGAGGTCCTACTTCTCTGACATCATCACTAAAAACAGCCATAATGCTCGGGTCTTATTTTCTACAGTTGACAGGCTAACAAACCCTCCTGTGTCAGTGGCAGCTGAACTTCATTCAACCATGGCCTGCAATGACTTTGCCAAATTCTTCACAGAAAAAATCCAAAAAATTAGACAAGCAATTGGTACATCAACAGCAGATCCAGGATATGTACTGTGTCCACCAAAAAACTGTTTAAACACCATGAAACAGTTTCACCCGATTAACAGCAAAGACCTGGAGGACATCTTAGGTCAACTGAACTCCTCCTCCTGCTGTTTAGATGTCCTGCCAACAAGTTTTTTCAAAAAGGTCTCAAAGACTTTAGAGTCAGACCTGTTACAGATCGTCAACTTTTCTTTATTATCAGGTGTGTTTCCAGAATCACTAAAAACTGCTGTAATAAAACCTATACTAAAAAAGGACAATCTTGACAAGACACAAATGAACAACTACAGGCCGATCTCAAATCTCCCATTTTTAAGTAAGATCATTGAAAAAGCAGTTTCTCAACAGCTCAGTTACTTCTTAAAACAGAATAACGGCTACGATGCCTTCCAGTCAGGTTTTAGACAGAACCACAACACTGAAACCGCTCTGACCAAAGTGTTTAATGACATATGTCTGAATACAGACAGTGGAAAAATGTCAGTCCTAGTTTTACTGGATCTCAGTGCAGCATTTGATACAGTTGACCACAACATATTACTCAAACGACTGGAGAACTGGACAGGTCTTTCAGGAACTGTACTAAACTGGTTCAAGACATACTTAGAAAACAGGAAATACTTTGTATCAATAGGTAACTTCACATCTGAGCAGACAAGTATCACATGTGGAGTTCCCCAAGGTTCCATCTTGGGACCCCTTCTGTTTAACATTTACATGCTCCCACTGGCACAGATTATAAAGAACAACAAAATAAACTATCATAGCTATGCAGATGACACACAAACAGAGGTGGGACCAAGTCATTGTTTTGCAAGTCTCAAGTAAGTCTCAAGTCTTTATCCTCAAGTCTCAAGTCAAGTCTCAAGTAATGTCAGGCAAGTCCGAGTCGAGTCTCAAGTCACTGGTGTAAAAGTCCGAGTCAAGTCACAAGTCTGAAACTTTGAATTTCAAGTCCTTTCGAGTCTTTAAAAAAAAACAAACGAAAAAATAATGTTGCAGTTATGCTAAATGTAAATATTAGACCATGTAATTTTAAAATCTGTGTTTTTCTCAACACATGACAAAATAGTGAACTTAGAAAATATACACAAATTGTGAAATTGCACCTCTTTAAAATGCAGCTCAATTAAACCTAGCTCCAAGAATAATTTTCACCAACAGTTCTGAGATAAGCTGCATGTTATTCTTGGATGCGGTTGTAGGACCGGCTTTAAAATCGCATGACAAAAATATCATACACATTAAAAAAAACTGTATCACCAACGTAGCCTGGACAACATTTGCTAGTTAGATGAAGTCAGCTATCTCATCCTAGCATATTTATATGCATATTTATAATTACACGGTTCTTGGAGTGAGTGCATACACTCATGAAGTTTAGTAACTTCAGGTCACTGCAACAAGCCCAGGTACAGTTTACCTACGGATGGGTACAGGACCTTGAAATGCACCGTGTAGAACGAAAGACCATCGTACGTATCATAAGTTTACCAGTCTCACAAATCGTCGTCATAAATACACATTCCTTAACCGTTTATTAATAGGACCTTTGAGCTCAACGGTAATTAATTAGTAGTGGAAATAATTTCGCAATATTGTGTCAGGACAATTCACTATTTATGCACAATAAATAAAGGAGCATAGCGCGACAATTTCTGTTCAGCGCCAGACTTGCTTGTAACCTATATCACCAATTATGTTAAGAAAAATGACGTATTAACTACTAAAAAACACTGACCTTCGTGTAAATGCTTGGAGCAGACTAACCTGTGAGCTGGAGGGTTCTGGGACGTTATATTTGATCTTTGAATGGCTGCAATCCAGGCCACCCGTCGCGTCTTTGTTACTTCGGAAACATGGCTCGAACAATTTCTCTTCAACGACGTAATCCGATAACAACCGATCTCTTTACCCGTCGGCTTCCCGTGGCTGTCATGCGACCGGCTATTGCAGTTAATAATACAACAGCTTCTTGACATTTTTGTGTTTCTTTTTATCGCTGTATAACTGATTTTAATTGAAAGCCTGCGTGCGCTAGTACCGCTTGCCACGAGTTCCCAGAATCCTTTGCGGTTCTACCCGTGAATGACGTCACATTTTCAATCTCTATATAATATGCATGTTAAATTTTATATTTGGGGTAAAATATCAAGTCTTTTCAAGTAAACCGGTTCAAGTCCAATTCAAGTCCCAAGTCATTGGTGTAAAAGTCCAAGTCAAGTCACAAGTCTTAGAACATTTTTTCAAGTCAAGTCTAAAGTCATAAAATTAATGACTCGAGTCTGACTCGAGTCCAAGTCATGTGACTCGAGTCCACACCTCTGCACACAAATATATATCACAATGTCACCAGGAGACCAAGGCCCTGTACAGGCTCTTGGTAAATGCATTGAGGAAATTAATGACTGGTTGTGCCACAATTTTCTCCAGCTAAACAAAAACAAAACTGAGGTAATAGTCTTTGGCGCCAAAGAAAAACGATTACAGGTCACCAGAGAACTTCAATCTATACATCTAAAAACTACAAACCAGGCGAGAAATTTGGGTGTAGTGATGGATGCAGACCTAAACATAGAAAAACACATTAAGACAATAACAAAGTCAGCTTACTATCACCTCAAGAATATTTCAAGGATAAAAGATCTGATGTCTCAACAGGACCTGGAAAAACTAGTCCATGCATTCATCTTGATCTTCAGCTTGATTACTGTAACAGCATCTTTACAGGTCTACCTAAAAAATCAGTCAGACAACTACAGCTCATTCAGAACTCTGCTGCTCGAGTCCTCACTAAGACCAAAAAAGTGGACCACATCAGTCCAGCTCTGAGGTCTTTACACTGGCTGCCTGTCCGTCAGAGGATAGACTTTAAAGTTCTGATGCTGGCCTATAAAGCTCTGAATGGTTTAGGACCAAAATACATCAGTGACCTCCTGACCCAGTATGAACCTTCCAGATCCCTCAGGTCATCTGGATCTGGTCTTTTATCAGTTCCCAGAGTCAGAACCAGACACGGAGAAGCTGCATTCAGCTTTTATGCTCCTTATATCTGGAACAAACTCCCAGAAAGCCTCAGATCAGCTGAAACACTCAGTTTATTTAAATCCAGGTTGAAGACTCACCTATTCTCAGCTGCATTTGAATAAAGCACCAAATCCACACTTTTAAGCTTAAATTTCAAAACTTACATTAACTACTGATTTTATCTACTGTTCTGATTTTATCTGTTTTGATTTTATATACTGTTTTGTTTGTTTGTTTGTTTGTTAAGTGGGTTTGGAGCTCTGGGTAGCTCCCCAGTTGGGTCTAGAGAGTATTTTAAATTCAGGGAATTTAAAATAGAAAGTAGCTCGTCCACAGAAGGACTGGTAGCTCCCCTTAGAATAAGGGTTCAGATCGTCGCGAACAGGTGTGAATGTGAATGTGTGTGTTTAGTTAGTTTGTTTGTTTGCTTGTTTTAATCAATTTTAAATCATGCTTTTTATCTGTTTTTGTTTCTAATGTCTCTGTAAAGCACTTTGAATCACCTTGTTGTTGAATTGTGCTATACAAATAAATTTGCCTTGCCTTGCCTTGCCTTGCCTATTGCAAAATCGGTAATTAAATTACCGTTACTTTCCCGTAGGAACGCTGCGTTACTGTGTTACTAAAACCATGATTTTTTTGCGAGAATGTCTCACGACAGTGAAGTAAGCGAGTGCGCCGTTGGTGGCAACAGCTGTGTGCAGATCAACAATGGATCATATATCGATTGTGGGAGAGAGATTTTTTTTAAAAATCCATCTAAATAAAACACACACATGCACACACAGTGACATTTTAGACCTTCTTCAGAATACTGTATATACTATGGGCATCATGGTGCTGATCCAGAATCCTTACATTATTATTTATTACTAGAGCTACAATAATAAAGCAATGAGGAGGGGGAAGTAATAAATATGAAATAATGTCATTATGATGATTCAATTTGTTTCACTATCCACTCTGTGCAGGGCAAAGCTTATTACATGTTTAAACTCTAGAGATACAATAATTTTACTGCTGTAAAATCCAAATTTTGTCTTATTTAAAATATAAATCTGATATAATCTGCTTCTTAATGTATGTTCTTTAAAATACAGCGTGTGTTTTTAATATATTATAATTATAATAATTATTATGTGGACATGCATATTAGATCGTTTTTAGTGAAATATAATCCCTCCAGAAAGGCAGGAAAAGCCCGGAAACTTACTTTAAAACTAAATATGTTCCCTAAAACGGTGACAGAGCTGCAGACCCATGACAGCCTTACACAGGTAGCCAGCAGCTGTGACCAGCACTACTTGTGCAGTTAATAAAAGGACAGGTAATGTTTGTCACGCTGTTGCACACACAGCACGCTCGTTTGTTTCAGTTCGTCAGTTGCAACAAGACAACTTACCAACGTGTACGTAATAAGGTTCAAGGTTCAAGGTTCTTTATTTGTCACATGCATAGTTATACAAGTATAACACACAGTGAAATGTGGCCTGACACGCTCCTCGACATGTGCAAAAATTTGGGGGGGGGGGGGGGGGGGGGGGGTGTAGAGGAAGAACATTATAAATATATATATATAGTATATACACTGGGTGAATGTGCAGTAGTAGCAGCAAGCAGGTGAATTCTGTACATTAATATGAATAGACATCTGACTATTTTACAGGATAGACAATATAAACATATTTAAAATTAAAGAAATTTGGAATGTACATTGTGCCTTGGTTTAGTGTCTGGAAGAGAGTCCTGTCTCAGTCAATTATAGATGATGTGAGAGGGCGGGTGTGTGTGTTTAGGGCACGAATGGCTTGGGGATAGAAGCTCCTCTTGAGTCTCTCTGTCCTTGCCCGGAAGATGCGGAACCTTCTACCAGATTGCAGAAGTTGGAACAGTTTGTTGCCAGGATGGGACGGGTCCTTCAGTATCTGCGCTGCTCTAGTCCGGCATCTCCTGGTGTAGGTGTCCTGAAGCGGGGGGAGAGCAATCCTGCAGCAGCGTTCTGCTGTACGGATCACTCTCTGGAGAGCTTTTTGGTCCTTCACACAGCTGTTCCCGAACCACGATGTCATGTTCTGTGTGAGGATGCTCTCCACAGCGCCTGTATAGAAAATCCTGAGGATCTTTGGAGAGACCCTGAACTTCCTCAGTTGTCGAAGGTGATACAGGCGCTGCCTAGCCTTTTTGGTCTGGACCTGAATGTGGGCAGCCCATGTCAGGTCTGAGGAGATGTGGACACCAAGATACTTGAAGGACTGCACCCTCTCCACTGGAGCTCCATTGATGATAATGGGCTTGTAGTCTCTGTGCTGACCCCTTCTGAAGTCCACCACCAGCTCCTTGGTCTTGCTGACGTTCAGCTGGAGGTGGTTGTCCTGGCACCACGATGCCAGATTCTTCACTTCATCCATGTAGGCCACCTCATCGTTGTTGGAGATGGCACCCAACACCACTGTGTCGTCAGCAAACTTCACAATGGTGTTGGAGCCATGGGTGGCCACACAGTCTGAAGTGTAGAGGGAGTAGAGCAGTGGCGAGAGGACACATCCCTGAGGTGCTCCTGTGTTGATGGTGATGCTGTTGGAGAAGCACCTGCCCACCCTCACCACCTGAGTTCTGCCAGTGAGGAAGTCCAACACCCATGCACACAGACGGCTGTTAAGTCCCAGATCCCTCAGCTTTGTGAACAGTCTGCAGGGCACTATTGTGTTAAACGCTGAACTGTAATCAACAAACAGCATTCGCACATAGTTACCCTGTTTCTTGTCCACGTGGCTGAGTGTGGTGTGTAGGACGTGGGCGATGGCATCCTCTGTGGATCTGTTGGATCTGTAGGCGAACTGCAGCGGATCTATGGTGTCTGGGATGGAGGAGGAGATGATGTTCTTCAGCAGCCTCTCAAACACCTTCATTACTACCGAGGTCAGTGCAACTGGCCGGTAATCGTTCAGAGATGAGGGTTTGCTGTTCTTGGGCACAGGGATGATGGTGGATCTTTTGAAGCATGTGGGGACCACGGACTTCGCCAGGGACTCGTTGAAGATGTAAGTGAACACACCTGCTAGCTGGTCAGCACAGCAGCGCAGCAGACGGCCGGTGATGCCATCTGGCCCCGCCGCTTTCCTTGTGTTCACTCTCCTCAGTGCCGCTCGGACGTCATGCTCCGCGATGCTGGTCACCGGTCTCTCGCTGATGACGTCACTGTCCTCGGTAGCCAGGCGGTAGATAGCATTAGCCGCCTGGTTAACCTCGAAACGGGCGTAGAACCGATTCAGCTCGTTGGTGAATGCAGAGTCGGCGTTGATCGGCGCAGTGTCCCTGGCTTTGTAGTCCGTAATGGTGCGTAGTCCGTGCCACATACTCCGTGGCATACTGTCGCCCAATAAGCCAATACTCCTGGGTGCTACACACTACAGTTTACGCTACACACCTACTTACTGGTTTTGTCGCATCAGTCTGTGTCTCTGAGTTAACTTGTGTTTCTCCTACAGCTCCGGACCGCTAAAAATGCGCGTGCTCTTAGTGAGCTCGTTCCCGGCTCGTAACCAGCGCGTTCTGCCGTCAAGGGCGATCATTGGTTAAATGTGATCATGTGACTGATGCAAGCCAGATCCTTTTATTTAGCAAAACTGTGATTACTAGTTAAATATTATTGTTGAGGGGCACAGACAGGACTCCGCACGCACACACACATACATAAAAAAAAAAAAAAGAATTTTTTTTAAAAAAGTTGCCTCAACAAAAGGGCACTTTGGGTACCCATCAGGAAAGGGGCGGGTGCTCAAGCCCCTCTAGCCCCCCCCCCCCCCCCCCCCCCCTCTGCACGTGCCTGCGCTGCACATAGTTGCCTTTGCGCAGCAGCCTGTGGACACAACCCACGGGGAACTGGAGCCCGGCACGGGATGAAGCTCTGGCTTTGCCTCCGGTTTTGCTTTTTTTTTTTTTTTTTTCCTCATGGATTTTATTATAAAAAGAAATGCAGTTACGTTTCTCATGTTTCCTGTAAAGACTGAATTTGAAAGCTTTGAAAGTATTTAAATGTCTCCTGTTGAAGTGAAACACCTTTTTTATTGTTGTTCTACATTTTATGGACATGCAGCTTCAAAACAATGTGTTAACATTAACTTTTACAAAATACTGTACAGTTTCTCCAGCACTTCTTTCCAAAACACAAAACTTGAGTGAATGTGGGATTTTATATTTTACTGAGCAGCTGCTCTAGTAGAGTCCTTGGGGAGAGTTTAGGGGAATCTGCCGGGACTGAAAAGGTCACTGTCCCAAGAAGGAAGCCATGGGATCATCTGGCCTGCTGCGTTTCATGCGGAAGGCCTCCATCTCCTCCTCAGTGGGCGCCTTTACTTCAAACAAGCTGTTGTACGGCCTCTTCCTCTCATCCAGCTGCATTAGCATCTCCACCTGCTTCACCCGCTTTTCCTCTGCTTCTAGAGCCTTCTTCAGCTTTTCCTTCTTCTTCTCCTCATCCTCCAAATCACTGCTGTCGGAGTCGCGCTTCTTGTTCTTTTTGTTCTTCTTCTTCTCTTTCATCTTATCTTGATGCATTTCTAGCAGAGTCTTGGGCTGTTCCTCCTCCTGTGGCTCAGTTATTGCCTCTTCAAATGGAGTGCACTCTGAGTTGTTAATTCCAATTCCAGCTGATCCTGTGCAGTAACTCTGTTTGACCATGGAGTGGCAACACTTGTACCCCCAGAAGCCGTCTTTCCAGTAGGAACTCCAAATACAAGTGTGGTTGTTGATGAGCACGTCCTCCTCATATTTGGAGCGAGCGACAGCCTTTTCGAGTCCTTTCAGCACAGTGCCGTGACGCGAATACTCCACGTAGTCCTCCGTCTGGGCCAACAGCAACTCCCGCGGTGGTGCATCCAAATGCTCCTGGCCTCCATACTTCTCCAGGATGCTCTCCCTCTGTTCTTCTTTGAAGTCCTCCTTCTTGACCTTGAAGGAACGATGTAGCAGCTCCAGTTTGGTGGGGTCAGCCTGCAGATGCACCTCGGAGCCTTTCTCATAAGCCTCCCAGGCAAACAATTGTGTTTGAGCCATGGAAATTGTGGCTCCACTGTAGCGAACAAAGTTGTCTCCAGCGTACCCCACTTCATCAGGGTTCTTGCCAGTGTTGGAGTACGGGTTCTCTCTCATTGCTCGCGTCTTTGGATCGTAGTACGCTGAATTTGGATCCAGATTTCTCAAGTATTTAGCTGTGTCTTCTCTGATACGCAGATTCCTGACAGTGATTCGTCTCTTGGAGTCAAAGTTCTGACCGGGCATGTCGATGTCATCTGCATATTTGTCTTCATCCTCATCTTCACTGTCATGTTCCCGCTCAGTCTGGTCCAGTTTTCCCGAGGCCAACTCATCCTGAAGTTTCTGTGCTTTCAGTGTCCTCTTGGCCAGATCTACTTTGGCGTACTCTTCAACAATGCGCTGATGTTCCTCGGGGTCGTAGCCATTCCAGCGATCACGCTTTCCATCATAGTCCATGGTGAGCTGGATCTGAGCGTGTTCATTTGGAGCAATCCCTGTTCCTGTGAATTTGGCACCAACTTTTCTGGGTGGCTCCAAGCAGTCTTTCTTCTTGTGTGTCATGGCACCACAGTTTTCACAAGCCCCTTTACGGAACTTAGTTGCAACTGCACTCTCCTGCACTCCTCTCTTGTACCACTCTCCAATTGCAGAGTACTGCTTCTCATTCTCACTCTGTGGTCTTTGATGCTTTAGTGTGGGCCTTTTTGATGGGTCGATGTACCACGGCACTGATGAAATGCACTGTGGGATGTGGGGGTTTATGTCCTTTCCCTCCTCGTCCACCTCAGCTGGAGCGTTTCCCAGCTTTCTCTGCTCCTCCAGCTCCTTCTTCTTCCTCCAATCCTCTCTGGTCATCTTCTCGGTTTTGCCACGCCCACTCATTTTGAACCTTCTCTTTGCAGTGTCAACACTCAAAGGAAATGTGGCCCGATCGGCACCGAACCTGGCTTTTATTTCCGCAGAGCGCGGGCGGCTTCGTCACACACGCAGACAGGCTCGCGGCAGCGCGCCTTTTCAAAGCACCTTCCTCCAATGAGCACACCTAGGCGGGGCGGTGCTACTCTGAGCGGTGCTGAGCACCACGTGGAGCCCCTCACCAATCACGAGCCGCAGCGGCACCGCGTCACGGCCAGTCACACACTTTAAGAGCGGCGAGTCTCCTCCGCTTGTTACATTTTCTGTTTTAAACGCAGGAAAGTTAAAGATAGAAAGAATGGCAAGAACCAAGCAGACCGCTCGCAAATCCACTGGCGGCAAAGCCCCCAGGAAGCAGCTGGCCACCAAGGCCGCTCGTAAGAGCGCCCCGGCCACCGGAGGCGTCAAGAAGCCTCACCGTTACAGGCCCGGCACCGTGGCTCTGCGCGAGATCCGCCGTTACCAGAAGTCCACCGAGCTGCTCATTCGCAAGCTGCCCTTCCAGCGCCTGGTCCGTGAGATCGCTCAGGATTTCAAGACCGACTTGCGCTTCCAGAGCTCCGCTGTCATGGCTCTGCAGGAGGCCAGCGAGGCTTACCTGGTCGGACTCTTCGAGGACACCAACCTGTGCGCCATCCACGCCAAGAGGGTCACCATCATGCCCAAAGACATTCAGCTGGCTCGCCGCATCCGCGGAGAGAGGGCTTACAGTTTTTTCTGAATGCTTAAACCCTAACTGTGATTCCTGTAGCACAATTTCTAAAACTATTCAGACTTATAGCAAAACCACTCACTGAGTTTGCAAAACTAAAAGCACAAAAACTGCTTTGCATTCAGTTTGCAATTTTGTAACACACACTTTGCAAAACTGTAGGTACAATTCACTGCACAACACCCAATTACCAAATTTCCAACACACTCCTAGCAAAAGTATACACATGTATGGCTATCATTAACACTAATTTGCCAACTGTCTGGCACACTTTCACATGTGAAAACTGTTTTAGATAATTAGTCCACTTTGCAATCAGCCTAAGCACTATAAACAGGCCACAGGTAAGCTGTCTATGTGGAGTACAATGGAAGGAGCAGTAAGAGTAATATACACAGTGCAGAAATGCTTGCACTAAGTCGTGTACTTGCGCGCCACAGAATAAGAATGAAGCAAATTTACAGAGTTCCTTTCGAGAGAAACACAGAACGTGTAAAGCAACTGCGATATGACTACGTGCAGGTAAGCTAGTGTCATTGGTTCTGAATTTGGAGGTGCATACTGTAGTGCTGTGCATGGGCCTGATGTGTTGCATTTGTTTTGTCTTGTCCAGAGAGTGATGGAACTAGAAGCAGATGCAATGGGACATGAGCTACTTTTTGTAGATGAGGCCGGTTTTAACCTCAGTAAAACCAGGAGACGTGGCAGGAACATTATTGGACACCGTGCCATCATCAATGTCCCAGGACAACGTGGTGGTAACATAACCATGTGTGCAGCTATAAGCCAAAATGGTGTTGTTCACCATCATGCAACCATAGGCCCATACAACACTGCACACATTATTGCATTCCTGGACACCTTGCATGACATGCTCACTGTTCAGAGACCAGAGCAGACCCGATATGTCATCATATGGGACAATGTTAGTTTCCATAGGGCTGCTTTGGTCCGCAACTGGTTTACAGACCAACCATCCTTCATGGCACTCAACCTCCCTCCATACTCTCCATTCTTGAATCCCATCGAGGAGTTCTTCTCTGCCTGGCGCTGGAAAGTGTATGACCGTCATCCTCATCAACAGGTAGCCCTTTTACAGGCAATGGAGGAGGCATGTGGAGATATTGACCAGGCATCATGTCAGGCCTGGATACAGCATTCAAGGAGATATTTTCCCCGGTGCCTTGGACTGGAGGATATCGCAGGCGACGTGGCCGGACCCAGAAAGACGACATGATGTAGGCTGATTGTGTGTGTGTGTGTGTGTGTGTGTGTGTGTGTGTGTGTGTGTGTGTGGTTTTTTTTTTTTTTTTTTTCCCCTTTTATTTGTGGAATTCCTATTTTGTGTTCTGACTTTGTCTTGGTTTTGATGAGTGTTAATAAACACCAATACTTGACGTTTGGATCCTTGTATGTTTACATGACACTATGACAAGGTGTGACCTCAAATTGACATCTGTACACAGAGAAAGCAAAAGCCAGATGTGTTTTGTATTCATACCATCAGTGTGCAGTTGGCGCATTGTGTGCTTAGTAGATGATGGCTTGTGTGTACTGTTTGATACGGAAACACCATTTTTACGAAGGTGTGAAGAGTTAATCTAGCTGTGTTTGCTTTTGCAAGAGAACTACAATGTTTTGATTATTGGGTGACAGGTTTTCTTATTTGTGTGAAGAGTTTTGCAAAATTAGCCAATAGTTACAAAAAAATGTGCTTAAGCAATCAGAAAAAACTGTAAATGTCATCATCATCACTCTGAAAACGCCAGCATGGTGTGAAGATAACAAAGCTCACTGCCCCAAAGAAACACTGCTGCTGCTGAGGCCCAATTCACTACTGTAGACTGTAGTCACATCTTAAGCATTTTCTAGCTTTCAGTCTGTGTCTCCCTAAATCCTCCATATTTGCCATACAGAGCACTACATTTACTGCTCATTTAATACAAATGACCGTTCCAACAAATGAGGAAACGATCACACAGACCACTTCTTTGTTAGACGCGCGCCTGTTGTAGCACAATTCATAGATTTCCTCCAACGCAATGTCCGGCCCACTGTGCAGCTCAGCCAATGAGAGCCGAGGGCCTGCGCAGTGATATTAGCATACAGGCTGTATAAAAGGAGCTGCTCTCTGTTACACAGCTCATTCGTTGCTGCAGAGTATCGAAGGAACAAAATGCCTGAACCCGCGAAGTCCGCGCCCAAGAAGGGCTCTAAGAAAGCCGTGACCAAGACCGCCGGCAAGGGCGGCAAGAAGAAGAGAAAGACCAGGAAGGAGAGCTACGCCATCTACGTGTACAAGGTGCTGAAGCAGGTCCACCCCGACACCGGGATCTCCTCCAAGGCCATGAGCATCATGAACTCGTTTGTCAACGACATCTTCGAGCGCATCGCTGCCGAGTCCTCTCGCCTGGCCCACTACAACAAACGCTCCACCATCACGTCCAGGGAGATCCAGACCGCAGTGCGCCTGCTGCTCCCCGGTGAGCTGGCCAAGCACGCCGTGTCTGAGGGCACCAAGGCCGTCACCAAGTACACCAGCTCCAAGTAAACTGATCCTGCTGTCAGTCAACCCAACGGCTCTTTTCAGAGCCACCCACTCTGTCCTGAAGAGCATACGTTCTACCTTCAAACGTGCAGTTACTATGTTGCCAACTACTGCAATCGCGGAAATGCTTCTTTGTCACTAGGTGCTATTGATCCGCTACATTGACCCAGACTCAGGAAATGTCTTGTGTGTGTTGTGGAACGATGACAAAGTAACTACAAATACAACATTAATGCCACTTTATGTTTGACAGTCTTTCAGTGCATTTCAATGGCTCCCCTGTGGGCGGCGCCTCTGCTGCATTTCCTGTAGGACTGAGAGGAGGAGAGCCACCTCTGTCCCCAAAGCCACTCTGCTTTTTAACTCCAGCCCTTAAGACCATTTCCCACACCTGTAAACATGAACTACTCTACGCTCTTTTTGTGCTGCCACTTTATTCACTTTTAGTCACTTAGTTATTTATTCACCTATTCAGTCACTTTAATTTTAAAACTGTGTATATGCTGTGTATTTATTATCTCATTCTTATTGCCTGTTTATGCCCTGTCCTTGTCTTCAATGTCGTGCTGCTCCATTGTATCTTATTTGCCCCTTGGGGATAAGGGCTGATTATTATATTATTTTTTTACATATATATTCTGATTTCCAAATACATTCAATACAAAGCAAATTCCAAAGAACAAATTGAAAACAGTACTGAACACAAATGTTGCTCTGGCCAGTTAACTCATTTTGACAGTTCCTTTACGGTGTGTGAAATGGAAGTGTTTTGTGTGGTTTGTTTGTTGTTGTTTTTTTTCCCTCTGATATCCAAAGTTTGTCATTTCACAAAAAATTTGCATAGCAGAATCCAAAGAAGCAGTAAACTTAAAATTTAGTATCAATTTGTCTGTATCGTTCTGATCTGGGGTTGCGCCGTTTTTCTTATGTTGTACATTTGCACTTTATGTGGTCCTGTGTTGATTGTCCTATGTAGCACCACGGTCTTGGAAGAACGCTGTCTTGCTTCACTGTGTACTGTAGCACTGCACATGGTTGAAATAACAAAGCCACTTGACTTGATGTGCTCGTAAACACTATAATCACTAGTGATGTGCGATACCACTGATTTCCTTTCCGATCCGATAACGAGTAATATTCAGGGTGGTATCGACGATACTGATCCGATACGATACTTTGTACAAAAACGTATTTTATTTATTGTATCTCAAATTATAGCGTCATAATGATTACAGGACATAAGATTACTTGTTCTTATCACTTAATAATGCAGAGTTCATCATATAGAAATAAAAAAACCAAAGTTGTGCCTATTTGAATCTAATTCATAATTTGTTGGCTCCGTAGCCACCTTTCTATATGCCTTTAGATAGTACAACTATTATAGCAAGTGCTATGAATAAGATATATCTATCTGCTTAGCACTTTTATTTTTTATGTTTAGTTAAGTGTTGTCTTACAGTGTGTTTTGCACTAAGTACCGAAGCAATTTCCTAATGTTGTAAACCTGCTCAACATTAGGAAATAAAACCCATTCTGATTCAGAGGTGAACTTTGGTCATCTCAGTCTCTCACTAAACGCTCTTCTGTGACTGGTCAAGCACACGATGGGAGGGTGGGAGGTATTGTGCAGCATTTTACTTATCTTGGACAACAATCTGTGGTTACATTTTTTTAGTGGGTGGAAGAATAATAGAATCCTCCAGAAAAAGGAGCACAGATATACTGGGCATAATTAAATGCACTGTACTAGATTAGACTGAGGTCGCTATCCAGGACATAAGATAAGCTTTATTAGTCCCAGAGCTGGGAAATTCACCTTGTTACAGCAGCAACGTGGACAGAGCAGGATTAAATAAATGCCAAAAAAATAACAGCAATATTACTCTGATTAAATAAATGAAATAGATATAAAAATACGTTTGACTAGTAGCGACAAAAAGAGAATGTTTAATAGTGAGATGTTGGATGTTTTTTAGCAGGTATTGAGTATTGCACATTGAGATACTTAGTGATCAGTTGGTGGATGTGTGTATTCACGTGTTCATTCGCTGTTGTTGTTTATAGTAGAGTCGGTAACTGTAGCTGGAAGGAAACGGACTGATGCAGACTAAGAGATCAGGGCCAAAGTGTGGAAGCGAGCTGCCGTAAGGTGACTAACTAATGGTGATTTCTGATATACAACAACGTGAGTGAAACTCGAGGCCGCTGTGCTTTGGTTAGAAGTGAGCAGCTCTCACAGACGTCTCGCTGCTCCGTGGGCGTCCAGCTGCATCGGTGTGTTTGCTGGGAGTTCGCGGCGTCACTTTGTCCCACAGCTGCGCTCACCAGATGCTGCTTTTAAGTCGGAAAAGGGCTTTTCACGGAGCTGTGCTGCGGCTCCTTTGTTTTAGGAAAGAAAAGAGCGCAAAAAGCCGCCGAGCAGCGCTGAGCTCCGCACTGAGTCGCTAAGCTTTGGAGGCTCCACAAAGCAAGAGCAGAGAGCACCAGAGCCCGACACGAGGCCTGCCCGAGGAGACACGAGTCCGCTGTGGACTGCTCCACTGTCGGCCTGCAGTGCTGCTCACACACTCACTTTGAGCTCTTTGATCCCGAGACACGAAACACAAACGGAAGCATTGCGTGGCGCACGCGAGAGCGGCGCGCGCTACATTCACTCTCCACGGTTCTCATGGTGCGTTTAAGTGCAGCGTGACGCTTCCGAGTTGCCATCACTGCACCGTGACTCGAGCAGAAGGAAAGAGGAAAATGTCAGAGGAAGCACCTGCTGCTGCCGCCGCCCCGGCCAAGGCGGCCAAGAAGAAGACGACGGCTTCCAAGCCGAAGAAGGTGGGCCCCAGCGTGGGCGAGTTGATCGTGAAAGCCGTGGCCGCTTCCAAGGAGCGCAGCGGCGTGTCCACAGCCGCTCTCAAGAAGGCTCTGGCTGCCGGAGGCTACGATGTGGACAAGAACAAGGCCCGCGTCAAGACCGCCATCAAGAGCCTGGTGGCCAAGGGCACTCTGGTGCAGACCAAGGGCACCGGGGCCTCCGGATCCTTCAAGATGAACAAGAAGGCTACCGAGAGCAAAGCCAAGAAGCCCGCAAAGAAAGCCGCTCCCAAAGCCAAGAAGCCGGCAGCAGCCGCTAAAAAGTCCCCCAAGAAGCCAGCGGCAGCCAAGAAGCCCGCAGCAGCTAAGAAGTCCCCCAAGAAGGCCAAGAAGCCCGCTGTGGCGGCCAAAAAGCCCAGCAAGAGCCCCAAGAAGGCGGCAGCCAAGAGCCCCAAGAAGGTCACCAAGAAGCCTCCCGCAGCCAAGAAAGCCCTCGCCAAGAAGGCCGCCAAGCCCAAAGCCAAGAAGGCGGCCACAGCAGCCAAGAAGAAGTGAGCTGCCAACACTCTCGCACTCAACAACGGCTCTTCTCAGAGCCACCACAGCAACACGCCAGAGCTCCTTCCTCACAATCACGCAACATTCTCTTATTCACAATAATAGCATTATTGTCAAAGCAAGATAAGATACTTTTTGGGTTTGTTTTTTTCTCATAACACTTGCAGCTTGTATTACTATCATGGCTCACATTTCACAATCAGAAAGTGAACAGAGCACGAGGGACAGAGAGAAAGAGAGCCAGGGACAAAGTTTATTCATGCAGGTCCATATGACAGAGAATATGCATCTTCTTTTTATTTTCATATTATAATTTCTATTTAATTGTGTTGTGGTTTGCAGTGTTTTGTGTTGTTTCACTTTAAATTTGTAAAAGGAAAAAGCTGAAAATTTAAATAGTTAAAAGTTGAAATGTGAATAGTTGGATTTTATTATAGTTGATTTATTACATTTCATGTGGAGTGAATAAATAAAAGTATATTTACGGTGGCCCCTACAGACAAAACACAAAAACTCCAAAACACCTACAAAAGACAACACAAGTGCTCCAGGATGCTAGGGGCAGTGTTGAACTTTTGTTGAACTATTTTTACATTAGTAATTCATTGTGCATAATTTTATATTATTGTTAATAATAAATTAAAACAACCTGAAGATCTGGTTGGGAGGCAAAAGAACCCCCCCCCCCCCACACACACACACACACACACACACGAGAATAAGGTAATACTACATTTCCATATACACAAGGATGTTTGCTCAGAAAGAAGTGTGTGGCTCTGAAAAGAGCCTTTGTTTATTTGTTTCGTGCGTGAAGCAGAGGCTTTGGCATTTACTTGGCCTTGACAGGCTTCTCGGTCTTCTTGGGCAGCAGCACGGCCTGGATGTTGGGCAGCACACCACCCTGGGCGATGGTGACTCCGCCAAGGAGCTTGTTGAGCTCCTCGTCGTTGCGCACAGCCAGCTGCAGGTGACGTGGGATGATACGAGTCTTCTTGTTGTCGCGGGCTGCGTTGCCAGCCAGCTCGAGGATCTCAGCGGTCAGGTACTCGAGCACAGCTGCCAGGTAGACGGGGGCGCCGGCACCCACGCGCTGCGCATAGTTACCTTTGCGCAGCAGCCTGTGGACGCGACCCACGGGGAACTGGAGCCCGGCACGGGATGAACGGGTCTTAGCCTTAGCTCTGGCTTTGCCTCCGGTTTTGCCACGCCCACTCATTTTGAACCTTCTCTTCGCAGTGTCAACACTCAAAGGAAATGTGGCCCGATCGGCGCCGAGCCTGGCTTATATTTCCGCAGAGCGCGGGCGGCTTCGTCACACACCAATCGCAGACAGGCTCGCGGCAGCGCGCCTTTTCAAAGCACCTTCCTCCAATGAGCAGCGCACACTTAGGCGGGGCGGGGCTCCTCTGAGCGGTGCTGAGCATCACGCGGAGCCCCTCACCAATCACGAGCCGCAGCGGCACCGCGTCACAGCCAGTCACACACTTTAAGAGCGGCGAGTCTCCTCCGCTTGTTACATTTTCTGTTTTAAACGCAGGAAAGTTAAAGAGAGAAAGAATGGCAAGAACCAAGCAGACCGCTCGCAAATCCACTGGCGGCAAAGCCCCCAGGAAGCAGCTGGCCACTAAGGCCGCTCGTAAGAGCGCCCCGGCCACCGGAGGCGTCAAGAAACCTCACCGTTACAGGCCCGGCACCGTGGCTCTGCGCGAGATCCGCCGTTACCAGAAGTCCACCGAGCTGCTCATTCGCAAGCTGCCCTTCCAGCGCCTGGTCCGTGAGATCGCTCAGGATTTCAAGACCGACTTGCGCTTCCAGAGCTCCGCTGTCATGGCTCTGCAGGAGGCCAGCGAGGCTTACCTGGTCGGACTCTTCGAGGACACCAACCTGTGCGCCATCCACGCCAAGAGGGTCACCATCATGCCCAAAGACATTCAGCTGGCTCGCCGCATCCGCGGAGAGAGGGCTTAAGCTGTCTGCACGCCCTCCTACAAACAACGGCTCTTTTCAGAGCCAACACACTCACACAGAGAGCGCGCTCCTTTCTTACAATAACATTAACCTCATACAAGACAGTACAACGTTCTTGGCTTTTTTTGTTGTTCTTGTTTTATTATTATTATTATTATTATTATTATTATTATTATTATTATTATTATTTTTAAATATAATAGAAGCCATATGCTTGGCATGAAGGTGGCATTCAGTAACTTGATCTGAGCACCAGTACTTACCAGGACTTCCAATTCTTTCCTGCTACACATAAGTTTACATTACTTACAGTAGAAGAAGACTGTGACACCCCTGCTCTAAAGTACCTTTGGTAAACTCCCGTTGTTTAAATTGGCTATAAACTATGAATGTACATAACAATAAGCCTAACATGGATCAGATATTTTTCACAGTTCATGTTCAGTTCACAGGTGCATTTTTTTTTTTCACTCCCCAAAGATGTATAAAAAACTAACAATTTAACACAATTCTTTGAACTAACTTTGAGCATGGAAACACAGCATCGTCATGTTCCGCTGGCGTTGATCCAATACCTAGGCCACATCGCTGATGTTGCATTGAAGCTGACTTTTGGGAACTCTGTTAAACTAATCTCACTGCACAAACTGTGTTCAGACTTTGACACTAACATTGATAACATACAGAAAAATTATACTGTGAAGCTGTCCAGATCAGTCCAGTCAAGTAGAGATCATAGATATAGCGCCCCCAGAGAATGACTCGCTGCCACTTTCAAGTCAGAAAATATAGTATTGACATTCTGAATAATCTGTTGCGATCATCTGTGAATGCTATTGCATGTACTAAAGCCACTTCTAAAACTACATTGATTCTGGAAGTATGGAAGTTCTGGTATTCAGAGTTTCAAGGTAAAACCTCATTAACAACCTATTTGATCTGGGGACAACTAATAATATTTCATGGCATGACCTTCCCCCCTTTTCTGGCTCTGTTGGAGGCACCACTGGTTATTGGCCTTTAATAAAGATATTAACTGGATATAAACTGTTGGATTGTCTCTGTGACACATGTAGTACTCAATCTCATATCGTGTACAGTACACAGCTACTTATGGGGCGCCGTTTGTAAAGTGAAACATGCTGAAATTAACGGCAACATTTTTCCACATTTAGCTCAAAACCTTACAAAAACATATTTTTTCGAGTAATTTTTACAACATTTAGTAAAATATTTGTAACTTTTCATCAAATGTTAAATATTAAATCTAAATGTTAACTATTAAATCTAAATATATTTAAATCTAAATGTTAAATGTTAAATCTAAATATTATATTTAAATCTAAATGTTAAATCTTAATCTAAATGTTAAATGTTAAATCTAAATGTTATATTTAAATCTAAACGTTAAATCTTAATCTAAATGTTAAATGTTAAACCTAAATGTTTAGGCTAATATGCAAATTTATTGTACGGATCAACGGAAATACCAAAATAAAAGCTTCCCGAAAACCTCCGGTGCAACATTGTGTCTGTTCTCCTCCTCACTTCTCCCCGCCATGTGCTGCTTCACTTCTTGCCTACGAGCATGTCCAGCGATTTTGCTGGACATGTGCTGCAGCGATTGTGAAGTGGAGACTGCAGCTGCTAAGAGTGCACTACTGCTGAACCTTTGGATGGCCGACAAAACGGATCTTCCGATGTTTTCAGCTAAATCGCCGGATGTGCTTTCTCATGGTCGGGTTATGGCTGAATTCCAGTGGAATGACGGTCCCGCCATAATAGACGTTCCAGCCATGTGTTCCAGCCCTAAACCTAACCTTATCCCTAACTATAACCTTATTCATAACCTTTACTAGCAGTTAAATGACGTAAAATAGTGTTTTCCAAATCGATCTTTAGAAAATGAACGAACATGTGTAGATTGAGCTCTCCTTTTTCCGATGCTATAATTTAGGAACGTGTTGGGTACCCAAAAGCATAACATGTTGACAATTTGTCACCTAGAGAAAATTATTACGCTTTGGGAGTGAGAACGTGTCTGACCACTACCGGCACACTTTTGCACTGGAGGTTTTCGGAAAGCTTTTATTTTGGTATTTCCGCGGATCCGTGCAATAAATTTGCATGTTAGCCTAAACATTTAGATTTAACATTTAGATTTAAATATAATATTTAGATTTAACATTTAGATTGAATATTTAACATTTAGATTTAACATTTAAAATTCTGTTTTAAATATGAAAAGTTACAAATATTTTACTAAATGTTGTAAAAAATTACTTGTTTTTGAGCTAAATGTGGAAAAATGTTGCCGTTAATTTCAGCATGTTTCACTTTACAAACGGCGCCCCATAGCTACTGCACCCCAGGCACAGTCATGCTGTTCCTCGTTTCCGCCAAAGGCCAGTAGATGGCCGTAGTTTCAAGCACTCCTGTTTTCTTTTACGTCCTCAAATCAGATGTAAATTCAGGAGTCCGTCAAGCAACGACTCACATTTGTTTCTGAACAGCCAAAATGAGTGGAAGAGGAAAGGGAGGTAAAGGACTCGGCAAAGGAGGCGCAAAGCGTCACCGTAAGGTGCTTCGTGATAACATCCAGGGCATCACTAAGCCAGCTATCCGCCGCCTGGCTCGCCGTGGTGGTGTGAAGCGTATTTCTGGTCTGATCTACGAGGAGACCCGTGGCGTGTTGAAGGTGTTTCTGGAGAACGTCATCCGCGACGCCGTCACCTACACCGAGCACGCCAAGAGAAAGACCGTCACCGCCATGGATGTGGTGTACGCTCTCAAGAGACAGGGCCGCACTCTGTACGGCTTTGGTGGTTAAGCTTACTGCACTGACGACAACAACAATGGCAACAAAGGTCCTTTTCAGGGCCACCCATCTCCTCTGTAGAGCTGATCCTATCTCTTTTGTTTGTCTAGTCAAGTTCTATCAAACTTCTTTTCATATAAATGGTCAATCTGACTTGGAACCCTTATTGGAAAAGCTTTTGATGTGTGATACAGCTCTGCAGTAGTTGCGGTAGGTGGGTTTTTTTCTTGGTTTGTTTTTCTTGGTTTTTTTTTTTATTATTTTTTTTTTTTTTTAAGTGGGCCATATACTGACCGTAGTGTTGAGGCAGACATGACACCGTATTCTCAGGTTACTGTCGCCGCTTTATTCTCTGCGTAACATCTCCCTCGTCTGGCTTCCACGTGACCTGCATCCAAAGCAGCAACTATTCATGACATGCAGCACACTCAAATTCTGAATGTGTTTGCAACTTATTTTTGTCAAGAACTTCACTGCAGAAAGCTCAATGTACCACGTGGGTAACAAATATTTAGTATTAAAGGAAGGAGATGGTAATTATAAATTAAATATTCTCCAAGATAATACAAAAAATATCTATAAAAAAATTAATGAAACCAAAAATGAAGGTGTAATTCAATATAAGTATGCAAATGAAGATGAAAACCTTTCAATAGTTAAAAATATACAAGACAAATTATTATCTGAAAGCATGAGAGACGTGGTATGGCTCATCTCGCTCGGGCGCCTCCCTGTGAGAGCGGTGGTACAATGGAGTTGCTTTGTTACCACCATGAAATGTCCTATGACAGACTGTGATAAAGATGAGACCCTAGAACATCTTCTATTGGATTGTTATAGGACAACTGAGATAAGACAGAAGATGACAGAGATTGGCTATGATGTGGATGTTAATATTAAAGCAGTTAAATATGGTTTGTTTAAAGAAAAAATGTGTGACGACAAAAGGAGACTCTTTTGGTTAGTAATGTGTGTAATAAACACACATATTTGGAAAACCCGTGCCAAAGGAGTACTTGAACAAAAGATGATAAGTAGTGATGTGGTGAGTAAACATATCATTACAGACCTGCGGAGAAGACGAACAATGGACCTGAAACTTGGGAAAGTTTTCCCCTGGAACGAATTAAAACTGTAAGTCTTGTGAACGTTGTGTGGACTCAGATGCTAGATTTTCCTCCTTGTTTCTCCTTTTTGTATGTGCTCATGGTTTTGTATATGTAATTGTATGTGTATGTGCATTTTATATGTAAACTTGTTTACTTTAAATAAAGTGTAATTATATACAGGCTTCTTCAAAAGATTACTGCCATAAAGATGACTTCTGCCTGAGGCTCCAATGACTCAACCAGCAGTGCGAGAGCAGCCGCTCTGTCCGTTTCAGTGTACAGTGAAGTGGACTGTTGCGATAGGTCAGAAGAAGCCTGCGCTAATTTAATGAATGCTACCTTTTCAGACAGTCTCTTATTTAAATACTTACGTTTGAACTTACTGAAAACAGTTTCTAGCCTTGACAATTCTGATGACACGAACTCTGAGAAGGATTAAAAACTGGTGCAAAACAGATGGGAACCTGTGATTATCAACATTAAAAACACTTCTTTTCATTTTGTTGTACATTGCACTGAATTAAGCCTGTCGAGCAGCTGAAACAGTTCTAGGGAATGTGCTAATTATCCAAACCCCTTTATGATTCAACAGTTTTTATTCATTAACAGCACAAAGTGAAAAACAAACAGAATCCCATACATTTCAAATCATTACGTACATTTACAGATACATATTGTAATGATCAGCAGCTGTTGCTGTAAATTAATGTAGTTTCATGCCATACCACAAGGTGGCCCTATCTGTTAACATGGGCATGCGAGCTAAGAAGCGGTGAGATACTCTTGTTCTTCTGGCTGGCTAAGATTGAATAATAAAAGTACGTTGTAGATCATAAAAGGACTCCTTCATAAATAAGGAGACAAACAAAACACATATATGGGAAAAGGAGGAGAGAAAGACCCCCCCCCCCCCCCCCCCCCCCCCACCTGAGTGAAAACCCCCCACAGATTTCAAAAAATAAGAGACAAAAGTGAACTCCCATCCTTTGTGCTGACTTCCAATTTACCTGGAGGCACACTAAAGACAACTGGCCCCTCTCAACAATTGGGACAATTCATCTGGCAAATAAAAAAGCAAGGGAGACCAAACTTTGAGGAACTAATCGTACGGTTACGGAGTAACTTTGGTTCTCTTAGTTCTCTTAGTGAGAGACTATTTCTCCACACCGTTACATATTCCATATGTGGCGTGTGGATATTTCTTTAAGACACCCCGGCACGCCCGGCTACGCCCCACAGCTCACATATAGAACAGCTGTGCAGACGTGACACCGGTGATTGTTTGATCTCCACTTGTGTTGTGTGTATGTGTGAATCCCTTGAGACACATTCACAACAATTTCTGCTGATGCAAAAACAGCCTTAAACTAAAAGTGTTAAATTACACGCACAGCTTGGAAGTCCCGCTGCAAGTTCAGCAGGCACACGGATTTCCTCACTATACAACGCCGCTACAAACTCCTAGATATTTGAGAAAGTTAAATTACAGTCGGTTAGTGATGTGTCCTGTGTGTCAAAGCTTCGATACCTGTGTCGGGTGTCGCTACCCGATCCGTACCAGAAACCCGATCGGAAAAAGGATCCTGGTGTTATTTGTCTCTCAGAAACAGTTCATAACTTCCCTTCAACTCATTCATGTCACCTAAAAGGTAAACCTGTTTCTCCATCACCTGTTCAGCTCTGATGATTCAGTAAGGACATCTCCTGGTTTCATCCTCATTTTTCCCTCTCACCACATATTCAAACCGATATCATGACCAGCAGCTTTACAGCTGTGGCTCCAGCAAACATCAGCTGATACTAGAAATTAATATTAAATAAATTCTAACAACAGCTGATCAAGCTTAAACGTGCTGCTGTTTAGCGCTACATCCGCTGGTTTCCTCTTTCTGGTGCAAAGTGGGCGATAAACAAACGAGAGAAAAGCCGATCAGCTGATCATTGATCAGTTTCATGATTGAAGTAGCAACAGGAGAGGGAGGGGGGAGAGAATGAGAGAAGAAGAGGCAGCTGTGCAGCGTAAAGACGCAGAGTAACTCCAGCTTTGTGTCTTTTTCATTGTAGCTGAAGTACGGGACAAACTGCATTCCTTTTCACCTCAATACGAAACGCGTAATATTTTCTCTGAATACGAGACCATTCCGTTTTTTACGGGATGGTTGGCAACTCTAATAATTAACCTTATGAACAAAATAAAGTTCTACATCAGTAACATCATAGCACCCACCCAGCTGTATAGAAACTCCGTCATGCTAGCTAGTAGCAGTACGATACATTGTCCCAAACTTTATCAGACATTTTATTTAATGTCGTCAGCAACTCTCTTAGCTTTTTTCATTTTCATCTTATAACAGACAACAGACTCTTCTACACTGGCCCCAGTATGCAGTGCATGCGCCTGGTAGTCATGTCAGAGGTAGAGATGGACTGATCCGATATTACGTATCGGTATCGGTCCGATACTGACCTAAATTACTGGATCGGATATCGGAGAAAAATAAAAAATGTAATCCGATCCATTAAATATCACGAAAGCACCTCACAAAACTTGCAACAAGCCGTAACTCGCCTCAGAACGTTAGCATGTCGGAGCAGTATGCATCACGTGATAGAGCGGCTGTGGCATGCGGGACCTGTCGGTGGTCTGGATAGCACGTGGAGCTTCGCTAGCAACCCGGCATTTCATTTCCGACAAAGTTATCCCCGAGAGAAGTAAAGCAAGTGTGTAAGTCCATCTCTGAATTTAAAGCATTCCTGCGTTAAGCTTAACAAGCGACTGCCTCTTCTTGCTGCTACTTCAATCATGAAACTGGTTAATGATCAGCTGATCGGCTTTTCTGTCGGGAGTCCGTCTCTCTTGTTTGTTTTTGGCCCACTTTGCACCAGAAAGAGGAAACCAGCGGCTGAACAACAGCAGCACGTTTAAGCTTGATAAGCTGTTGTTAGAATTTATTTACAGTTTTTTCTGATTGCTTAAGCACATTTATTGTAACTATTGGCTAATTTTGCAAAACTCTTCACACAAATAAGAAAACCTGTCACCCAATAATCAAAACATTGTAGTTCTCTTGCAAAAGCAAACACAGCTAGATTAACTCTTCACACCTTCGTAAAAATGGTGTTTCCGTATCAAACAGTACACACAAGCCATCATCTACTAAGCACACAATGCGCCAACTGCACACTGATGGTATGAATACAAAACACATCTGGCTTTTGCTTTCTCTGTGCACAAGGTAGGCTATGTCAGTTTGAGCTCATACTTCTGTCATAGATCCATAAGCATAGAGGGATCCAAACTTCAAGTACTGGTGTTTATTCAAACACATCAAAACAAACACAAGTGTTTATTTCCAAGTATAGGATTATTTGCAACCGCCATAATGACTATATGGGTTACTTGGTCTGCAGTGAACATGCTTCCTCTGCCCCAGCATCTGGTCATCTAGCAATTCTGTAAAGTAACAATTTCAGTATTTTTACATCAATGGTATTGGTGTGTTTCTCATTGGCATATGGCAGTGCTACAAATCTTTGTGCGAAGTGACTATACTCACCGATTCTCATTTCAAGATGTCCTTATGGTACTTGCTACAGTGTAGCGGCTCGAGTTAGGCTGGACCCGTTGGCCAGCTACCCTCAGGGTCATTCCACGGTTGATTACATGGTCCACTATTGTAGCTCTGATGTCATCAGTGATTCTATTTCTTACTCTTCCTACCCTTCCTCTCACCCCTCCTCATCTTCCTCTCCTCCCTCCTCGTCTTCCTCTTGCTCCTCCTTGTCCTTGTCGTCCTCTTCATCCTACTTCTTCACCTCCACGTCCTCTTCCTCGGCCTCCTCTACTTCTCACTCTTTCTGCTCCCTCCATTGTACTCCGCACACACAGCTTACCTGGATTATAGTGCTTAGGCTGATTGCAAAGTGAACTAATTATCTAAAAAAGTTTTCACATGTGAAAGTGTGCCAGACAGTTGGCAAATTAGTGTTAATGATAGCCATACATGTGTATACTTTTGCTAGGAGTGTGTTGGAAATTTGGTAATTGAGTGTTGTGCAGTGAATTGTGCCTACAGTTTTGCAAAGTGTGTGTTACAAAATTGCAAACTGAGTGCAAAGCAGTTTTTGTGCTTTTAGTTTTGCAAACTCAGTGAGTGGTTTTGCTATAAGTCTGAATAGTTTTAGAGATTGTGCTACAGGAATCACAGTTAGGGTTTAAGCATTCACAAAAAACTGTAATATTACTTTCTACTCGAGGATCTTTTTCTACGTAGCTGACGGCTGGTAACTGTGCAGGGGCGGATCTAGCAAAGTTTAGCCAGGGGGGCCGATAGGGCATTAACAGGGAAAAGGGGGCACAAAGACATACTTTTCTTTCTTATTCTCATTTAAAAGCTTTTAATAAATAATTATCTGACACCCAAAGTTTTAATTTGATGTAAAATGAATACAAGTCAATTACTGTATATAGTGACTATTAAGTCTAATATATATACCCTAGTAAGCTAAACATTTTTTTTTGCATACAGGTATAACAGAATAGCTTTAGTGTAGTTGTTGTTTTAAACTTGAGTATGAACTTATACGAAATGCAGCAAGATATTTAAAAAAAACTGTTTTGTTGATTAAAAAACACTATATCGGATTCATATTGGTATCGGCAGATATCCAAATTTATGATATCGGTATCGGTATCGGACATAAAAAAGTGGTATCGTGCCATCTCTAGTCAGAGGAGGAGAAGAAGTCGGTTTTGATGGAATGCCACAATAACCCTGGTACCGGGAACCACAATGGTGTCAGAGGTACCCGGAACAGGGTAGTTGCTGGCTATTACTGGCCAACATTGAACCAGGACATCGGTGAATGGGTATGTCCTTATTTCTGTTAACAAGATAAATCAGAACCATGTCTTTACTTGCACACTTACATATCAACATTAGTTTCTGTGTGTGTGTGTCTGTTTTTTTAAAAATTGTTATTAATTTACATCAACTTGTTTTACGGTATCCTTGAAATATTTTTTGGGATACATCTTTCAGGTCAGATGCTGTCATCGCTGCCAGATGAATGACCCAATCAAGACTGTGGCACCAGCATTAGATCCCATCAAGGTACATCTTAAAGCCTGTTCACCAATTTCATTTTCTTTTTTTTTTTATGACTCAAACTTTATTAGATTTTAATATACACAAAAAAAAAAAAAAAAAAAAAAAACCCCAGACCCCCCCCCCCCCCCCCAAAAAAAAACCACCCAAAAAATAGCAGAATGGACATTCCCAGTAACAACAACAGAAAAAATTGAGCATCAATGCATATTTCCATCCCAAAAAAAAAAAAAAAAAAAAAAAAGTGATGCCAACATTTCACATAGACCAGATTACAGCTATCCTATTTAGTCCGAACTTAACTACTTTAGCCGGATACGTCACTGACCTGTATGTAAAAAGTAATTAGCCCACTTATCATTATAGTCGTCCAGTCTATTTAGCAGTCTATATGATAATCTTTTGTAAGCTGCCACTTGTCCCAAAGAGATAGGTAGGAGTCGATGAGGCCTTCCACTCTTTCATCAGCAGCTTCCTCCCCAGCATAATCGCCGTTTGTACCCAATGAGCAAGAGAAGTGGATAAGTGACTCAAAGCTGAAGGGTCTCCTAATACATAAAGACTGTTCATAAATGGGACCCCTTGACCTACAACCTTCTCTACTACAGTGTGAATATGAATCCAATAATCTTGGACTTTGGAGCACCCCCAAAGCAAAAGTAAAAGTGTGCCACTTCCTTGCTGGCATTTCCAGCATGTATCATCAGTCGCTAGACCCACCCTATGCAACCGTGAGGGTGTCCAGTATACTCTAATTAAAATCTTAAATTGAACCAATCTTGAACGTAATTCGCGTGACATTTTTTTCAGATTCCTGAGGATGCCATTCCATTCCTCCACTGTAAAGTTGAGATTTAAGTCCATTTCCCACGTTCTTCTGAGGGACAGTGTGTTAGGATCAGAAGCTAATAAAAGCATTTTGTAATAAGCTGATGCCTCTTGTCCACGCCCAAAGGTTTTTTTTATTTCCTCTAGAATGTCGCAGCTTAAAGGGAACTTTGCGAATGAACCACATGTATTGGCCATCAAATGTCTTAGTTGCAGATATTTCCAAAATTCCTGTCTAGGTAAATCAAATTCTTCTGCAAGTTTTCCATATGATTTAAATATACTATTTTCATAAAGATCCCCCAACACCAATTTTATTTTCATGCTAGCTTTTGTGCTGCAGGGTAGCTTTAAATTTTAATTTGATAAGTTCTGTGACCTGCAGGTAAAAGAACCTTGGGAGGAGCTGGGCATGGATTTAATTGGACCACTCCCGGAATCACGTCTAGGGAACCGATATGTCCTGACAATGACCGATGTGTATACTAAGTGGGTGATTGCAGAACCTCTTAAGTCCAACTGCAGCTGAGGTCTCTGCAATCATGACCTCTAAGTTATACACGTTTGGCATGGTCAGGAAAATCATCACTGAACAAGGAAAGGAGTTTGTGAACCATGTAAAACTTGTGAAAGTGTTATTCATACCTTGATATGATATGATATGATATGATGTATTTAGGCCAAGTTTGCTCATTTCACTGCAGCTCAACAACAGCATTTTCAGCATGCTGAATATTAAACATGCCGTCTCCACTCCATACCACCCCCAGACCAACGGGCAGGTAAGTGTTACAGGTACCGGGTGGCAGCACCTGTAGACAGCTATATATGTGTCCTGTAAACAGGAAAGAAATGATCAGACAGGGAGACGTGGCTTGCCGTTTCCTGAATACTCCGCCATTATTTATTAAAATTCACAATTATGCACTCCTTTCATTACTTTTACAGTATTACAACTGTGTATTTACTTATTCTTAACATAGCTCACACACACATTCTCCATAACACATTCCAATGTTATAAACATGACCAATTTTCTTGTAAGACTTGGTTCAAAATGAATTCCAACAGGACAAATCTATAAATCTCAAATAGCTTGAAAGAATGGTATAATCAGCACCATCTTGACATGTGCACTGAATTCACGGAAACACTTTATGGCAGAAACAAGATACTAAAACAATACAGAATAACGGTGGAGCCGATCACTAACATCACAGAGCATAGGAGGTGTGCGACCCAAACTAACATGCTAACCTTAGCATGCTGCTAAAGCCGTAAACAAATCAGGGCTCTCAAAATTTCAAAATCCCTGGTAGCCCTTTGGGCAGGGACTCTTCAGTTTTTGGTAGCCCAAAATAAATTTAAGCAGCCCGAATAAAAAAGAGAGCAATTTTTTGATTGATGTTTTGTTTCCTTTACAATATGATACTTTAATGTATAATATTGTAAAGGAAACAAAACATTAATCAAAAAATTGTTGAAAAACAAATTACAACATTGTATAAAAATTACAATCATCAACTCAAATACTTGGTTCTAATTGAACAGAAATTTCTATGAACTTGTAAGAACTGTGTAGGACATGAATCAGCCTGTGTCAGATCCTGAATTTGAAATTTCCACTGAAGTCACGGGTAAGAGGCAAGTGGAACCAAGATCTAGGCCATTTGCTTTTTGAAGTTGGCAAAGACTGCTAAATTGTGCCAGTGGTAGTTCACTCTTTGCAACATAGTACGCTGTTCTAAACAGATTTTTCAGGTTTATTTTTAGTATGTTATTTGCAATTGGTGTTTGTTCTGGGAAAGATATTGCAGACTGAGCAATAATGCATTTCTTGCATTTCTCATGGGTTCTAATGTGGGCCTTTCTTAAAATGACTGGTCCCAGTAACAAAGGCGCTTGTCGACTCAGAAATCGAGGGAAAACCAACACCACACCCGGCAGAACATTATGTTATTTACACGAGTGCACATAAGTGGTCCGCATGTGCGCATTAGCTGTCAAAATAAAAGAGGCGCACCAGATAAGAAGTTGCAACGTGCGTTTGCGTCCATATAAAAAGCAATGTTTTTGTCCGCTAGAGTGGGATTTTCAGGGCACATTCCGCACCACATCTGTGCGTTCATCATTTGTTTGAAGCCAGCTCACCTCCTGCAACCACTTTTCTGAGAATACGCGCTTCTTTTGTGGTTTGGACTCCTTCTGACATTCGTTTGGAGGTGGAGGAACATCACAGTAATTGCTTAAAGGAGCTTCTTCGACATCTTTAAGAGTTCTAAACAAATGTCTGTCCTCCTCCAGAAAATCTTATGTATGCAAACAGCCGTTGCAACTTCATATCTTGTGCGCGTTTTTTTTTATTTTGACAGCGAATGCGCACCTGCGGACCACTTATGTGCAGCCCTGGTTATTTAGCTCGTCATATTGCAGCCACAGAAATTATTTTGTCCATGAAACCATAAAGCTGCACACCTTCTTTTTGCCTTATAGTCTGATTTGTCATAACTTTTCCATTTTGTGGTAAGCTTTTCTTTGGCTGTCACTTCTTCACCCTGACCTGTCTCATTTGGCTCAGCAGAACTAAAATATATATCCTGCTGCTTTTACACACACACACACACACACACACACACACACACACACACACACACACACACACACACACACACACAAGCTCAGCGATTCTCTGCGCGATCAACCTCTCACATGTTTAAGCTGCGGGAGATTTCACTTGTCATGTTTGCATAGTAAGCTAACGATTGATAAGACAATGTCAGAGGAATTGGTGCACAAATTATCATCACTCACAGATCAGTACTGTCGCTCTCTATACACAGTTCGCGCGATTGCAAAGTGAAAGCAAAAAACAAGCACAAATTCAAACGCGATTTCAATATGTCACATATTGACAGTGGCTCATCGATGCCAATGACATAATTACCCAGCTACATTTCCGAAAGAATGCAAAAGCATTGACATATATTTTTCCTTCCTACAATAGCCCGACGGGCAGGGCAGAGATAGATTTTGGTAGCCCGACTGGAAAGATCGCTAGCCCCAGGACGTCGGGCTAGCGATTTTGCGAGCCCTGCAAATACTTATAAAAGTGTAATTTACTGTACTACACAATGTTGTACGCTTTCACTTTCCAACTGTAATGATTAGTCTATGCTATATAATGGATGTGATTGCTATTATATTCTATTTCGGGCACAATACGAACCTGTAAACAGGAAAGAAATGATCAGACAGGGAGATGTGGCTTGCCGTTTCCTGAATACTCCGCCATTATGAGAAAACAGCGCGGAGCATGCGCTTCAGGCTGCTAACAACAGGCCAAACCATGGTCTCACACTGCCACCTATTGGTATAAAAATGAAGCGTCCGCTACAAATATCCCAGGGTAGTTACCAAGTTTCCTGTTACAATTACTGTAGTTATTTAGGGCATTTCCAAATGGAAATATCACTTACATTGAAAGTGAAATTACTTAAATTAATTCACATAAATGTGATCACACATTAGTGGGTATCACACACTCCCTGACAAAAATAAAATGGCTCCCAACATTCACAAAATCATGACATTTTTAACTTTTGCTTCTCAAATTCTTATTAACTCTTATCAGTCCAAGAACTAGTTATGAAACAAGCAGTGGGGGTGGTGTGTATGCAGATGGGGTCAGTGATGCGTGATACTGGTATGGTGAGTATGGTATTGGGGTGCAGTACATTGGTGACTGTGACATACACACGGGCGGCACAATTGCCAATGGTGGGTATGGAAATACAGTGTATAATGGTATGGTTGTGGCAGGTAACTGTGGTGCTGTGCGTTCCCCAACTAGATTAACTGCCGCATGTGACTGCACTGAGGGTTTACCCAGTGATTCATAAGTCAGAAACTGTCGTGGCTTCCTGTGACGGGTAGATCTTCTAATGTCCGTACAAGTATGTCCCGGTGGTTGAACCTGTACGTTAGACTGCGAATGAGTTTCACACTCCTCACCAGACCCTCTGGGTTCAGATAGGTTGTCACTACCCACTTCCATTTCTTCCATCTCCTCTCTCAGAGAACATGGCAGGTGTGAGCATTCTCTCCCAGTTTCCTCTTCGAATTGTTCAATGCTGACGGATGGTGAATGCTCAGGCATAGTCAGTATGTCTTCCATCGTCTGCACAGGTGAATGTCCATTTTTTGTGTTTGTTGTCACTCTAATAGGTTCTTTGGTCTGGTATGACTGAGATGCAGGGTGTTGCTCATGGTCCAGGTTCCTTCTCACAGTCCTTTCAACAGGTGCTCTTAGCCAGTACCCCGAGCAATCACTCTCAGAACCGCTGTCAGAGTTATCCCACATGTCTGTTTGTCTTTGTGCATCTGCAGATCTTTCCATCCTTCGTCTGTTGCGTGTTGTCTTTCCAATCGCAGGCTTTGCCAGGAGGGGAGTGACTTGAACAGGTAAGTCTGTGTATTTAAGCACTCTGTTTCTACTCGTTCACTGTCGTGTCATTGATGCTACGTTGTCCTTCCCGTGTGTTCCCTCAGTTCAGTCAGCCGTTCAGTTGTCTAGCCAGTCAGTGTCCGTTCACCCTCTGTTCACCCATTCCCTATAATAAACCTTCACCTACCTGCCAGTCCTGTGTTTGGGTTCCTTCTTCCTCGCGTCCACACAACGCCTGACAATTGCTCTCAAAACACTTATTAGACTTCTTGGTCATAATATGCCATAAAAGCAGAATACACTGATTAACACAAGGATAAGACCTACAATAAACAACATCCAATAACCCACAGTGACTAGAATTCTGCTGTATGTAGACTCATTTTCATAACTCTGACAGTCTGTGCATTGCCTCAGTTGTTTCTGAAACCTTGTGTCTCCTCTGTTTTAGTAAAAGCAGCTATTGTTCATGGTTTTTTTCTGTCAAGTTTTGCTCATGATGGGAGCAACAAAAAGAAATCAGTGCAGAATTATAAGTGAGTCTTATCAAACAGCATGTTTCTGCTTTTCATTATGTGAGGGGAAACAAAATAAATATAGGCTTATGGTGTTGATGCTGAGCTGTAGCACACAAAGAGCATCCTCACTTAGCTCCTCCTGTTCTCCAGATGGCTCAGCCTCTGTGTGGGGTGATGGTGATGGTGTCCTAGGTTGACCTATTTGCTCTGTAAGCAAACTGGTAGGGGTCGAGGGAGGGGGATAGAGAGTTTCTGGTGTGCTGCGACACTTTCCGCTCAAAACACTTCATGACTTCAGACGTGAGGGCTATAGTTCTGTAGATTACTGAAAAGATATGAACAGGAAACAGATGGATGAAGAAATTAGACAAAACTTAAGTAGATATGGAAAATATTGACAGTGTTTTACATGTGTATGTGTTATGTTTGCCTACTGGTGGTGGTCAGAGGGCCCGGTGGCGCCAGTGTCCGGCAGCCTCGCCTCTGTCAGTGCACCCCAGGGCAGCTGTGGCTACAATGTAGCTGCCATTGCCATTGTGTGAATGTGTGTGTGAATGGGTGAATGACTGAATGTAGTGTAAAGCGCTTTGGGGTCCTTAGGGACTGAGTAAAGCGCTATACAAATGCAGGCCGTTTACCATTTACAGTGGGGCAAAAATGTATTTAGTCAGCCACCATTTGTGCAAGTTCCCCCACCTAAAATGATGACAGAGGTCAGTAATTTGCACTTTTCCTGTAGCACAATGTCTTGTCCTTTGATTGTTTCAAATACCTTAGAACATGTTTCACAGTAGTCCAATGTTCCACAGCTGGTTCTTTGAAGTGCTGTGACAGCTTACTTACAACAAAACTTAAATCTGGTCGTGTGCAAGAGGTCAAGTAAATAAGGCTACCTACTGCCTCTCTGTACATTCTGACATTGTTCATTTTCTCAGCATCATCATTGTAGTTCAACCTTTGTTCACAAGGAGTTGATCTTGGTTTACAGTCTTGCATTTGAAATCTTTCCAGTATGTTTTCTACATATCTCTCTTGTGACATTTTTACACAATCTTGGGTTTGCTCAAAATCAATACCAAGAAAATGTTTGAGTTTCTCCATATCTTTCATTTTGAATCTTGCAGTTAGCATTTCCTTCACAGTTTTCAAAACCCTTTCATCACTGGCTGCAATAATAATATCATCAACCCATATGACCATGATCACTTTTTCTTTTCCGGTTTTCCTTATGTAAACACAATGATCTACAGGACTCTGCATGAAACTGTTCTCTATCAAATAGTCATGTAATGTCCTGTTCCAGTTTCGGCCTGACTGTTTAAGCCCATAAAGTGACTTTTCCAGCTTGTAGACCAGTTTCTCATCTGTTTTTCCTTTTACTTCATAGCCTTCTGGCTGCTCAACATACACTTCAAAATCTATTGGTGCATGCAAGTATGCGGTTTTTACATCCATCTGATGCAAAATCAGGTTTTCTTGTATTGCACACTGCATCAATACTCTTATGCTTGTCAGGTTAGCAGTCGGAGAAAAAGTTTCATCATAGTCTATCCCAAAACACTGGTTGTAACCTTTAGCTACGTACCGTGCTTTATATTTTTCTGATCCATCACCACTGTTTTTCTTCACATATACCCATCTACCCCCCACTGCTTTCTTTCCCCCAGGTAAGATTGTTAGGGTAAAGGTGTTGTTCTCTTTTAAGGATTGCATTTCCTCATCCATAGCTGCTTTCCACTCTCTAGAGTTGGGTGACCTTGCAGCTTCACTGAATGTCACGGGTGAGTTACTTATCAGTCTGTAACAGTAGTCTATGTTAGTCAGCACTTGATCATCAATGTCTTCTTCTGACTCATATTCATTTAGATAATCTGGTTTCTTTCTTGTTCTAGAAGGATACCTTCTGGAGTTTTCAGTCTCATCACTAAGTGGCATCTGACTGTTCACTTCTGGTTGTTTGTCAGTATCTGGTTCCTGTGAACTGGTACTGGGGCTTTCCCTGTTCACGTTTGGTCTCTCCCTCACCTGTATGTCTTCATCCTCAGATGTCGTATCAGTTTGTGTTTGCTTTTCCTCATTGTGTTTGGTTACAAACTTAACCAGCCTAAACTTTTGCACTTTGGCGCTGTCTGGGAAATAAACCTTGTATGCTGGGCTGTTTTTGTCGTAGCCTACAAAAATCCCTTTTGTACACTTAGAATCCAGCTTACCCTTGTTTTGCTTGTAAGCATAACACTCACACCCAAACTTTTGCATTCTGGATAGATTGGGCTTCCGCCCAGTCAGCAAAAAGTAAGGTGTCTGCCCTGTCCAGTTGTTAAAGCATCTGTTTCTCACGATAGCCGCTGTTTGAACTGCATACGTCCATAATTCCTTTGGTATGGCACTCTCAATAAGCATGCACCTTCCCATATCAAAAAGTGTTCTCCAGCCACGTTCCGCTGTACCATTCTGGTGAGGGGAATATGGGGCTGAAGTTTCATGTCTTATTCCATGTTTGTTTAACAATACCTGGTAACTCTTTGCCATGAACTCTGTGCCGTTGTCTGACCTGATACACTTTACCTTCCCGAGTGGGGCTGTATCGGCCAAAAAGATTTCAGTTGCTTGCATTGTTTCACTTTTGTTTTTGAGAAAATATACAAATACTGCACCGGAAAAGTCATCGGTAAACAATAATGCATATCTGTGTCCATCTCGTGATTCTGGATCTATCGGCCCTGCTAGATCCGTATGTACCAGCTCGAGAGGTTTCTCAGCTCTCCTGTCAGGGTTTCTATTCCTAGTCTGGACAAATTTTCCCTGAATACACACCTCACAGTTCAAACTTTCTTTGTCAGTTTTCCCTTTGATTTTCATACCTTCAACCACATTTTGTAGCTTCAGAATGTCACTATGATTGCAATGTCCCAAAATTTCATGCCATGTCTGCATATCAAAACAATTATTACACTTATCATCGTACTCACTTACAGTCTCAAGGTAATAAAGTCTGTTGTGCTCATGGATGTGAAACTTTGTACCGTCTCTGTGTTGAAGGACGTTCCTTCCTTTCTTAAAGATGATAGTGGCTCCGTTCGTGGTGGCCGCTCTCACAGAGAAGATATTCTGTGGAAATGAGGGAATGCATAGGGCGTCTTTCAGTGTTGTTTTACACTGTCTCCCTCTGCTGTCAATCAAGCACACCTCTGCATCTCCTCTGCCTTCAGCCACTCCTTTACACCTGGTGCCATCAGCTAATTCCACACAGTGCGTTCCCGGCTGGAAGTCGTCATCAAATTTCTTGAACGCTGTTTTATCATTCAGGATGTGTGATGTTGCGCCAGTATCCACCATCAGGCCTTTGGTCCTGATGTCTTGTGGCTGTTGAGGTGCCGCGTAGTCATCGCTCATCCGGAAGACATAGGTGTCGTCGCTCTCTGCGTTGTCGCCCTCCTCCGAGGCTGTGCGTGCTTCATCATTCCGTTGTCGTCTCCTGCAAGTCGACTCTCGATGGGTGTTGCTCCTACAGTGACCGCACCACTGTCTGTAGTGGCATGCTCTGGCCTTGTGTCCCCGTTGGCTACACTTAAAACAGACTATGTCTGACATGTCTCTCCTGTGGTCATTAGCAGCTGCTGCGGGTCTCGTGCTGGGTTGCACTCTCGCCTTCATGATGTTATCCTCTTGTTCCATTAAGCGCATTTTCTCAGTGTCCTCATAGCTGCGGAGTTTCGTTTTAAATTCCGCAAACTTGATTTCTGATTCACTTTGCGTAATGTGAACGGAAAAAGGTTTAAATGTTTCTGGTAAACCTTTTAACACCATCGCTACAAGCAGACCATCACTAAGTGTCTCTCCAGCATTTCTCAGGGCTGTAATAAATGTCTCTGCGCGTATGATGTACTCCGTGACGCTCTCACTGCTTGCTTTCTTCAGAGAAGTCAGTTCGGTATAAAGGCTGATAATTCTTGGTTTACCTTTTCCTGCATAATAGTCTCTTAAAATTTTCAGTGCCTCGCGTCCATCATCGGCAGCTTCTCTCATCACGAGCGATAAACTCTTATCATCCAGGAACTGTATTAACTCTGCATAGGCCTGGGCATTTTTATCTTCGTCGTCCTCATCTTCGTCATCACTTTTCAATATTGTGTCTTTTAGACCTTGTAATCTAAGATGTCCCAAAAATTTTGTCTCCCACAGTTCATAATTCTTCTCATCTCCGTCAAAAACCAACCTTGCCCATCGGCCACTGGGTTCACCAGCACGCTTATTCATGGTGCTAACTTAGCACGCTAGTCCTCACCGAACACGCTGTACTTTGCGACTTTTCTGGTGGTAAACTTTCCCCTGGCATAGCTTCAATGTTTTCCTGGGCCCATAACCTGTTAGCAGAGACGGGTCTTCCAGCAGAATCTGCATGAATATTGAAGATACTTATATTGTCTAGACAGAGGAATAATCACACGTGGGGCATCGGCTTTTCACCGGAACAACACTTAGTTTTTATTATTGAACTCTCGCGTGCACTCTGCAGCATAACAGGAAGCATCCTTTCAAAATAAAATCACAACAGATGACAACGAGGGCATACCTATTAACTAGCTCAACAAAATGCCTGAACCCGCAAAGTCCGCGCCCAAGAAGGGCTCTAAGAAAGCCGTGACCAAGACCGCCGGCAAGGGCGGCAAGAAGAAGAGAAAGACCAGGAAGGAGAGCTACGCCATCTACGTGTACAAGGTGCTGAAGCAGGTCCACCCCGACACCGGGATCTCCTCCAAGGCCATGAGCATCATGAACTCGTTTGTCAACGACATCTTCGAGCGCATCGCTGCCGAGGCCTCTCGCCTGGCCCACTACAACAAACGCTCCACCATCACGTCCAGGGAGATCCAGACCGTAGTGCGCCTGCTGCTCCCCGGTGAGCTGGCCAAGCACGCCGTGTCTGAGGGCACCAAGGCCGTCACCAAGTACACCAGCTCCAAGTAAACTGATCCTGCTGTCAGTCAACCCAACGGCTCTTTTCAGAGCCACCCACTCTGTCCTGAAGAGCATACGTTCTACCTTCAAACGTGCAGTTACTATGTTGCCAACTACTGCAATCGCGGAAATGCTTCTTTGTCACTAGGTGCTATTGATCCGCTACATTGACCCAGACTCAGGAAATGTCTTGTGTGTGTTGTGGAACGATGACAAAGTAACTACAAATACAACATTAATGCCACTTTATGTTTGACAGTCTTTCAGTGCATTTCAATGGCTCCCCTGTGGGCGGCGCCTCCGCTGCATTTCCTGCAGGACTGAGAGGAGGAGAGCCACCTCTGTCCCCAAAGCCACTCTGCTTTTTAACTCCAGCCCTTAAGACCATTTCCCACACCTGTAAACATGAACTACTCTACACTGAAAAAATGGGAATTGGCAGGCTTTTGAATTTGCACAAATGAATTTAGTTAATGCTACACAAACCTTTCATGTTTCTCTTATTTACATGATTAAATAAAGTACCATTTACTTGATTATAAACAATACTGAGACTACTCATTTTTCTTGCATTGATTTAAAGTGACTAAATTAGAATACTAAAACCATTGTAATCATATTTGACCACAACCGGAAATGATGCAATATATTCAAAGACAACAACTAAATATGATTGGATAATAAGACCTAGAGTCTTATCCAATAAGGCAACAACATAATTTAAGGAGAGCGCAATTGACCTCCAGATTCTGGAAGACTGTTTAGCCACATGCAACCTTTGGCACTGAGTCAGGCATACTGAGAAGGTAAGTAATTTAAATACATTTGTTTTAGTTGGGTACATTTTCACAGAATTGTTGTAGTGCATGCTATATGAAAAGTAATCTGTAATGCATCTGCATGTTGTTTTTACAGTGCTAGCTAAAGTTGGTATTAGCTCTGTGGCTAAAGCTGAAAAATAGTAACAAATTGCACATAGTCGGGAGAAAGCAGCTGTTGTCAGTCAGATATGGAATTTATGCATGTGACAGAGAGCACTGACGTTTTTGATGGCTTAGCAAGTTAAAACGTCACTGAGAGAGCGCAATAGTGTTTGTGTTATTCGTGCTAGTTATGGCTACAGTGGCTAATTAGTCCGGCTGTAACCGTCAGAGTTTAAGAAGCTGGGAGCCCCACAGTGCCATACCTTAATTCTTGCTGCTGACACACACTCAAGTTATACTAAGGATCCTGCCACCTTAGACGTGGGTTTGAGAACCTGTACCCATAAATGCCAAATCATTTTTCCATTTAGTTGTTTTAGGTGAAGTGTAACTTACTTGACTATTCTATTGGTCACGCCCAAATAATACAGCAGATATCTACAAGGAGATAAGTTGGTTCAACAGAGTATGTCTTATTAAGTGATGTATTGTGAATTTTCCAACATCATCCTAACAAAAATTAGGACCCTCCCCCCCTTTTTTTTCTACTTTGTGTAGAACATATGTGAGCTGCTTCTCAAAACATTGTGGATAAATGAGAAAGATTGGTACTTAAAAGAAACCATTGATGCTCTTCTGGACTGGAATACTTTTTTTCAATTAAAATTAATTTTTTTTGTGATGGTGGAATTTTTACCTTTATGATTACAGAAGTCAAAACATCAGATGATGATAGCTTACCATCTAAACTCCCCACCTCTTGGCAAGTCTGAATTAGAGGTCTCAGCTGTATCGGCCTTTCTAGTGGATTTGCTTAAAGAGGAGATAGCTTAACTCATTAGGTACATACAGTATTCCCTGACATTCTAGAGGTTGACCTTGCACAGTGTGTGACATTAAAGGGCATAACTTATAGAAAGGGAATGGTACTGGCCCAAAGGGCGGGCAGCAGGTGGATTGCCAGAATACTGAAAAACCGTATCTGCATTGTACCACAGCATATTCTACATTGTCAGAGAGCTTGGTGGCTGGTACAGAGAGCACCACAGAGCGTTTGAGCTCAGCCCAGTATCCACAAGAATATTCACTCTCGCTTCACTCTGTGAACTCCTTGATACTTATCCATTGGTTGACTATGAGATTGGATCAGTCCACATTGTGACTTTAAAAAGGCATATAGAAATAAAAGGTGTTCATATAAGTGTAATAGGTTCAGTCGCATGTATTTCATTAGATAAATTCTTCTTTTTTTATGTCTGATCTTTATAACTTTGACTATTGGGTATGGATAGCTTCATGAAAACTAAACTGAAATGATTCTTTCTGAATGTCTGATATGTAATTCTTTTTTGCCTACAGAGTCCTATGGTCCTAAAGACTGTTTTGGCTGACGGAACCTGTCGAAGGCTCACTCTCTAATGGAGCGCCTGAATCAACTGAGGATCTCATCGTTGAAGTCAAGAGACAGTGTTGTCTTCAGGGCAGTTTCAGACTTCAGTTTATGGATTCCTTGTTTGGGAATGAGTTTCTTAACCTTACCTCAGTTTCAGAAGTAGCAGACAAGGGGACTCTTAAAGCTATTGACATGTCAAAGCCCACCACATGGACATAAAAAAGAGTAACAGAGTTGGTGAAACTCAAGATGGAAAAGACTTTTTCATACAGAAGACATGAAGTTGTTCGTGATGCACCAATGGTGGAGGCTTTCATGGCAAGATGGCCTGCTCTATTTGATTTCCATGAGGTAAGGTTTGCCTCATACACGGTGTTCTTGTGGTATTAGCCTAAATGGTTAAGGCACAGTTGTTATTTGACAGCCCATTTCTTCAGCATGAGTGATTGCAGCCTTCTTCCAGGTATTAAACCTTTGAAGCTCATTCCTCTGTGCTCATGTTTTCAGATCAAGGCTGAGTTTAAGAGAATTGCCACCATCCCCCCTCAAACAAAGTTCGTGGCTCGGCTGGCTCTCCACTTGGACAAACTGGTGAAGTTGGTCAACAGAAGAGGAGAGCTTGGATTAATACTGAAAAGAATTGTTGCATAAATGGATAATGTAAGTGATAAAGCCTCAACATTCACTTAACATGATCCTCTTTGGATGAAACTTTATAATTGTGGAAGATTTCAAATGTTTTCCCATGATAAATTTGTATTTGTATTTTTACATCTGCTTGTTTTTTTTAACCTTCACTTTGTCAACTTATTATTAATTGCCAGGAAACCTATTATTAATTTGTGTGCCTTTTACTTTAAAAACATTCATGTAAAGTACACTATTAAAACTTAAATGAAGGACAAGGGCTGAATGAAGATGCTAATTACATGAATTTCATTTCAGTGTGAAGAAGAGCAGGAGCACCAGCCCCCATCATGTACACTTTCTACAGAGGCACCATCGAGAGCATCCTGTCGAGCTGCATCACTGTGTGGTTTGGAGCCTGCAATGCGTCCTGTCATAGAACCCTCCAACGCATAGTGAGGGCTGCAGAGAGGATCATTGGTGTCTCTCTCCCCTCCCTCCAGGACATTTACAGCACCCGTCTCACTAAAAAAGCCCTTTGCATAGCGGCTGATCCCACGCACCCAATGCAAAGCTTCTTCAAGCTGCTGCCGTCAGGGAGGAGACTGCGGAGTCTCCAGGCCAGGACCAGCAGACTGAAGGACAGCTTCATCCATCAGGCTGTCAGGAAGCTTAACTCCCTCCCCTCTTCTCCTCCATGGTCTCACTGAACTCTGTCACACACACACACACACACACACACACACACACACACACACACACACACACACACACACACACACACACACACACACACACTCCTCGTGCCTATGGTACGACAACTCTCTCTCTGACTGACTCACTGGCCTGCACCAGTTACCAGTCACTTTGTGGAGCATTGGACTGCCATTACCTCATAAGACTTTGTTGTTATACTATCTCTTACCGTACATTACTAAATCTCCATTTGCACTATTTGCCTATTTGCACTACTCTGCCTGGTTTACACTCAATGTCATTTACCCTTACCTGAATATTGTATATTGTATATTGCATAGCTTTCTTGTTAAATTGTATTGTATTTATTTAAATTTTTACTTTTTAATTATTTTATTTGCATTTTTTAATCACTCTCTTATATTTAAATGTTCATTTGCTATTTCATCTAGGGTTTGAGAGTAACGAAATTTCTATTCTCTGTATGTCCTGTACATGTGGCAGAATTGACAAATAAAGTTGACTTTGACTTGACTTTGACTTTGATGTTGATGCTGAGTGTGTCAAGGAATGGTAAATGGTAAATGGCCTGTATTTATATAGCGCTTTTACTAGTCCCTAAGGACCCCAAAGCGCTTTACATATCCAGTCATCCACCCATTCACACACACATTCACACACTGGTTTCAGGTAGTCTTAATTTAATTTACATTTTTCAATTGTGTAATTAATACAAATGTTATATGTAAGAGATGACAGGATCATCTATAAGCACTTTCTTTTACTTGCTGCTAAGGTCAGTTTTTTGTGAAATATTTGCAAATATATTCTCTAACTTTTTTTTTTTTTAGTTATTTCTGCAGGCTATCTTTAAAAATGTGTTAACAAGTTTACATGGATGTGATTTTGGACTTGTTCATGGCAGAATTGCTGCTTTCACTGCTGTTACAGTTTAATAAAGGTGAATTGTTCAGTAGCACTCAGTCTTTGCCTTTTTTGTCAATAATGATCAGTTAATATTTCAATTCAAAAAATTAAGTAGGATTTAAAGCCCTCACCCGCACTGCTCGCACTGGAACGGTTCGCAGCCGAGTGTGAAGCAGCGGGAATGAGAATCAGCACCTCCAAATCTGAGGCCATGGTTCTCAGCCGGTAAAGGGTGGAGTGCCCACTCCGGGTCGGGGATGAGTTCCTGCCCCAAGTAGAGGAGTTCAAGTATCTCGGGGTCTTGTTCGCGAGTGATGGGAGAAGGGAGCCAGAGATCGACAGACGGATTGGGGCTGCAGCTGCAGTAATGCGGACGCTGCACCGGTCCGTCGTGGTGAAGAGGGAGCTGAGTGTAAAAGCGAAGCTCTGCTGCTGCAGCAAGATCTACGTCCCTACCCTCACCTATGGCCACGAGCTGTGGGTAGTGACCGAAAGAACGAGATCGCGGATACAAGCGGCAGAAATGAGCTTCCTCCGAAGGGTGGCTGGCCTCTCCCTTAGAGATAGGGCGAGAAGTTCGGCCATCCGGGAGGGGCTCAGAGTAGAGCAGCTGCTGCTCCGCATCGAAAGGAGCCAGCTGAGGTGGTTCGGGCATCTGACAAGGATGCCCCCTGGGCGCCTCCTGGGTGAGGTGTTCCAGGCATGTCCCGGGAGGAGGCCCCGGGGAAGACCCAGGACACGCTGGAGAGATTATATCTCTCGGCTGGCCTGGGAACGCCTTGGTATTCCCCCGGATAAGCTGGAGGAGGTGGCTGGGGAGAGGGAGGTCTGGGCCTCTTTGCTTAGGCTGCTGCCCCCGCGACCCGGCCCCGGATAAAGCGGATGAAGATGGATGGATGGATGGATTTAAAGCCATAATTTGTGTTGCAGGAACATAATTGCAATGTGTTTACATTACATAATATCATTGCATACCACTGGCGAATAAAAATAAGTTGGTGTTAAACATTAAAATATATTGACATTATACAATACATTGATATTATGATAACAGATTAATATTAGTACATCAAACATGATTTTTTAAAGTAATCTGATGTAAATAAAATACTTTGATTTGACAAGCATTAATTACTTGAGGGAAAGTGGAAAATTAAATCAGTCATACTTATTCATATTATGTGGGACCGATGTACACAATAAAATCAAGTAAATTGAAAGAACTATTTTTTTCAGTGTACGCTCTTTTTGTGCTGCCACTTTATTCACTTTTAGTCACTTAGTTATTTATTCACCTATTCAGTCACTTTAATTTTAAAACTGTATATGCTGTGTATTTATTATCTCATTCTTATTGCCTGTTTATGCCCTGTCCTTGTCTTCAACGTCATGCTGCTCCATTGTATCTTATTTGCCCCTTGGGGATAAGGGCTGTGTGTGTGTGTGTGTGTGTGTGCGTGTGTGTGTGTGTGTGTGTGTGTGTGTGTGTGTGTGTGTGTGTGTGTGTGTGTGTGTTATAATATAATACAAAGAAAATTCCAAAAAAAACCCAAATTGAAAACAGTACTTTTTCCACAAAATACCTGAACACAAGTGTTGCTCTGGCCAGTTAACTCATTTTGACAGTTTCTTTACTGTGTGTAAAATGGAAGTGTTTGGGTGTTTTATTTTCTTTTTTTTCTGATATCCAAAGTTAAGTTTGTCATTTCACAAAAAATTTGCATAGCAGAATCCAAAGAAGCAGTAAACTTAAAATTTAGTATCAATTTGTCTGTATCGTTCTGATCTGGGGTTGCGCCGTTTTTCTTATGTTGTACATTTGCACTTTATGTGGTCCTGTGTTGATTGTCCTATGTAGCACCACGGAAGAACGCTGACTTGCTTCACTGTGTACTGTAGCACTGCACATGGTTGAAATCACAAAGCCACTTGACTTTATGTGCTCGTTAACACTATAATCACACAACTAGACTAACAACTATGATAAAGGCGTGGTTTGTTTGGCCTGTTAGAGGGCAAACATTAGCTACCCTAGATGTCCAAATGGATACTAGGAAAGGTATGAATTACTACCATTAATATATATTTTTATATTAAGTTATTATTAATATGTTTTTGTATTTATTATTATAAGAAAAGGAGTCCAATGTGTTTTCTCTTCCCCCACTTGTGGTACCCCTGGATGGAAGGCATCTTTACCATTTGCCTATACTGCCTATCCCACAGGCAGGCTCTGCTGTGTCCTACGCATCCAGCTTTCCTAGCGATGCTCAAAGAGGAATTTCCGTCAAAGCTATCTTCAATCTAATTCATAATTTGTTGGCTCCGTAGCCACCTTTCTATATGCCTTTAGATAGTACAACTATTGTAGCAAGTGCTGTGAATAAGATATATCTATCTGCTTAGCACTTTTATTTTTTATGTTTAGTTAAGTGTTGTCTTACAGTGTGTTTTGCACTAAGTACCGAAGCAATTTCCTAATGTTGTAAACCTGCTCAACATTAGGAAATAAAACCCATTCTGATTCTGATTCAGAGGTGAATTTTGGTCATCTCAGTCTCTCACTAAATGCTCTTCTGTGACTGGTCAAGCACACGATGGGAGAGTGGGAGGTATTGTGCAGCATTTTACTTATCTTGGACAACAATCTGTGGTTACATTTTTTTAGTGGGTGGAAGAATAATAGAATCCTCCAGAAAAAGGAGCACAGATATACTGGGCATAATTAAATGCACTGTACTAGATTAGACTGAGGTCGCTATCCAGGACATAAGATAAGCTTTATTAGTTTATTAGTCCCTTTATTAAATGCCAAAAAATAAGAGCAATATTACTCTGATTAAATAAATGAAATAGATATAAAAATACGTTTGACTAGTAGCGACAAAAAGAGAATGTTTAATAGTGAGATGTTGGATGGTTTTTGATTGATTGATTGATTGATTGATTGATTGAATGCTTTATTGGCCATATGCAGGTTGCCCCGCAGAGAACTAGGACCCCCCCCCTCCCCCCCCCCCCCCGACTTACACACACAACAAAGACATCACATGGGAATACAGTCGGAGATCGGCAGCGTTGCAGAGAAAACACTGAAAAATTACACAACAATGGGAAAAAGTACAAGAGGAAAAAAAGAGACCTCTTCACACGCTGGGCACCTATGGGAGGACAGCATGAGAACAGGAAACAAAAAAACTCCTCTGCACAGAGAGCACATTAATGTCCACATCACAACATTAGAGCACGTGACTAGCCACAGGGGTGGATAGGGGGGTGGGAGGTAATCCGAAGGAACACAGCAGTCGTCCTACACAGCGCTACCATTTCAGCGCTGCACGCAGACCCGCCGTCTTCCCCCGCAGGAAACAAGCATCGAAGGCGTTTGGAAAGGGAGGGGGATGAGTGCGTGCTTATCAGTGTAAGTGTAAGTGTGTGCGTGTCCATAGTTCAGCTGAGACAGTGTCCTTCGCCCTATCAGGCTAAGTAAACAGTCTTCCAGCCAACCCAGGTGGCCTTGCATGGGATGGGAAGAATAGTCATCACACAGTCGTTATCAGGGAGTTGTTTTGGTGGGCTCCAGCCTTGGGCCTGAGCAGCTGGCGCCGTGGTGTCCATATGTTGAATATTGTTGATTTCTCCTTTATGCGAGCAGCGAATTTAGCACTCTGACACTGGTCTCTCGATCTCCCGTTGGAGAGCCGCGAGCCTCCCCATGATGGTATCAAACTTCTGTTCCGTGGTGTTGTCATTCTTTTGATTCTGAGACCTCACTGCAGTGAGCCGTTCTGCGATGTGTTCCAACTTTCGCTCAAGGGTGTCATTGTGAGCAGGCCCCTGTATCCCATCATACGCTCAATGGTGTTAGTTTGAGTCTTCACGGCAGCTGTAAGCGTCTCCAAGGTGTTAACCATGCTGCGTTCGTTGTGAGAGGTCGCGCCTCGTCCCGTCGCTTCAATTCCAGCGGTCAGCCTTGGGGGGGTTTGAACAGCTGGTTCCGCTCTCTTATTTCTCCGATAGGTCAGGGCCAAGCCAGCTCCGATCAGCAAGAACCCTGTTATCATGGTTCCGAATAGGTAGATGTCTTCAGCGTCCTCGATAGACAGTCCCGCCAGGCACAAGATCCTCCAGGTCTGCCACCCATCCATCGTGTATCCGGCAGGGAAAGTCCCTCCAGGGCACTCAGGCTCTCCCGAGCCCAGACTTCTCGTTGAGAAGAGGGTGTCAATAGCATTCAGAGACCAGTTGATCAAATCCATAATTCTCTTTTAGGTTTTAGAGAACGACAGTGAGAGACTGTTCCAGGGAAAGTAATGCACACGAGACAAGACAAGGACACAAGAGGCTAAGCAGGGAAGATAAGGGGAAGGAGGAGAGGAGAAAAGTGCGACCGCCTTCACCAAGAGCCAAGTATTAGCAGGTATTGAGTATTGCACATTGAGATACTTAGTGATCAGTTGGTGGATGTGTGTATTCACGTGTTCATTCGCTGTTGTTGTTTATAGTAGAGTCGGTAACTGTAGCTGGAAGGAAACGGACTGATGCAGACTAAGAGATCAGGGCCAAAGTGTGGAAGTGAGCTGCCGTAAGGTGACTAACTAATGGTGATTTCTGATATACAACAACGTGAGTGAAACTCGAGGCCGCTGTGCTTTGGTTAGAAGTGAGCAGCTCTCACAGAAGTCTCGCTGCACCGTGGGCGTCCAGCTGCATCGGTGTGTTTGCTGGGAGTTCGCGGCGTCACTTTGTCCCACAGCTGCGCTCACCAGATGCTGCTTTTAAGTCAGAGTGCGCGAACGAACATGTGTCTGAGCTGGAAAAGGGCTTTTCACGGAGCTGTGCTGCGGCTCCTTTGTTTTAGGAAAGAAAAGAGCGCAAAAAGCCGCCGAGCAGTGCTGAGCTCCGCACTGAGCTCCGCACTGAGTCGCTGAGCTTTGGAGGCTCCACAAAGCAAGAGCAGAGAGCACCAGAGCCCGACACGAGTCCGCTGTGGACTGCTCCACTGTTGGCCTGCAGTGCTGCTCACACACTCACTTTGAGCTCTTTGATCCCGAGACACGAAACACAAACTGAAGCATTGCGTGGCGCATGCGAGAGTGGCGCGCGCTACATTCACTCTCCACGGTTCTCATGGTGCGTTTAAGTGCAGTGTGACGCTTCCGAGTTGCCATCACTGCACCGTGACTCGATCAGAAGGAAAGAGGAAAATGTCAGAGGAAGCACCCGCACCTGCTGCTGCCGCCGCCCCGGCCAAGGCGGCCAAGAAGAAGACGATGGCTTCCAAGCCGAAGAAGGTGGGCCCCAGCGTGGGCGAGTTGATCGTGAAAGCCATGGCCGCTTCCAAGGAGCGCAGCGGCGTGTCCACAGTCGCTCTCAAGAAGGCTCTGGCTGCCGGAGGCTACGATGTGGACAAGAACAAGGCCCGCGTCAAGACCGCCATCAAGAGCCTGGTGGCCAAGGGCACTCTGGTGCAGACCAAGGGCACCGGGGCCTCCGGATCCTTCAAGATGAACAAGAAGGCTACCGAGAGCAAAGCCAAGAAGCCCGCAAAGAAAGCCGCTCCCAAAGCCAAGAAGCCCGCCGCTGCCAAAGCCAAGAAGCCGGCAGCAGCCGCTAAAAAGTCCCCCAAGAAGCCAGCGGCAGCCAAGAAGCCCGCAGCCGCTAAGAAGTCCCCCAAGAAGGCCAAGAAGCCCGCTGTGGCGGCCAAGAAGCCCACCAAGAGCCCCAAGAAGGTCACCAAGAAGCCTCCCGCAGCCAAGAAAGCCCCCGCCAAGAAGGCCGCCAAACCCAAAGCCAAGAAGGCGGCCACGCATAATAGCATTATTGTCAAAGCAAGATAAGATACTTTTTGGGTTTGTTTTTTTCTCATAACACTTGCAGCTTGTATTACTATCATGGCTCACATTTCACAATCAGAAACAGTTTTATTGCCAAATTGGGGGGGGGGGGGGGGGGGGGGGTTATGACATTAGGAAATTGCTGCCATACTTGGTGCAAAACAACCCTTAAAAATTAAAAGTGCTCAGGAGGTGTGTGTGTGTGTGTGTGTGTGTGTGTACATGTGCGCAGGTGATGATCAGCGCCACAATGGAACAGATGCAGAGAACACAGTATAGGGTCACGTGTTTGTGGTGGGAACAGTCATATGTACACGAGTGCTGTGTCTTCAGAAATCTACAACTATGTTTACAGTCACACCTTCATAGTCAATACATCAAACCACTTCTTATCTCTTACTATGAAGCATTATAATACAAGAAACCTTTAAAAGTCATCACCTACATCTTTTTTTTTTTTAATAAACAACAAATATGACTGGAAATAAATTAATAGATGCATGTTATTATCATCTACGTATGGAATATTTTTCCCTTCTATTTTTATTTCTAAACAGCTGTTTTAGTGGAAACACACTGTATATTTTAAGAATACCGAGCCAATATAATCAAATTAAATGCTCCACTCTACAACCCGACCTGACTAAATCTAGGCCAGTTGAACTGATATTAGGTGATTTCAAGCACACACTTTACTCCAAGCTGAACCCATGCAGCTATTTGTTGTCGCATGTATTTATTTCATGACTAATGTCATGACCATTTTGATTAATGCACATTTCAACAAATGGGCTTCCTTGGCGTTAAGGATGCGGGGGAATTCCCATTATTTCAAAATATAGACACAAAAACCTAAGCCTAGACGGAAGTGACTTTCCAAAATTTCCCAAATTCAGCAGCAGCGCTGAACACGTCGCAAATGGCTCCACATTTTCCTCCCTCTGCACCTGGATAGTTCCTGCAGCACCAGAGTACGTCCACCACACGTCCCCCTCCCCCTCTTCTGTGTTATGGCTTTTGCGTTTGACAAAGTTTGTGGTCTTGCCTCATGTGTCATGAACAATGTTCCCTCTAAGCTGCGCGCATGCGTAATTGCGCACTGCTGGCACAGTCTCTGCGCACAGAAAATCTGCGTTGCGCACAAAAAAAATCTAACCTGAATTGAAATTAAAATTAAAACTTTAACAATTCTGTTTTGCAGTGTTAGTCAGTAAGTGACTGGCTGCTCCCGTATGGGATTAGAACAATGCCACCTTATCCCATAGTCCAGCCGATAATGTGATTCACATTCGTATATACGCAGCTAATCAACGTTGTTGACAGGCTATGACAGCGTCCTTATGTGCTGACACCGGTGTTTTAGCTAGCAAAGCGGCGTGGCTGATGTGGAGTGAAGCCACGGTCATGACAACATGTACAATCTTTGGAGATGTAAGCAGGACAGACGGAACAATTGGTGGAAAAAGTGTGGACTTTATACCAGTTTTTAAATTGTGTTGATCGGCCACATAAAACCAGAGTTATGATAAAAAATATCTGCAATGTTTGGTTTTCTTCCTGAATACTGTCGTTGTTTATATTTACTGCGGGAAGAAACGGTAAAAATGGCGTTTTATAAGGAAAACACTCGAAAGCCTGTGAGCAAAAACAAAACACCCCCCCCCCCTTTCCTATTGGTCAAAAAATGTACCGTGTCAACCAATGAAAAAATGATATGGCAACAGTTTTTTAGGAAGGGGAAAAGTTTTAGGAATGTTTTGAGATGTGAGAGATTTGCGATGTTTAGCGCAAATCTTGTGTAGTGTGTAGTGTAGTCAATAGTTTTGTTGTGTGTGTCAGAACAACGAGGCGACTGCTGAATGTTACAGGTGTTACAGCAGTGATACATCTCCTGCTGTCAGGCCTGCAGGTATCAGGCTGTTGTTCTCCTTCATCTCATAGTGGACAGAAATTATTTTTTGGAGTGGCACAAATAATTTGTGTGGATTCAGATTTGATGCAGAACAGCTGATTGTTCTGTAGAAAGTTTGAAATGTTTATTTTAAAAAAACGCCTTGGCTGCATTTTTAGATAAACAGCTGCAAAAAAATTTGCAAATCTCAGTTACTTTTTTGAAGAAGTAACTATATAATTAATTGCCCAACATTGGTCATTGTATGCTGTATTTTGCAGACAGAGAGTTACAGGACTCTCTCCCAGACCACAGACTCATAATACAAGTCAGAGCTTTATATTAAAAAAACAAAAAGTTGTGTTTTCAAAGTTGGAGTTCAAGTTATTTTTACTTCCAATTGTGTTAGCATACTACACAGGTCATGAACAAGATTTTTTTTTAATTTTCATTGTAAGTGGGGCTAAAGCACTTAATTAAAAGTAGTCTAACATAAATGTAAATGCTGTAATTTGATTACTTTATTAAACCATGTAACTTGGATGGATTTGATGCCTGCGTGACCACAGTGCACACGTCTGCTGTTGCTCACAGTGGTCCAAGTGTCCGCTCAGGGAGTTTGTGTGTTCGCTCAGACACATGAAAAATTAGAGGGAACATTGGTCATGAACCACGTCGTGTCTGTTTCCACGAGCTTAGGATCTGCTTTTAATGTCAACCATGATGCATTTCTACGGCCGTAGTTAGCATGTCAGTAATGAGTAGCTCCGAATTGTTAAGACCGTAAAAATGTGATGTAGTCAGTTGTGTTGAACGTGATCTTTTGACCTGAGCAAGTTTGTTAGAATAAAGTGACAGATTTCTGAAAGATACAAGCTAACAGAGGTCAAAAAGGCACGGGCATCGGTCACGCTGCGAGAGAGACTGCAAGTGGTTTTGATCCAAGAAGAAGTGTTCAGTATTACATGAGTTGCTGAAAAGAAATATTTTCTGGAATCATTTTGAAAGAGTAATAAGAGGTAAGTAACTAAAAGGTAATGATTATACATACACACACACGGAAGTCGGCGAGAATAAGGTAATACTACATTTCCATATACACAAGGATGTTTGCTCAGAAAGAAGTGTGTGGCTCTGAAAAGAGCCTTTGTTTATTTGTTTCGTGCGTGAAGCAGAGGCTTTGGCATTTACTTGGCCTTGACAGGCTTCTCGGTCTTCTTGGGCAGCAGCACGGCCTGGATGTTGGGCAGCACACCACCCTGGGCGATGGTGACTCCGCCAAGGAGCTTGTTGAGCTCCTCGTCGTTGCGCACAGCCAGCTGCAGGTGACGTGGGATGATACGAGTCTTCTTGTTGTCGCGGGCTGCGTTGCCAGCCAGCTCGAGGATCTCAGCGGTCAGGTACTCGAGCACAGCTGCCAGGTAGACGGGGACGCCGGCACCCACGCGCTGCGCATAGTTGCCTTTGCGCAGCAGTCTGTGGACACGACCCACGTGGAACTGGAGCCCGGCACGGGATGAACGGGTCTTAGCCTTAGCTCTGGCTTTGTCTCCGGTTTTGCTTTTTTTTTTTTTTTTTTCCTCATGGATTTTATTATAAAAAGAAATGCAGTTACGTTTCTCATGTTTCCTGTAAAGACTGAATTTGAAAGGTTTGAAAGTATTTAAATGTCTCCTGTTGAAGTGAAACACCTTTTTTATTGTTGTTCTACATTTTATGGACATGCAGTTTCAAAACAATGTGTTAACATTAACTTTTACAAAATACTGTACAGTTTCTCCAGCACTTCTTTCCAAAACACAAAACTTGAGTGAATGTGGGATTTTATATTTTACTGAGTAGCTGCTCTAGTAGAGTCCTTGGGGAGAGTTTAGGGGAATCTGCCGGGACTGAAAAGGTCACTGTCCCAAGAAGGAAGCCATGGGATCATCTGGCCTGCTGCGTTTCATGCGGAAGGCCTCCATTGTTACGGCCCTAGCAGGGCCTCTCTCTCTCTCCTGAAGGTGCCTGTATGGGCATGTCCCACTACCTCCTCTGCCTGAGGTGCCACCTTTCCCTCCTGTACAGCTGACTCCCATCAGCAATTAAAGGTATTTAAGCCCAGAGCAGGGTGAGCTCTGGACCAGAGTGCCATTTGTGTGGGTACAGCTAGTGAGCTGAGTGGTTTTTCGGTGTTTCCAGCTGGTGAGCTGTGTTTTGTGGTTTTCAGCTAGTGAGCTGCGTTTTCCTTTTGACTTTTTGCATTACTGACCAACGCCTGAGTTTTGTTTGTGTTACTTTTATGGTGATAGCGGCTTGTCCGTCTCTTTTAGTTGAACTTCTTCAATAAAATTGTTTTATTCAATTGTTTCGCCTCCTTGACTCCTTTTTCTGACCCGGTCACTTTTGTTACTTCCCCCTCCCCGCCTAGACCCCCCCCCCCCCAGGGGACCGTAACAAGTGGGGGCTCGTCCGGGATAATTGAACAAGGAGTTCTGTGCTGGATTTGGTTTTTGTTGTTTATCTCGCTTTGGCACCTTTTAGAGATTCCTAACTTCCCAGTTAAGGTAGGTGAGTGTCCAGCTGAGCTTTTTAAGTTCCTCCTTCGGGCACTCTTTTGTTATTTTGCCTTTGTTATTTTTGGAGTAATCCTGGGTGGGGATTAATTCTCTGTTGGGGGTAGGCAATTCAGGGCTCCGGTCGCTGAAGTTCTGCCTTTAAAGTTGCCTCGAGCCCAGCACGCTCCGGAAGATAGGCAGGGCAAGGTTTTGGAACTGGGTAAGTTGTTTTTGTTAACGGGTGCGTGGCGAGAGGTAAGTTGGTCAGCTAAAGTAAGTTGTGTAGTTGGCTGTTAATTGTCTTAATTAAGGGTGTGTTTTCTAACCCTTCACCATCCCCAAAATGGATGACACAGCTGCTAGTGTACAGGTGTCTAGAGGCTCGTTTGTGAGCAATAATATTCACCTGGTTCCAGTCTTCTGCGAATCCAGTGTTCACAGCTTTTTCAGTGTATTCGAACGCCTAGCAACTGCACTGCAGTGGCCTCAAGATGTGTGGGGGGTGATGTTGCTGTGTAGGTTGACAGGTAAGGCTCAAGAAGCTTGTTCTGTTCTGTCTGGGCAGGATGGCCTAGTTTATGGAAAGATCAAAAGTGCCGTCCTCCAAGCCTATGAACTGGTACCTGAGGCCTATAGGCAGCATTTTCGAGGGTTGGAGTTGGCACAGGGACAGTCCTATCTTGACTTCGCTAGGGAGAAGGCAAAGCTCTTTGATAGGTGGTGTTCTGCAAGCCAGGTTAATGATGTGGGGTCCATACGTGAGCTTATGCTGGTGGAGGACTTTAAAAACTCTGTTCCTAAGTCTGTTGCCCTTTATTTAAGTGAACAGAGGGCTACAACTTTACAGCAAGCTGCCACCCTGGCAGATGAGTTTAAGCTGACTCATAAAGCAAGTGCTGTCGGATAGGATATCCATCTGCGCTATAGCGCATCCTGGACAGGTAAGAGTGGGCCAGCTAATAAGGAAAATGCAGTTATGGTTTTAAGACCTAGGCCCAAACTGTGTTTTTTCTGTCACAAGCCTGGCCATGTGGTTGCCAATTGTGTCAAACTGGCACTCAAACAGAAAGCCCACTCAACACAAAAGGGGCCTGTTTTGAGAAAAGTCAGTCGTAGCTCTCAAACTGACAAGCTTGCCAGGCCTACTGAAAGGCTAAACCTGGAGCACAATTGCTCGGTAGCACCCCGTAATCAGGGTACGAGGCCAACTAACCCTGAGCTGCCCCTGGTTGACCCTTTCTCCGGTTCATGTTCAAAACCACCCTTCAGATCTGCACCCCTTGCTAACAAGTATGTCTGTGTTTCAGTGAAGCCCGCTAGCTGCCTGCTGGGTTCTCCACACGTGATAGTTCGAAGCCCTGGCTATCCCATGGGACACTGTTTCGAGGGTTTGGGGCCACTCTCTGGGAATGTTGTGAACCCACTGAGATGGGATTGGCAGTTTCCGCAGGCAATGCCTAACCGGTGCTATGGGGTTTGGTAGGTGGAAAACCTGCAATTTCTTCATGAAACGGCTATGGAGTCACTTTGTGTTATCGTAAATTTGACAAACCATGGGTTTGCATTTATGGGAGGGGGTGTTACGGCCCTAGCAGGGCCTCTCTCTCTCTCCTGAAGGTGCCTGTGTGGGCATGTCCCACTACCTCCTCTGCCTGAGGTGCCACCTTTCCCTCCTGTACAGCTGACTCCCATCAGCAATTAAAGGTATTTAAGCCCAGAGCAGGGTGAGCTCTGGGCCAGAGTGCCATTTGTGTGGGTACAGCTAGTGAGCTGAGTGGTTTTTCGGTGTTTCCAGCTGGTGAGCTGTGTTTTGTGGTTTTCAGCTAGTGAGCTGCGTTTTCCTTTTGACTTTTTGCATTACTGACCAACGCCTGAGTTTTGTTTGTGTTACTTTTATGGTGATAGCGGCTTGTCCGTCTCTTTTAGTTGAATTACTTCAATAAAACTGTTTTATTTAACTTTTCGCCTCCTTGATTCCTTTTTCTGACCCGGTCACTTTTGTTACTTCCCCCTCACCGCCTAGACCCCCCCAGGGGAACGTAACACCATCTCCTCCTCAGTGGGCGCCTTTACTTCAAACAAGCTGTTGTACGGCCTCTTCCCCTCATCCAGCTGCATTAGCATCTCCACCTGCTTCACCTGCTTCACCCGCTTGTCCTCTGCTTCTAGAGCCTTCTTCAGCTTTTCCTTCTTCTTCTCCTCATCCTCCGAATCACTGCTGTCGGAGTCGAGCTTCTTGTTCTTTCTGTTCTTCTCTTTCATCTTATCTTGATGCATTTCTAGCAGAGTCTTGGGCTGTTCCTCCTCCTGTGGCTCAGTTATTGCCTCTTCAAATGGAGTGCACTCTGAGTTGTTAATTCCAATTCCAGCTGATCCTGTGCAGTAACTCTGTTTGACCATGGAGTGGCAACACTTGTACCCCTAGAAGCCGTCTTTCCAGTAGGAACCCCAAATACAAGTGTGGTTGTTGATGAGCACGTCCTCCTCATATTTGGAGCGAGCGACAGCCTTTTCGAGTCCTTTCAGCACAGCGCCGTGACGCAAATACTCCACGTAGTCCTCCGTCAGGGCACACAGCAACTCCCGCGGTGGTGCATCCAAATGCCAGGGTAAATGCCACCCGGGGGATTAATAAAGTTTTATTTTATCTAATCTAATCTAATAACTTTAATCTCAGCCAAACCGATTTACTTACGAACAAACAAAACACTGAAAAAAGCCCAACAATAACATTTTTAGGTTGTCTAAGTGACTTATATATTACGTTTAACCCGAGCAGCGAAAGTCCGCGGTGATCTGAAAATGATGTGCCGGGAGTTGTGCCGTTCTCAGCCGCATCACTAACCCTCGAGCTCCCGGTTAGCTGTCGAGCTGGTGGGTAGCAGACATCTCCGAAAACGTCGAAGCACTTTTGCAAATATGCGATATCTTGATAAACCGAGCAGATATTTGATGTTTACACAGCTACTTTCTCGCCTGAAAATATGTTAAAAGTTTATTTGGTGACCCAGAAAGATTAGTATGAGTAATTTTAAAACTTAGTAGCATTGCTGGAAACTGGAGTTTGGCTGGGCGCTATGAATTCTGGGATATGGTAGGCCACGCAGGACACACCCGACCCATCCTTCAAATTCGGGGAAAAGGAGGACACATTTGTCGGCTGCATTCGGAGGAGTCTACGAATTTGGACAGCCTTCGGCGCGTCGCTGTGACGTAATCGGTCTACAAATGTGGCCTCAGGAGGATGCAGCCCATGAATTTGGACACGACCAAAGAGAGAAAGAATGGCAAGAACCAAGCAGACCGCTTGCAAATCCACTGGCGGAAAAGCCCCCAGAAAGCAGCTGGCCACCAAGGCCGCTCGTAAGAGCGCCCCGGCCACCGGAGGCGTCAAGAAACCTCACCGTTACAGGCCCGGCACCGTGGCTCTGCGCGAGATCCGCCGTTACCAGAAGTCCACCGAGCTGCTCATTCGCAAGCTGCCCTTCCAGCGCCTGGTCCGCGAGATCGCTCAGGATTTCAAGACCGACTTGCGCTTCCAGAGCTCAGCTGTCATGGCTCTGCAGGAGGCCAGCGAGGCTTACCTGGTCGGACTCTTCGAGGACACCAACCTGTGCGCCATCCACGCCAAGAGGGTCACCATCATGCCCAAAGACATTCAACTGGCTCGCCGCATCCGCGGAGAGAGGGCTTAAGCTGTCTGCACGCCCTCCTACAAACAACGGCTCTTTTCAGAGCCAACACACTCACACCGAGAGCGCGCTCCTTTCTTACAATAACATTAACCTCATACAAGACAGTACAAGACAGTTTTTTTTTTATATAATAGAAGCCATATGCTTGGCATGAAGGTGGCATCCAGTAACTTGATCTAAGCACCAGTACTTCCAATTCTTTCCTGCTACACATAAGTTTACATTACTTACAGTAGAAGAAGACTGTGACACCCCTGCTCTAAAGTACCTTTAGAGTTGTTTAAATTGGCTATAAACTATGAATGTACATAACAATAAGCCTAACATGGATCAGATATTTTTCACAGTTCATGTTCAGTTCACAGGTGCAGTTGTTTTTTTTTTTTTTTCACTCCCCAAAGATGTATAAAAAACTAACAATTTAACACAATTCTTTGAACTAACTTTGAGCATGGAAACACAGCATCGTCATGTTCCGCTGGCGTTGATCCAATACCTAGGCCACATCGCTGATGTTGGATTGAAGCTGACTTTTGGGAACTCTGTTAAACTAATCTCACTGCACAAACTGTGTTCAGACTTTGACACTAACATTGATAACATACAGAAAAATTATACTGTGAAGCTGTCCAGATCAGTCCAGTCAAGTAGAGATCATAGATATAGTGCTCCCACAGTATGACTCCCCGCCGCTTTCAAGTCAGAAAATATAGTATTGACATTCTGAATAATCTGTTGCGATCATCTGTGAATGCTATTGCATGTACTAAAGCCAATATAAACACACTTCTAAAACTACATTGATTCTGGAAGTATGGACGTTCTGGTATTCAGAGTTTCAAGGTAAAACCTCATTAACAACCTATTTGATCTGGGGACAACTAATAATATTTCATGGCATGACCTTCCCCCCCTATCTGGCTCCGTTGGAGGCACCACTGGTTATTGGCCTTTAATAAAGATATTAACTGGATATAAACTGTTGGATTGTCTCTGTGACACATGTAGTACTCAATCTCATATCGTGTACAGTACACAGCTACTGCACCCCAGGCACAGTCATGCTGTTCCTCATTTCCGCCAAAGGCCAGTAGATGGCGTAGTTGCAAGCACTCCTGTTTTCTTTTACGTCCACAAATCAGATGTAAATTCAGGAGTCCTTCAAGCAACCCCTCACATTTGTTTCTGTCTGTTAGTTATGGTTTTTTTTTCTCTTAGTCTCGATACTACGAAGAAAAGAACCTGTCAAAATGAGTGGGCGCGGAAAGACCGGAGTAATTGGTTATTAGTTATGTAATCATGCCCCCGTATGCCCCATTATCGTTTGCTTCAAACTTCAGCAATTTATGGGTGAGACTTAAGTACATCGGAGACGGGGACCCCCCGACCCGTGATTATGTTGCTGAAGAGCTGATATTGCAAACATCATGGCTGAATGTGCAGGACATATACTCCTTCATTGCTCTCCCCAGTAAACGGGATTTTGAGCTGTGTTTCACCGAAGAGGCGCCCTTACGTCACTTCTTAGAGATCTCTCTTTCCAACGCATCACATCCGAAATGGAAAGACTGGCAAGTGGAGTCTTCTGTCCAGGTAGAGGTAGTGACTCTTGTTGTTAAGTTCTGGACTGGAAGGATTCCAGACCAAGATATCGAGTTATATCTTAAAAGGTATTGCGAGATTCTTCAACCCCCAGTCAAGCCAGTGGATAAATTCGGATTCTGGTATGGAGTCCGAAAATACAAAGTTCGGATGTGTAGAGACGAAGCTGGACATATAATCTCTATCCCTAATTCCATCTCGTTGGGCCCCTACAATGGCAGGATTATTTATCCGGGCCAATCGGTGAGGTGTTTCATCTGCCAAGGTCCAGACCACCAGGCGAGAGAATGCCCCACTGTCAAATGTTGGAAATGTGGTGAGTTGGGCCACAAGGCTAAAATTTGCCAAAACGAAAGTGAGTGCTCCCTCTGTGGTGCGAAAGGGCACACCTTCTTTAAATGCCCCAAGTCTTTTGTGAATATACTTAAATCTTCCCAACAACCTCGACCTTCTGCCACCATGGATTTCCCTTCTTTGGTGGATCCTTCCCAAGTCTTGGATCCCCCCGTGAGTGACCAGGTGAGAGAGCCCCCTCCCTCTACTCCCCCCCACCTTCCTCCTACGGCTGCCTCACTGTCACTCCCAGTTTCGCTTGGATTGGACAATCCACAAGTGGATGATCAGGATACCCAGTCTAGCCCTGTTCAAAATGAGTTACCATCTCCACTGTCTCAGTCAAGTAAAAAAAGTGACGAGAGTGATGAAGAGCTAGATGGTAACCTAATCATAGAGACATCGGATGGTGAGAATGAAAGCGATAGTGATGACGAAGAAATTGACAGCGAGCAGACACCTGATGACGACGGAGATAGCGAGGACCATGGATCCTTCCCTCTCTCAGAGGCGGCATCTCTGGCTCTTGCTTCGCTGCCCGGGGAAACGAAAGTAAAACGGAAGACCTTCTTTAGTGGAAGTCACCCAGCCCTCAACGAGCACGTCAACGAGGATACGAGAGGAAGCAGAAAAAGGAGCGTTTCTGCTTCTAGCTCTGGAAGAGATAAGCGGAAGGATAATAGACCAAGTCCTCCGTGAGTAATATTTCTGAGATGGTCTCTCCTTTAGTCAACCTATGAGTAACATCAAAATAATAACATTTAATGTCAGAGGTCTCCAATCAGATAAGAGCAGGAAAAGGAAGGTTGATTTCTTAAAAAGACTTGATTATGATATTTTGTGCCTTCAAGAGATGAGATTAAAGACACACGTAGATGTATGTGAATTAAATAAAATGTGGAACACTGCCCATTCAATAATATCGATAGGGGAAGACAGCTCTGACGGAGTGGGTATTTTCTTTAAAAAAGATGCGGTGAATATAATCAAAAGAAGAGACATAATACCGGGACGACTCCTCCTTGTTGATTGCTGTTATTACGGGCAAAGGTTGCGTATTATTAATCTTTATAATGCACCGGAACGAACGAAAAAGATACAATTGTTGAAAAAATTGAAGTATTTATTAGAGATTGGTTTTAATATAATTCTATGTGGAGATTTTAACATTGTTACTGAAGCAACTGATAGAATATCCAAGGTTGAATTTAGAGAACTGCGGGAAAGCAAATTATTGGTTAAAATTTGTAAGGAAGCAGCACTCCGTGATTTATACAGGCACTTGCATCCACATACCGTCCACTACACTAGATTCGATTCGTTAACTAAAACAAGGATTGATAGATTCTACATATCACATAATGTTCAAGGTCTGAAATATGACACTCTTTTAACAGACTTTTCTGATCATATGGTGGTTATGGCCACAGTGTCGTGTTGTCCCCATGAATTTTTGAACTATTGGAAATTGAATACATCCTTGTTAGCAGACGAGTTGCTTGTGTCCGAAGTTAAATCTGAAATTAGGAAAATATTACATCTTAAGATTTTTACTACTTCTTTCTCGGAACTTTGGGAGCTTCTTAAACGACGTATGTGTCAATTTTTTAAATTTAAAGCGAGAGAATTAAATCATGCAAAGAATGTAAAATATAACGAAGATGTGAGTAGATATATATATTTAAGAAATAAGAAGGAGAAGGAAGAGGAGAAGGAAAATCAACTGATGTCTCTTAAAGAGGACATTGATCGAGTCAATAGAGAAGTTTTATTTAATATGTTGCGACGTACTGACTTTCACGGGAACAGCGATTATATGATTTTAATAATCAAAAGAAAAGTCGAAATGATTTTATTGTCTCAATTAAGGATAAACATGGAAAGTCAGTTTTTAAAGAAGAGGGGAAAAGACAAGTAATTAGAGATTATTGTTCGGAGATGTTTTCATCCATAGTTACAAACAGCGACGCTATTAACAATTTTTTGAGTGAGGTTGAACCATTAGATTCTGTCATTTATGAAACTTTGATTGGAAAAATTAAAAGAGAGGAAGTGGAGTCAGTAATTAACCAACTTAGTACCGATAAAACACCTGGTCTGGATGGACTCCCCTCTGAATTTTACAAAATTGTGAGTAAAGAACTGTCTGAATTGTTAACTCAGTATTTTAATGAAGGAATAGAAAGAAAAACAATGGGTAAATCGTTTTATGAGGGAGTTATGTGTTTATTATATAAGAAAGGTGATAGAGAAGATATTAACAATTATAGGCAACTGACAATAATGAATGTAGATTATAAGATTTTTGCTAAAATAATTATGTCTAGACTAGAGGATGTATTAGATATTATCATTGAAAAAGAACAAACATGCGCAATTAAGGGACGATTGATGTGGGATAACTTAAGTATGTTAAGAGAGATTATTTATAATGGCAAGGATTCAGAACTCTGCATTTTAGGATTAGATCAAAGGAGGGCTTTTGATTCTGTTTCCCACTCTTATTTATGGAAAGTAATGAAAGCTTATAATTTTCCGGACCAATTTATTTCTATTATCCAATTGATTTATAAAAAGTCCTTAGTGCGAGTTAAGTTAAATGGAAAGCTCTCATCCCCTTTTAGTGCTGAGTGCGGGGTTAAACAAGGATGTCCCTTGAGTGCTGCGTTATATGTCCTTGCAATTAATCCCTTATTGAAAAGGATAAATGATGATAAACGGATCAAGGGATACGTCCTTGATAAATCCCTTAAAATCGCAGCTTTGGCGTATGCAGATGACGTGACGGTGATAATTAGAAACCAAAACGAACTGTCTTCAGTTATGGAGATATTACACCATTACGAACAGGCATCAGGTGCCAAGCTGAACCAAGACAAAACTGAAGGGGTGTGGCTTGGACATCCGACCAGACAACCTAAAATGATGATCTCTCTTTGTAGGGAGATTAAAATTTTGGGTATATGGATTGATAATACTGACTCTAGTTTACTAAATTGGAATAAGAAAGAAAATGAAATTAAAATGGAAATTATGAAATGGGAAAACAAAGATACAAATTATAAAACACGTATTAATATTGTAAAAACACACATAATTTCGAAACTTCTTTTCCTTGCCGCAATTTTTCCTCCTCCGAGAACAACTGTAATGAAAATAAGTAAGATGTGCATTAAATTTATCTGGGGATCCAATCGAGAAGTGACTAAGAGAAAATTTATGTACAAGAGTAGGAAGCACGGGGGTTTGGGAGCCCCAGACTTAGAGATTGTTTTGCGAATTCCTTTTATAAAAATTACTCAAAGCGCAATTTCTCGGGGTGCCCCGTGGGTTCGAGGGAAGGAGCAATTGTGGCAAAAGAAAAGAGGCAGGGCCAGAGCGGGCGTTCCATACCACAGACTTATGTTTGGTGACTTATCAAGTCAATGGGAACAATATAGTTTAAATATTCTCCAAGACAATACGAAAAATATCTATAAAAAAATTAATGAAACCAAAAATGAAGGTGTAATTCAATATAAGTATGCAAATGAAGATGAAAACCTTTCAATAGTTAAAAATATACAAGACAAATTATTATCTGAAAGCATGAGAGACGTGGTATGGCTCATCTCGCTCGGGCGCCTCCCCGTGAGAGCGGTGGTACAATGGAGTTGCTTTGTTACCACCATGAAATGTCCTATGACAGGCTGTGATGAAGATGAGACCCTAGAACATCTTCTATTGGATTGTTATAGGACAACTGAGATCAGGCAGAAGATGACAGAGATTGGCTATGATGTGGATGTTAATATTAAAGCAGTTAAATATGGTTTGTTTAAAGAAAAAATGTGTGACGACAAAAGGAGACTCTTTTGGTTAGTAATGTGTGTAATAAACACACATATTTGGAAAACTCGTACCAAAGGAGTACTTGAACAAAAGATGATAGGTAGTGATGTGGTGAGTAAACATATCATTACAGACCTGCGGAGAAGACGAACAATGGACCTGAAACTTGGGAAAGTTTTCCCCTGGAACGAATTAAAACTGTAAGTCTTGTGAACGTTGTGTGGACTCAGATGCTAGATTTTCCCCCTTGTTTCTCCTTTTTGTATGTGCTCATGGTTTTGTATATGTAATTGTATGTGTATGTGCATTTTATATGTAAACTTGTTTACTTTAAATAAAGTTAAAAAAAAAAGAAAGAAAGGGAGGTTTTATGCGATACTACACAGAAATGGCGAGCGGTAAAAAGAGTATGCTGCTGTCCTCTTTAGCGGTCTATGGAGATGATTCGGAGCCTGACTCTGACCCTGAACAAGAAGAATCAGGGGGGCGTGTAGGAAGCCTTGTATATCGCTATGATGAGGATGACCTGAACCAAACTGTGGACCCAGAAGAAAAAGAGTCTGCAGATGAAGACGGCAGAGAAAACAACTCGGAAGTGGACGAATCTGACGAGGGGAGGGACGCAGATGACTTTGAGATCTCAGAAGCAGAAAAAAAGGACCCCAAGGAGCTAGTTGCTCCGTTTTCAGAAAAGGTGAGAAACATGTCACCTGACGAGATCAAGATCCCCCCCGAACCCCCCGGACGCTGCTCCAGCCATCTACAGGAGAAGATTCCCCAGCCAACATTTATATGTGGGGCCCATATGGTTTGGAAATGGGCTGAAAAATGGGCCCCATATAGGATTGTCCGCGGGTTCCGTAATGGCCCCATGTTAAATGCCCATATAGGTGTTATATTGGTAAAATCTAGGAACTAAATGGGCCCCAACTGGGCAACATACACAGAAACCCACCCGGGCCCCATCTTTCAATTTTTTTGTGGGTACCACGTGGGCACCACATAGGCTAAAAAGTGGGTTTTAAGTGGGATTGTCCGCGGGTTCCATAATGGCCCCATTTTATAAGCCCATCTTGGTGTTATATTGGTAAAATCTAGGAACTAAATGGGCCCCAACTGGGCAACATACACAGAAACCCACCCAGGCCCCATCTTTCAAGTTTTTTGTGGGTACCATGTGGGCACCACATAGGCTAAAAAGTGGGTTTTAAGTGGGATTGTCCGCGGGTTCCATAATGGCCCCATTTCATAAGCCCATCTTGGTGTTATATTGGTAAAATCTAGGAACTAAATGGGCCCCAACTGGGCAACATACACAGAAACCCACCCAGGCCCCATCTTTCAAGTTTTTTGTGGGTACCATGTGGGCACCACATAGGCTAAAAAGTGGGTTTTAAGTGGGATTGTCCGCGGGTTCCATAATGGCCCCATTTTATAAGCCCATCTTGGTTTTATATTGGTAAAATCTAGGAACTAAATGGGCCCCAACTGGGCAACATACACAGAAACCCACCCGGGCCCCATCTTTCAAGTTTTTTGTGGGTACCATGTGGGTTCCACATAGGCTAAAAAGTGGGTTTTAAGTGGGATTGTCCGCGGGTTCCATAATGGCCCCATGTTAAATGCCCATCTTGGTGTTATATTGGTAAAATCTGGGAACTAAATGGACCCCAACTGGGCAAAGTACTCAGAAACCCACCCGGGCCCCATTTTTCAAGTTCTTAGTGTGTACAACATGAGGAAAACATGAGCTAAAAAGTTGGAATGGCATTATCAGTGGGTTCTGTAGTTGCATCTTACTTCTTGTTTGAATTGGCTAATTTCTGGCACTGGGCGGGTCCCATGTAGAAAAACAGCCACAAAATCAATTTAACAGACGGCCAATACGGCTTCTGTGACGCAAAGACACTAAATATATTAAAGCTGACTGCAAATAGAAACATCAAGAGGGGACACAAAACACATTTTGTTCACATTTATTTTGTCACACAACTGTGGGTTTAAGTAACTGTATTCCAAGGAGTGTGAACTTAAAAAACTAGAAATATCAAACTACATTCAAATTGCTTAGAGTTGGAACTGTAGCAACATGGGAAAAAATAAGAAGGGAAACTCAGAACCTTGTCTTGAATCAGCAGGGGTGTCTGTTATGTTTTTTTACAGAGCCGTTAGTCTATTTTGTCCCCTAGCAGCCCTCAGTCCTCCTCTGTCTCTAGCTCCAGTGAACCATTTGGAGAGAGCTTTCTCTGCTTCTTGCAGGTTGACTTTTGCAGTCAAAGAATTCTTCTTCAGTGCCTCTGCAAATGAAGAGGAAAAATGGGTAAGCCAAAGTAAAGGTAACCGTAGCTTACTTCCTTTGGTAATGATTTACAAAGAACAATGTTTATTTCACTTTCTTGCCTCAAATATATAAGATGGCACAATAACCAATCTCACTTACACTTTCAAACACTTTATTTAAAAAAGTGTCTCACGTGAAATTAACTTACCGTACACAACATTAAAGAGGCGCAAATCTCGGAACTTTTTCTTCCCATGTCGGCCAAGCAAGTTGTACTCCACGGCAAGCTCGGGTGATATGAGGAATTTCATCATTCTCCTTGTAGCATCATCTACACTTGTTCCCCCTATATCTGCTACCATGGCAACCTGAGGGGAACATACAAAAAGGACAGATTAGATACTGGCATCTGGGTAGGATGCCTCCCTGGGGAGGTGTTTTGGGCACATCCAACCAGGAAGAGACCCAGAGGAACACCCAGGACATGCTAAAGGGACTATGTTTCTCTGCTGGCCTGGAAATGCCTTGGGATTCCGCTGGAGGAGCAGGGCCAAGTGACTGGAGAGAGCGAAGTCTGGGCCTCTCTACTTAGTACCGGATTGGGTCACAGGGGGAGCAGCCTAAGCTTAAGATAATGGACCAGGAATGGAGGATAAATGGACGCTTTACATATTACTTAATGTTAATTGTGTGGAGATAAAAAAAATACTACACAGCAAAATCTCCAGTGTTAAATTAACACTGGAGAGTGTCTATATGGGTCCACACCTCTGAGTGCCACACCTCTGAGTGTTAAATACAACACTGTTGAGTGTTAAATTAACACTTTTGACAGTGTTATATGTTTAAAAGTAACCTAGTCAGTTTTGAAGATTAACAATGGCTAACACTGAGCAGTGCTGATTTTCTAACACTGGAAAATAACTCAAAATGTTAGAAATATTCCAGTACCGTCATGGACAACCACCATGGTGGAAAACCAAAACAGCAAAAGTAAGAGGGAATTCATGACGATGTTTACGTGAAGCGAAATTTTCAGTGTAGTTTGGATCTTCTTTTGCTGCTGGTTCAGTCAATATTGTTTGGATTAAGATAAAACCTGCAGCTTCAGAATCTAGCACAAAAAACACAAAGTGCCGTCGGCTGAGAAAGGCCACATCTCACTGATTCTGATCTGTCGGCGGGTCTGCGCTTTGTGTTTACATCTTTGTGCAGAATGCGTGTGCCTGCTCTCATTTACTTTCTCCAAACTAAAATAGGTTTTATTTGATAAATCTATAATCAAAACCCACCCCTATTCCTTACCCCTTTATCATTTATCCATAATGTTAAGCAGGACACCTGTGAATATTTTGTTGTTTTAGCTGTAAAAGTGTCATAAAATCAGCTGTGAGTGTGTGTGCTTTTATCCCTTTTTTCAGGATTACTTCTACTTTCCACATCTGCTAGGTTTTTTTCTCTACTGTATACTATAAGAGTGTCATCAGGGATTAATAACAGAAAAGGGCAAAAAACAAACTTGAAATTTTACTGTTTTTTTAACTGAAAAAGGGACTCATAATGTACATGAATAAAAGATTTAGAATAGGCAATTTGAATTATTAATTGTAAAACAGAACAAAAACAATTTTGTGACCTTTGGCCCTGTGGTTTGTTTTTGGGCATCTCTTTTCTTCTAAATAAGTCCAGCTGTGTTGGGCCCCTGGTAGAGCTCTGGTTGGAAGAGACAGGTTGGAAAAACCTGTCATCGGCGACGGGTTGGGGGCTAAAAGGTTAAAATAAATAGGAACTGGCCAGAATTTGCATAAACTATCATAGCAGAACAAATATAAGAAATCTACCCGTTATCAAAATCAGAATCAAATGCTTCATTAGAATAAAAAAATGTAACTTTCTGGAAGGTAAACATGTGGTATAAAAGTAACATCTCAGAAAAAAAAAATATATATCATAGCAACAGAAAGACATGGTAGCAGATGTGATGGTCTCTGGCCTGCTTTGCTGCCTCAGGACCAGTAAGACTTGTTAAATGAAACCAATTGTGCTGTATACCAAAAAAAATCATGAAGGAGAATGTCTTTCAGAAAATATATCAAAGAATGTTTTCTGACTACTGTATAAAGAACAGTGGCAAGCAGAATGGGGAGGGAAAAAAAACTTACTACAGCAGACATGCGACTGGAGTCCTCCAGTTTTCCATTAAGAGCCTCAACATCGTCTTGAGTTTTAAGAGGTAAAACAACCCCTTCAGGGACCTCCGTAACTGAACCGTTTTTCTGATTCAGCAAGGCATTTAACATCTTGCTATGAACCAGTTGAGTCTCCTTCACTTCCTCTAAAATGGCAAGTACTTTCGAGAACATGGCTTCACAAGTAGGGCTGGCGACACTCCGGGCAGTGGGGCTGGCGGCACTCCGGGCAGTGGGGCTGGCGGCACTCCGGGCAGCGGGGCTGGCGACTACACTATTGTTTTTTCCAGAGGGTCGCTTAAGGAGTTGTTCTGGAGGCGTGGGTGGAAGTTCCTCATCTGAATCAGAAGGCTCACTTGATTCAGTGTGGCTGCTCAGTTGATTGATCAGTTTAACACTTGGCCTAGAAAGGTTAAGCACAGAACATTTATGACACTGCAGGAAATAAACTTCATCTTGTTTGTATGCTATTACCACTTACTTTCTTTTTCTTAAGCCATTCTCATTGTCCGTCAAGTCTGATGAATACTCTGCTTGATGCAACTTTGCCCTGGCATTTGCATAAGTTGCTATAACATAAATTGTACAGAATACAACATGTAAGATACAATGTAAAGAAGAAATAAATCTGCAAAAACAATGACAATGAAAAAATGGTTTCCAGTAGAATAGAATAGAATAATCCTTTAATTGTCCCACAAGGGGAAATTTGGTTGTAACAGCAGCCAGGAAGACACATATACAAACAAACAGTACACAGGACACAGAACAGAAACATACAATAATACAGTAATACAGGGCCTTACATTTTCAAAAGCCTCCAAGTAAAAAAAAAAAGTTCATGTATAAACTTTTAAAGAAAAGGAAATACAGATGTAGTGTACAAATAAAGTCAAACTTACCTGCATTTCCCATGACACGGACATTGCAGAGTATCCAGTTGCTGGTTGGTGGTGTTCCTTCCTTTACAGCCTTTGTCACATTCACCAATGAGGCAGGAGGCCACCAGCATAATTTTCTCTCTGCGTCATGGAACCACTCTGATGGAATGATGTCTACCTTCTTGCAGCCATCAGAGTCAACTTCATCCACAAACTCGACCACACTGAATGAAGACATCCTGTAAACGCCATTGAGTTACATGCTGTGTAGCTGAGGCAAAGCTACAAATGCATTACGAAAAGGTAACAAAATAATTGGTTTTGTAAATTTAGTTACAGGAGCACTAGCAAGATGACCTGACAGTTTTGACAACAAATGTACACCCAGAGATGTTGAATCAATAGGGTAGTTAAAAAACGCTGTTCCAGTCTCAAACAGTTCAAACAAAACATGTATTTCTCCGATGAACAGCACAATGTTCCGCACAACTGCAACTTTGCCTTCAAGATCAAAACAATTTGTTCCATTGGAGGTGGAGATTATTTGATTTCCATGTCTGTACATCTTGTACTGAAAAGAATGATGGACAAAAAATTCAGTCATCATAGGTCCAGATGTATGTGGCTGTGTGAGTACACCCTCTGGCATTTTGCAAGACCTGTGAGGATACAATTGCTTTTCACAAACTCGTCTGACAATTTGCTGTACAGGATCCTGTGGTCTTCTCACCATCTTTTTTAACTGTCCCAAATAATTCTCAAATGGAAAACATGAAACCAAATCCAGAGGGCCATACTTTGTAGCATCATCTGCTAGGTGCAAAAGACTGTGTGTATTGTTAACTAAGAATTTAGTCCCATAAATCTTAGCAAAGTTGGCAACAAAGCATCTCAATAAATTTTTTGCATAATAACAGTACTCTTTACACAAAGGAGACAAAAGTATCCTCATAGCAGATGACAAAACCAGGAAGTTCTTGTACTGTGGATTGCACAGTTTCTGGAAAAGCACAACTGGTCCAGTATACAACAAAAATTGTCTTAATTCTGTAGCTTTCCATTGTCTGTACTCCATTAGGGACCGTGGCTTTCTGGAAAACGTGCGTGGCAGACTTTGCCTATACTGTTTTAAGTGATCTGAAATGGCAGACAGAGTAGAAGTAGGAACCCGACACTGCAATGGTCCCTTAATCCACAGGGCAAGTAATTTACGTACAATACCCAAGCAAATTAAATGCATATAGTCTAAGGGAAAGGCTGAAACCATGCCAATGCCTAGCTCTTGAAGAGGTGATTTGGAGTTGTGGTGATCTTCATCTAACATTTCTTCAAACTGAGAATCTGATCTGAGACTTGAATCCATATCTGGAAAAATAACTTTCCCATCAACATAAACACCATACTGTGTACAGCGCTCACAAGAACTGTAGCCACCATGACCTTTGATGCATTTTAAATAAGCTCTAGCTGGGGTGTCACAGATAAAAGCATCTGGAAGGGGTACATTGAAGTGTTTTCCATTGAAAACAATACCAGTATTTGTGACCTTTTTTGCATCTTCTATAAAATCATGCATGTAGTCGTTCACCGACTCAGGTTTGCAGGGACCAGCATATATACCCATCATGAAAACATTTGCTTGTGGCAGTTCAACTATCTTACCTAAAATAGGCCACAGTTGCATATTAGAGCTCTTAAAGAGAGGCAAACCATCAACATTCACACGAATGGTTAATGTATCAGTTTTCAGTTCATGTTGATTTATCATTTTCAGTTCTGACAATACTGCACTTTCAAGACCAAAATGGTAGTACCTTCCCCTGCCAATCTGTTTCACTTCACAGTCTTTTAATGTACTGAGCAAAGTTCTGGGATCCTTTGGCAAATCTAGAACAAGCTCCAAAAGTATGGTTAAGAGCTCTGACAACACAGAATGAGACACATTTCGGTTTGCTGCCCATTCAGCAAGTTTCCTCTTAGCATCAGAGTTTGACTCCACATCAGGAAAGTCACAGTTTTGTTCTTCATCCGCTTCACTATCCATGTAAAAGTCATTACTATTAAAATCCAGAGGTAAATCTTCATCCAAGCTGTTACTCGAATATTCCTCTACATTGTCCTCTGCCTTGTTGATAGTCTCATCTTTATTTTCTATATCTTCAATATTTTCCACTGCTTCATCCACAATCGAATGTTTGTTCGCCACATCTTCAGTGTATTGCAAAGCCTGGTCCACAGCCTTCTCTGCAAGTTCCACAGCATCTAAAGCAAGGCTCTGTAAATGCTGCTGAACTATAACTTTAATTCTCCTTCTCCTCGTCCGTGATTTGGCAAGAAGGTAATCCATTTCACTAAAATACACAGAAGATTGTGTGCAGAATAGAAGTGTGAGCCATTTTCACACATACAGCAATCCAAAAAATTGCAGAAGATATTCTGAAGAGGAATACAGTAGCTTGCAAAAGTATTCACCCCCCCTTGAACTTTTCCACATTTTGTCACATTGCAGACACAAGCAGGAATCATTTTTATTGGAATTCCATGTGAAAGACCAACACAAAGTGGTGTACACGTGAAAGTGGAATGAAAGTCATACATGATTCCAAACATTTTTTTACAAATACATAACTGCAAAGTGGGGTGTGCGTAATTATTCAGCCCCCTTTGGTCTGAGTGCAGTCAGTTGCCCATAGACACTGCCTGATGAGTGCTAATGACTAAATAGAGTGCACCTGTGTGTAATCTAATGTCAGTACAAATACAGTTGCTCTGTGACGGCCTCAGAGGTTGTCTAAGAGAATATTGGGAGCAACAACACCATGAAGTCCAAAGAACACACCAGACAGGTCAGGGATGAAGTTATTGAGAAATTTAGAGCAGGTTTGGGCTACAAAAAAATTTCCCAAGCCTTGAACATCCCACGGAGCACTGTTCAAGTGATCATTCAGAAATGGAAGGAGTATGGCACAACCGTAAACCTACCAAGACAAGGCCATCCACCTAAACTCAGGCCGAACAAGGAGGGCGCTGCAGAGAAAGAGAGAAATGCAGCCAAGAGGCCCATGGTGACTCTGGACGAGCTGCAGAGATCTACAGCTCAGGTGGGGGAATCTGTCCATAGGACAACTATTAGTCGTGCACTGCACAAAGTTGGCCTTTATGGAAGAGTGGCAAGAAGAAAGCCATTGTTAACAGAAAACCATAAGAACTCCCGTTTGCAGTTTGCCACAAGCCATGTGGGGGACACAGCAAACATGTGGAAGAAGATACTCTGGACAGATGAGACCAAAAATGGAACTTTTTGGCCAAAATGCAAAACGCTTTGTGTGGCGGAAAACTAACACTGCACACACTCTGAACACACCATCCCCACTATTGGTCTTTCACGTGGGATTCCAATAAAATTGATTCATGTTTGTGGCTGTAATGTGACAAAATGTGGAAAAGTTCAAGGGGGCCGAATACTTTTGCAAGCCACTGTATTTGGAAACATTGTTTGTAAAAAACACTTCAGCCAGAGTGGAGATTTTCCATCAATCTACACTGTAAAATGTATAAATCAGCAAGTGATAAATTATCACTGTTGCTGGTATTTTCTCAAAGAGTTGTATGTGATAGAAATTGCTGTTTATAGTCCTTCTGTACATCTGCATGTTGCTTCCCAATTAAAATCTATAATTGTGGGGATTCATATTCATGTGATACTTATAACAACAGTTATCAAGTATACCAATTTAACTTTGCTGATGTGCTTGAAGGAAAATGGTTATTTCCATGTATTTCCCTATTCTGCCTTTAATTTTGAGGAGTTCCTTCTAGCTGTTACAGTGCTATGGGCTCAAAATGTGGTCATAAATATTTTGTACTTGTAAATCAGGATTTGTATGTGTAAAAAAGATTTGTGTGTGTGTGTGTGTGTGTGTGTGTGTGTGTGTGTGTGTGTAAAAAGAATTTGTGTGTGCGTAAAAAAGATTTGTGTGCTGACTTAGCCAAAAAAACCCTGCAAGTTACAAGTATGAATTTTGACCCTATTTTTCTTCCTTTCATCTGATTGGTCAATGTCATGTCACAAATGTAACAATCCAATCAGAGAACAGATGGGTTTGGCTGTCGGAGGGGCGCTTTTTTGAACTGCAGGTCTTTGAAGGGAATAAATGCCCTTTTACATGCCAACCCAGCGTTTTCCTTCATCACCATGAAGGAAAACAGTCTGTGGTCGTCCGACTTTGGTGATTTTTGTGTCACAGGTCTACGTGCTTAATACAGGGACTTCCACAGCCTTTTCAACAGCGCTGCGGGGGGGGCAGTGTTTTGGAAATGACAGTCTTCATTACAAAGCTTTCTCCATTATGAATTAGCATACATGTTTTTATTGAACATTTGAAGAACTAGCAAAAAAAACCAGAAACTCTTGTAGAGGACATAAAGTCAGAGATAGAAACGACAAGGAGCAGGTGCATCTAGTACAGGTAGAGCTGCTGCAAAAACCCACAGAGCCCAGCAGCCAGCGCTACAAATTCTGGATCCTTTGCTTTTAGTTAGCAGTTAGCATTAGCAGCACATCCTGCGTCTGATATGAAAGCACTTTTATGCTGCGCACTGTGACTCACAGCAATGGTCCCGGGTCAGCCCTGACTTTGTGTTAAACTAATCCTAAAGTAATAATGGTATTTCTAACCAGTGATATACCACAACTTTATCCTTTCAACAGCTGCTGAAAGTTAGGTGACCTAGCTGCTATCGGATATTTATATAGAGATCCTCCAGCTTCAAACTGTATCACCCTTCAAGGACCTGCAGTTCGAAAAAGCTCCCCTCCGACAGCCAAACCCATTTGTTCTCTGATTGGATTGTTACATTTGTGATTGACATGACATTGACCAATCAGATGAAAGGAAGAAAAATAGGGTCAAAATTCGTACTTGTAACGTGCAGGGTTTTTTTGGCCACACACAAATTCTTTTTACACATACAAATCTTTTTTACACACACAAATCTTTTTTTTTACACACACACAAATCCTGATTTACAAGTACAAAATATTTATGACCACATTTTGAGCCCATACAGTGCACCTAAAACAAAAAATCTGCAGTGATTTACATTTGTTGAATGATCAGTTTTGTAAATTAACAGTCTGTTTGTGTGCACAGCTTACAAAACTGTACTGTAAGGCATGCTCTGATTGCATGCTAAAATGTTGTTGCTTAAAAATAAAATCTGTAATACATTATGCTGATGTTCTTAATTATCAAGACTTATTAAAAAGTAGATACACAATTTCTATAGAATGGAAAACAACTCAGTTAATTTTTGTTCCTATGAATACCAGCATCTTAAACAACTCCAACAACTATGACGAAAAACGCTTTCCTGCTCCCCTCACCATCCGCTGATTAACACTGAGCTGCTGCTGTCAACACCATCAAACTTATTTAATGTTTAATGTTAGGTTATTTTTAAATCTTTACCAAAGCTTAACAACTATGGATGCTCACACCTGCTGCTAAAAAACTGTTAGAAACTACAGGAGTAATTTCTTTTTTTTTTTTTTAAAACGGCACTGCATTTTTATTGGTTACCATGTTTATTACCACTTTTATCAGTAAAAACCTTCCTATAAAGTATAGATTTCAATTCAATTCACCTTAATGAGCTGCACTACTTACAGTCCTGTGAGCTCTGGTTACTGACAGCAGGTGTGAATGTTTGGAGTCCTAAACTCAGATAGAGATTAGAATAACAAGGGAATGTAAAATGTTTTGATGCACCTGACAGCAGCAGCTCAGAGAGAACTCCAATTGTGAGGGGAGGAGCAAAACTGTCAGAGTTGTGGGACATGTGAAGAGAGCACTGTTGGCATTATGTTAGCACAAAACATTGAAATTTCAATAGATGTCTAATTATGAAATTGGTCATTGACTCCTGCAGCTAAATAAACATTTATTTACCAGAAGAAAAAAAAATAGTAATGCACTCCTTTCACAGATGTCCCATTAACCATCACTTTTCAAAATAATCCGTTCAAGCTATTGAATATGGCTAATAAGTAATACAAATAATATGAAAATGACTTACATGTCAAAGATGGTGTTTGAGATCCCAAAGAATCTAAATGTCATAAGGAAATAAAAGAAAGTACATGAGAAAGAAAAAGTTGCAAACGTTTCCATTTTTTCCAGGATAATTCAATATAGGAGATTTACTTACTAATCCACAAAATGAACAGTGTAATTATAAGTTTGAAATGCACTGCAAGTGTTTATATGGTAAACTGATCAACTCCAACAGCAAACACTGGCAGTGCAAAAATGTACCTAACTAGCTGACAGACTTTAAAGTCACGGGAAGATATATATATAAATGGTGACATATCCCAGAACAAATCTGAACATAAAAATATTATTAATTGTCTATCTTCAGCAACTGTGTGCTGTACAAGCACTATAAAATTTTAACATGTTTCATTTACAGTTGAATGACACAAAATCACTTAGGGGGGCACATATGACCTGCAGGCTGCACTTTGGACATCCTGCAGTAGACTGCTACATAGACTACTTAATTATGCATAGGGGGATATTTAGTGAAAGACTTCATTTTATTAAATAGTTAATTAAGCCATCAATGGGAGTTAGATTTAATACTAGTGTTTTACACAGCATTCAGCTATAGTAACATGTTCTGCATTTTCCTACATCACCATCTGATCTGAACAGCTGCACTTACTTATTAAATTAATAACTGCCTTGGACATTTTTCAGTAACCAATAACTGATTTTTCTGTGCGTTTTCACCTTTCGTCCACACGTAAACGGCATTTACGGTTACTGAAAGCGGAGACTTTTTTGAAATTCATGCCAGGGTGGAGATTTTCGAAAACCGTTTTTGCGTTTAGGTGTGGATGAGGGAAACAGAGGAAACGCAGCATCAAAGGTCTGTGCCTTTTTTGACATCACACCATGTGCCAGGTTATTGCTTCGGTGAAATGAATTTCTACAATGACTTAGAAAAAATACCATTACTGTTAATTTTACTCTATGCAGTGTTTCAATGCTTACATATACACAGTTACTGTCCCTCCACACATAGGACTCAGTTCTGCTTCTATGCACCATCTTTGTTTACTCTTTCCCACCGAGGCTTCATGACTTCTGATTGGCCAACATTTCTACACGTTAGGAATATATCGCCACCTGCTGCTTTGGCATGTTCCTAGCAGCGTTTTGGCTTTTACTAGTGGACGGGATTTTTTTTTTTTTTTTTTTAAACGAAAACAGAAAATGTCCGTTTTCAAAATTACCCATGTACGTGTGGACGTAGCCTAAGAGAGTGATCCAGGCAGTGTTTAGGCTGAAAAAGCTGTGTTTGTCCCCCCCCCCTTCTTTTTGCACACCATAAATGCATATCTGATAACATTACCATTTAAGCTGCAGGCATGTACTGCAGTAATTTAATCATCTCATATTTTACACCCCTATAAAGTGAGCTTGCCACATTGCACATGTATGTCACGTACACTAACTGCCATTTTGTTTACTGAGTAGTGCATAATGGCCGCATTACCTGAGCGGGAATCCACTAAAGCACAGTACTAAAAAAATAAAAAAATCATTACTTTTTGAATTAATTAAAAATAGCTGGTTGCAGATGCACAGAGGGAGAAAAAACGCGGTGTACATTATATTACCTAAATTCACAAACTGTATAGAGATATTGGTGCGATGGAAACAGAATAAGATAAGATAAAATGTACTTTACTGAGTAGAATATAGGCAGTAGGAGTTTTGTGAGTAACTTTTAATTATATTCGCCAAAGACAATGACAGTAAATTAACCCAGTTTCACCTGCTAGCTAAGGATGTTATATGCCTCTCTCCCTTATACCGTTTAGGACAAGTATAGAAAGCAACTAAAATAACCATTGATGATAACTTATCAAACCTTCAGTATTTACCTTGGTGTTAGTTTTAAATTCCTTTAAATAATCGATGTCCTCCACGTACTCCAGGAACCAGCAAGTCAAAAATCTGCTCACAACTGAGGACAGACCACACTAGTCCATAGGCGGCGCAATCTGCTCCTCCCTCATTTCAACAAAAAAGACCGCGAAGACTGGTTGCCGCTCACTTTAAAAAACAACTTTATTTAAAAAGTTGTTTTTTTCATAGGCGGCGCAATCCGCTCCTCCCTCATTTAAACAAAAAAGACCGCGAAAACTGGTTGCAATAGGAACTGCTCACTTTAAAAAAGAACTTTATTTAAAAAGTCATTTTATGGGGGGCTCTTCAACTGGTGGGGGAGATTGTCACATCTTGCAGGAGCTTTCCTCTCCTCAGGAGCTCCCTCTGCAGGAGGGGGAGATACAGGAGAGGTGGAGGAAGATCTCAGCCTGGGTGTTTATTGTCTTATGTAGTCTGGAAGATGAGTGGATGGTGGGGTGGGTGCAGTTTTCTCTGTGGTGGGGTTGGGTGGACTGTCCCGGGCTCTGTGGGGCCGGGCGGCGCTGCTGCACTGGGCCCGGTCTGGATGGGCCTGGGCCCCCTTTCCCTGGCGGGTCGCGGAGTACGGGGGTGCCTACTGGGGTCAGCGGGGGAGCTGGCCCCAGGGAGGGGTCACTTGCCCCTCCCTTCCTTCCCTCCCCATCTCCAGCTGCCTCCCTCTTCCCGCTCCACCACAACCACCCACACATGCAGGGCCTTGGAGTAGGGGTATGTCACCAGGGTGCAGAGGAGGCTACCCCCCCCCCCCCCCCCCCCCCCCCCTCTGTCCCCTTCTGGCTGCCTCTGCCTCAATTTTATCCCACAACTTAGACATTCACATTACTCACACTCTCATTACACATACATATAGGATCTTGGGGGTGGGCACGATACACGGAGTCCAAAGTACCATCAGGGTGTACACCTCACCCCTGGCGTCGTTGCCCACCTCTCAATTTTAAATACACGTAGACATTGAGGGCTAGCAGGAGGGACCATGCGCTTACCTGCTGCTCTCTGGCAGGTAGCTCCAAGCCCTCCTGGGTTTTAAATGCACCTTAGAACACACATGCATCAACATTACAATGAGCGGGTGGAGGGAGGTTTGGAGTCTTCTCTCACCCCCGTTCTCTGCGACCTGCTGGAGCAGGGGGGCTAGGACTAGGAGGAGGAGTTGGCCGTCCGACTGCGGTCTGGAGTGTGGAGCCTTCCTGCTGCTGCGGAGTCGGGGCGGTCTGCCTCCCCCCACCGCAGGGAAAAGGGAAACACCACCTGGGTCTGGGTGCAGTTCCCCCCTCCAGGGGCGGGGGCACCTAGACCCGGTTTGTAGAGTACGCTTGGGGAGTGTGATCGTGTGTACAACGTCTCTTTATGTCTGTCTCCACGTTGGTTGAGTGTGGAGTAAGTGCATATGAGAGCATGAGGGTGGGAATGGATGTTTGTATCTGTGTGTGCCTGTATGTCTGTGTCTATATGTCAGGTTGGGTGTCAGGCGCCACCTCTCTGGGGACATCTCAGGCCCTCCAAGGTTTGGAGGCCTATCTCCCCCTACCACCACTTCCCCTGCCAGTGGCGGACCCCCTCAGACATCGGTGCGTTGGTGGTTCTTTGTGTCCGGGGATGGGCGTCCAGGTACACACCGGCTCACTCCTTGGCGGCCGCTTATCGGGGCCTGGAGCCTGGGGCTCGCTCGGGCCACTTCGGAGGTGGGGTGCCCCCGGCCTCTCGGCCTGGGGCTCGGTCACTCAGGCGCAGCTGGCTGCCGGCGGAGCTCACGGGCGCGTCACTGCAACTCCCCCTGGCTTCTGCTCCGCGGCTGCTGAGTGAGCCCTCATCTGGGACTCTCCTCAGCTCTTTCCGGGACAGTGGCGCGGCTGCCCCTCTGTTGGTCTTCCTTGGTCTCTTGTGTTCTGGGGGCCTCTGGATGTCTGGAGTTTTGATCTCCTCCATACCTGCTTCATGCCCTGGAGGACGGGGCTGTGGCCCCCCCACACCCTCTAGCAGATCATTACATGAAGGAACTTTTTAAAAAACAAAAAAGAAGCGCGTCCATGCTCACAGGTGTACACACGGGTGATCACACCCACAAACTACACCCTTTTTGGCTCCTACCTCAAAGCACACTGTTCTGTTGATCTTATGTGCTGCACAATAATGTTTAACATTTAGTATTTACTGTCATATTCCCATATATCATTGGGATGTTGTTTATTCTATTACTCTTGTTCTCTTCTGCTTGTTTTCTTTTTTCTTTCTCAGCAGGTGATCCAGGTGATTGATATATGCATTTTTTTTTGCTGCCCATTCTGTTGGTTTTTGTCTTTTGCCCTTCTCCCCCGTCCCTCTTCTCAGCTGTTTCTCTTTCCCTCTTTCTTTCTCCCCTTCTTTCCCCCAGTCAAGTCTGTCCCGTATTCAGTAAGTGAAAATAAAATAAACAATAAAAGGTGAATCAAATGGACCATTACGGCAAGGCTGGGATGGTCAGTTTGGTAAAGTAAATCCGTTGGGCATCTTTCTTTGCCTTTAGACAACAATTCTGAGGGCAAAAGAGCCAAACGGGACAGGCCAAAAAAAAAATAAAATAAAAAAAATAAAAATAAAAAGTCATTTTATGCCTGATACAAACATTTTAAAAGGCAAACCATGCACAAGTTAAAAAGATAAATTTTAGTTTTGCTTAGTTTTTTAAGTATAGGAATGGTTAATATGTTTTAAAAAATCATATGTAATTATTGTCAAATAACATAAAAATAAAACAACATAATAATAAAAGCATAATTGACAGAATATATCATAATGATAACAATATCAACACCTCACTTAAAAGAATCAGAATCAGAATCAGAAAGGGTTTTATTGCCAAATGTTGAGCAGGTTTACAACATTAGGAAATTGCTGCGGTGCTTGGTGCAAACATACTGTCATAAATGCTTAAATAGATATAAAAATAAAAATAAGAATAAGAATTAAACGTGCTAAGTAGATAGATATATACATGAGTGCAGGTGGTGATCAGTGCCAAACATGGAATGATGCAGTGACACAGCGTAGGGTCATGTGTTAGTGGTGGGAACAGTCATACGGTTATTGTTCATGTGTCCAAGAGGGGAAGAAACTGTTCTTATGGCGAGAGGTTCTGGTGCGAATGGACCGGAGCCTCCTGCCTGAGGGGAGCAGGTCAAACAGACTGTGTCCAGGGTGAGAAGGGTCAGCTGAGATCCGAGCTGCACGCCGCAATGTCCTGGAGGTGTACAGGTCCTGCAGAGATGGGAGTCTGCAGCCAATCACCTTCTCAGCAGAGCGCACAACACGCTGCAGTCTCTGTTTGTCCCTGATAGTGGCTCCAGCGTACCACACGGTGATGGAGGAGGTGAGGATGGACTCGATGATTGCAGTGTAGAATTGCATCATCGTCCGTGTTGGCAGGTTGAATTTCTTCAGCTGCCTCAGGAAGTACATCCTCTGCTGGGCTTTCTTAATGACGGAGGTGATGGTGGGCTCCCACTTCAGGTCCTGGGTGATGGTGGTACCCAGGAAGCGGAATGAGTCCACAGAGGTGATGAGGGTGTCAGTCAGGATGATGGGGGGGAGTGGGGCTGTGTGCTTCCTGAAGTCCACAATAATCTCCACTGTCTTCTGGGCATTCGGCACCAGGTTGTTGTCGCTGCACCAGGACACCAGTCGTTCAACCTCCTTCCTGTAGGCAAACTCATCCCCGTCCGAGATGAGTCCAATAACGGTGGTGTCATCTGCAAACTTGATTAGCTTGACAGACTGGTGGGTGGAGGTGCAGCAGTTGGTGTACAGGGAGAAGAGCAGAGGAGAAAGAACACAGCCCTGAGGGGAGCCGGTGCTGATGGTCCGGGAGTCCGAGACATTCTTTCCCAGCCTCACCTGCTGCTTCCTGTCCGTCAGGAAGTCAGTGATCCACCGGCAGATGGGATCAGGCACATTCATCTGGGAAAGCTTGCCTTGGAGATGGTCTGGAAGGATGGTGTTGAAGGCAGAGCTGAAGTCCACAAACAGGATCCTGGCGTAGATTCCTGGGGAGTCCAGATGCTGCAGGATGAAGTGTAGAGCCATGTTGATGGCGTCATCTACAGACCTGTTGGCTCTGTATGCAAACTGCAGGGGGTCCAGGAGGGAGGCCGTGAGGGTCTTGAGGTAGGAGAGAACCAGGTGCTCAAATGACTTCATGACCACAGATGTCAGAGCCACGGGTCTGTAGTCATTTACTCCAGTGATCCTAGGTTTCTTGGGGATAGGGATTATGGTAGAGGACTTGAAGCAGGCAGGCACATGACATACCTGCAGTGAGTAGTTGAAAATGCCAGAAAACACTGAGGCCAGCTCGTTTGCACAGTGTCTGAGGGTGGCAGGAGACACACCGTCTGGGCCAGGAGCTTTTCGAGCATTCAGACTCTTAAACTGCTTCCTCACATCTGCTTCATGAATATGAAGAGTAGTGGTGGGAGGAGGTGGTGTGAAAAGCTCTTCTAAATAAACAATAGAAAGGTTTTTGAAAAGTTCTTTTGAAAAGTTTCAAGTGTCAATACACCATACAGTTGAGGCGTGACTGCTGGAAAGGCTGCATTCCCTTTGCATTAGTTCAAAGAAAATATAAATTATTTCTGGTTATATAATTTGTGGACTCAAGTTGAAGAGTAAGCTTTATACTGAGGAGCTTTTACATATTGGATCTGATCAACCAAAACTTTCAACTTCTACAGTCTTTTTAGTTTTTCAAGTGAGTTATGCTTCCACATATGTAATATAGCTAATGGTCTTTTCTCTAATGCAGTATAGTGTGTCTGATTTACTGGAAATCGTCAACTGCATGTTTGCTAATGTGAACAGTCCTAATTGAACAACTGGAAATCCTGAATTTGCACAAAATGGCAAATCTGTATTTTTCTCTGTATAATTCACTTATATCTTAGGTTTTAATGTGTATTTTTTTGCTTTTCTTGATATTGCATGCTATAATGTTTTTTTTTCTATTCTTATGTCCGTTTTCATCACATTTTATTGCTGCTGTGACAAGTGAATATCCCCAAGAGGAATCAATTAAGTTCTTATTTTATCTTATCTGAGCCTGACCATGCAGAGCACTGAAAGTTCAAATACTGAGGCTAAAAACTGAGAGGGTCAAAAATGAAAAGTAAAGAATATTTGACTGTGCCTAAGGATATCAGAAGTGATAGACTGAGGTTGTGCCAAATATTTTAAAGTTAGGGTGATTTGTTAGAGAATGGTACTCATGGGTGCCGTCTGCAGGTTATAAAAGAGAGTTATGTTCTTACTTCCTTTTGAGATTCTTTTTAAAATTTGACTTTCACAACTCCCTGGATTGTGTGCAATCTGTGATGGGCTTGTTTGGAATAAATCCTCCTTTATTCAAATAACACTTTCTCAGGCTCTTCACAGAAGAAGAATCCTCACATTCAAAATGCACAGCATGTGCTACCATTTTAAACCCATGTACACATTTACCATCACTGACCCAACTAGGACCTACATTGGATACCCACCCATATGGCTTTCATGTGAGAAACCCAAGTGGGTCCCATATATACTAAACAATCTTGAGCCCATGTAAAATATATGCCCATATTAATTTAACATAACCCATTTGGGGCCCACATAGACATGTTTTCAGGGTCTGACTTGCATTTGCCCATGTGTGACCCATATAGTTTGACCAGGTGGGCCCCACCTATGTCATCAGTGCTAAAAATATATATTGATTACCTCACTTTGCCCCACCTGGGGCCCACATAGACATGTTTTCAGGGTCTGACTTGCATTTGCCCATGTGCCACCTATATAGTTTGACCAGGTGGGCCCCACCTATGTCATCAGTGCTAAAAAAAATATATTGATTACCTCACTTTGCCCCACCTGGGGCCCACATAGACATGTTTTCAGGGTCTGACTTGCATTTGCCCATGTGTGACCCATATAGTTTGACCTGGTGGGCCCCACCTGTGTTATCAGTGCTAAAAACATATATTGATTACCTCACTTTGCCCCACCTGGGGCACACAACAACAGCCTATCCTTAAATTACTGTGTTTGCCCATGTCTATCCCAGGTGGAAAACCCAAGTGGGTCCTACATGTGTTTCCCATTTTGGACCAAGTTAAGTGTTTCCCATGTTTGACCCAGCTAGGACCTACTAAAAGTGCCCACTTGGCATTGCCCATATGGGTTTAATGTGAAGAACCCAAGTAGGCCCCATACAAAAAGCCCAGTTTGAGCCCATGCCCATATGGTACCCATCCAGCCCGAGCAAAAACCAGGTGGGGCCCATATATACATGTTGGCTGGGTCATAAGCTGTATAAGAGGAAGCTCCATGGAGATTTTGACACAAACGCCCATATCCAGCAAAAGAAGAAATTTAGAAACCCAAGTATTTACGAGAAGCTCATTCAGTTCTGCGCCATAGATGAACTGGGAACCAACTACCCAAAAGATATGTTCGATCCTCATGCCTGGTCGGAAGACTCTTACTATGAAGCTCTCGCCAAAGCTCAGAAGGTGGAGATGGACAAACTGGAGAAAGCCATGAAGGAACGAACCAAGATTGAGTTTGTCACGGGGACTAAGAAGGGCACCAACCCCTCCAGCACAGCAGCCTCCACCACCAGCAACACCACAACTACATCCACAGATACCCAGAAGAGGAAAAGTAAGTGGGACTCTGCACTCCCTGTGACCCTGGCCCAAAAAAAGAAAGGGAGGTAAAGGACTCGGCAAAGGAGGCGCAAAGCGTCACCGTAAGGTGATAACATCCAGGGCATCACTAAGCCAGCTATCCGCCGCCTGGCTCGCCGTGGTGGTGTGAAGCGTATTTCTGGTCTGATCTACGAGGAGACCCGTGGCGTGTTGAAGGTGTTTCTGGAGAACGTCATCCGCGACGCCGTCACCTACACCGAGCACGCCAAGAGAAAGACCGTCACCGCCATGGATGTGGTGTACGCTCTCAAGAGACAGGGCCGCACTCTGTACGGCTTTGGTGGTTAAGCTTACTGCACTGACGACAACAACAACTGCAACAAAGGTCCTCTTTTTTTTTTTTCTTTTTTTTCTTTTTTTTTTACACATACAATTACATATACAAAACCGTAATCACACACCACTCAATAATGAAAAAGGAGAACAAGATGGAAAATCTAGCATCTGAGTCCACAAAACGCTTTTAAAACTTACAGTTTCAATTCGTTCCAGGGGAAAACTTTCCCAAGTTTCAGGTCCATTGTTCGTCTTCTCTGCAGATCTGTAATGATATGTTTACTCACCACATCACTACTTATCATCCTTTGTTCCAACACTCCTTTGGCACGGGTTTTCCAAATATGTGTGTTTATAACACACATTACTAACCAAAAGAGTCTCCTTTTGTCTTCACCCATTTTTTTCTTTAAACAAACCATATTTAATTGCTTTGGCTATGACGTTGATGTTAATATCAATCTCTGTCATCTTCTGTCTTATCTCAGTTGTCCTATAACAAGCCAACAGAAGATGTTCTAGGGTCTCATCTTCATCACAGTCTGTCATAGGACATTTCATGGTGGTAACAAAACAACTCCATTGTACCACTGCTCTCACAGGGAGGCGCCCGAGCCAGATGAGCCATACCACGTCTCTCATGCTTTCAGATAATAATTTATCTTGTATATTTTTAACTATTGAAAGATTTTCATCTTCATTTGCATACTTGTATTGAATTACACCTTCATTTTTGGTTTCATTAATTTTTTTATAGATATTTTTCGTATTATCTTGGAGAATATTTAAACTATATTGTTCCCATTGACTTGATAAGTCACCAAACATAATTCTGTGGTATGGTCAACCCGTTCTCACTCCCAAAGCGTAACATTTTACGCTAGGTGACAAATCGTCACCATATTACGTTTTCGGCTACCCACCACGTTCCTAAATGACGACCTCGGAAAAAGAGGAAATATGAGAACCGTCTGGACTGAACCTACACATGTTCGCTCTTTTTCTTCAAATCGCTTAGAAACACGCTATTTAACATCATTAAAGTCCTGGTTACGGTCTGGAATAAGGTTATGGTTAGGGCTAGGGATAAGGTTAGGTTTAGGGCTGGAATACAGGGCTGGAACGTCTATTACCGCGGGAGCGTCATTGCACTGGATTCCAGCCATAACCCACCGCGTACCATAAGAACGCCGAAGGTCTCCTTTCGCGTTCCTCAGGAACGCCGCGGGACGTGACAAAACGTCGACATGTTACGCCTCGGGAGTGAGAACGCTCTGGGATTGTCCAAACCAAGCGAAACTGGGAGTGGCAGTGAGGCAGCCGTCGGAGGAAGGGGAGGGGGCTCTCTCACCTGGTCATTCACGGGGGGATCCAAGACTTGGGAAGGATCCACCAAGGAAGGAAAATCCATGGTGTCAGAAAGTCGAGGTTGTTGGGAAGATTTAAGTATATTCACGTAGGACTTGGGGCATTTAAAGAAAGTGTGCCCTTTCGCACCACAGAGGGAGCACTCACTTTCGTTTTGGCAAATTTTGGCCTTGTGGCCCAACTCACCACATTTCCAACATTTAATAGTGGGGCATTCTCTCGCCTGGTGGTCTGGACCTTGGCAGATGAAGCACTTAACCGATTGGCCAGGATAGAAAATCCTGCCATTATAGGGGCCCAACGAGATGGAATTCGGGATAGAGATTATATGTCCAGCTTCGTCTCTACGCATCCGAACTTTGTATTTTCGGACTCCATACCAGAATCCGAAATTATCCACTGGCTTGACTGGGGGTTGAAGAATCTCGCAGTACCTTTTAAGGTATAGCTCGATATCTTGGTTTGGAATCCTTCCAGTCCAGAATTTAACAACAAGAGTCACTACCTCTACCTGGACAGAAGACTCCACTTGCCAGTCTTTCCATTTCGGATGTGATGCGTTGGAAAGAGAGATCTCTAAGAAGCGATGTAAGGGCGCCTCTCGGGTGAAACACAGCTCAAAATCCCGTTTACTGGGCAGAGCAATGAAAGAGTATATGTCCTGCACATTCAGCCATGATGTTTGCAATATCAGCTCTTCAGCAACATAATCACGGGTCGGGGGGTCCCCGTCTCCGATGTACTTGAGTCTCACCCATAAATTGCTGAAGTTTGAAGCAAACGATAATGGGGCATACGGAGGCATGATTACATAACTAATAACCAATTACTCCAATCTTTCCGCGTCCACTCATTTTGACAGGTTCTTCTCTTCGTAGTATCGACACTCAAAGGAAAAAACTGCTACTGCAGTACACAGCTACTGCACCCCAGGCACAGTCATGCTGTTCCTCATTTCCGCCAAAGGCCAGTAGATGGCCGTAGTTGCAAGCACTCCTGTTTTCTTTTACGTCCTCAAATCAGATGTAAATTCAGGAGTCCTTCAAGCAACCCCTCACATTCGTTTCTGAACAGCCAAAATGAGTGGACAAGGTAAGTGAGATTAGCCATTTTTAGCACAGCGTTGATATACAAACCGTATAGTCGATCATGAATCCTCTAACGAAGGTAAAGCTGATAAACGAGCTGAACGAGCGTGAAGCCAGCCTCGGGGTCAACGAGTCCGTTTCCTGGCACAGCGAGTACAAAGACAGCGCCTGGGTCTTTGTTGGAGGGTTTCCATACGAGCTGACTGAAGGAGACCTGATCTGTGTCTTCTCTCAGTATGGAGAGATCGTCAACATCAACCTCGTGCATGACAAGAAGACCGGAAAGTCCAAAGGTTTCTGTTTTATCTGCTATGAGGACCAGAGGAGCACTGTCTTGGCCGTCGACAACTTCAACAGCATTAAGATCAAAGGTCGCACGATTCGCGTTGACCACGTCAAAGACTACCGACCCCCCAAAGACGGCGAGGACATCGACGGCGTGACCAAGCATCTGAGGGAGGAGGGCTGCGCTCCCAAAGTCGGCGAGTCTTCCCCCTCCTCTGAGGATGACGAGTAGTACGCCGTACCTGCGAAGAAGCCCAAGAAAGAGAAGAAGAAGGACAGGAAGAGCAGAGCCTCTTTTTCATCACCACTTCCTGTTTCAGTCGGAGTCAAAGAGGAGAAAGAGGACACCGGGTACGACAAATACAACCAGAGCGGGCCGCCGCCAAAGCCAGGAGGACAACCGAATGGACAGACAACGAGAGACTGAGAGGGGAGGAAGAAGAGGAAGAGGAGGAGGAGAGACGCAGATCGGCAGAGAGAGGAAGAAAGGAAGAGGGGTCATGAAAGGGAGAATGACAGAAGCAGAGATAATGATAGAAGACGAGAGACGGAAAGAGAAAGAAGAAGAGACGCAGATCGGGACAGAGATGACAGGCGAAGGGAGAGAGACAGAGACGATGACAGGAGGAGGCAGAAGAAGAACATGGCTCAATACTGGAAGAAAATAACAGACATGTTTAAATCCAAGCTGAAATCAACACAGATGAATATATTTTAGTCCATTCTTAGATATTAATTTGATATTTCGTTTCATGTCAGCCTTTACTTTTATGCATTATTCCTAAATGAAAATGCTTCTGGCTCCTGTGTGAGCTCTGAAACATTCAGCCCAGCACTGGTGTCACTGCTGGGCTCATCGCACCACAGCGAGTCTTAAGTTCAGGTTCTGTTTAAACTTTAAGTGAAAAAATCGAAGTCCACACGTCTGTCTGACAAAACGTTGATGTTTGTTTTACTGGAATGAGTTTTACAATAAATAAATATTTCTAAAAAAACAAAAAAAAAAAAAGAAAGGGAGGTAAAGGACTCGGCAAAGGAGGCGCAAAGCGTCGCCGTAAGGTGCTTCGTGATAACATCCAGGGCATCACTAAGCCAGCTATCCGCCGCCTGGCTCGCCGTGGTGGTGTGAAGCGTATTTCTGGTCTGATCTACGAGGAGACCCGTGGCGTGTTGAAGGTGTTTCTGGAGAACGTCATCCGCGACGCCGTCACCTACACCGAGCACGCCAAGAGAAAGACCGTCACCGCCATGGATGTGGTGTACGCTCTCAAGAGACAGGGCCGCACTCTGTACGGCTTTGGTGGTTAAGCTTACTGCACTGACAACAACAACGGCAACAAAGGTCCTTTTCAGGGCCACCCATCTCCTCTGTAGAGCTGATCCTATCTCTTTTGTTTATGTCTAGTCAAGTTCTATCAAACTTCATTACTAAAAATGATCCATGTCTTTTGAATTGAAAAAAGAAAGAGAGTGAAATAGAAAACGAAGTAGCTAAATGGGACAATAAAAATACAAACTATAAAGCGCGTGTGAATATTGCGAAAACACACGTAGTCTCAAAGTTGTTGTTTCTGGCTACTGTCTTTCCCCCTCCTCACAAAACTGTTATTAAATTAAGTAAATTGTGTACCAAATTGATTTGGGGGACAAACCGCGAAGTAACACAGAGGAAATTAATGTATAAAGGAAAAGAAAATGGAGGATTAGGAGCGCCAGATCTTAGCATTATTTTGATGATTCCTTTTCTAAAAAATGTATATAGCGCATTTGAGCGAAGCACCCACTGGATCCAAGGGAAGAAATCTTTGTGGAAAAAAATGAAAGGGAGAGCCCGAACGGGAGTGCCATACTTTAAACTTGTGTTTGGGGATCTTGTGGATCAGTGGAAATTGGATGATTTAAATCTTTTACAATTAAACTCAAAACAGATATATAATAAAATCAATCTAAAAAAATGAAGGTATGATACAATATAAGGCTGTGGAAAAAGAAGAAAATCAGAAAATAGTTAAAAACATATATGACAAAGTAATATCCGAGAACATGAGAGATACAGTGTGGCTTATCTCTGTCGGACGGCTCCCAGTAAGAGCTGTAGCTCTGTGGAGTTGCTTCGTTACCACTAAGAAATGCCCTATGGAGAATTGTGATGAAGACGAAACTCTTGATCATCTATTGATATCGTGTTACAGGACGGTTGAAATAAGGAGGATGGAAAAACTAGGTTTTAATATTGAAAATAATATAAAATCAGTAAGATATGGTTTGTTTAAAGAAAAGATGAGTGAAAATAAAAGAAGATTGTTTTGGCTGGTGATGTGTATTATAAATGTCCACATATGGAAAACAAGGGCTAAAGGTGTTATAGAACAAAAAATGATAAGTAGTTTCACCGTATGTAAAAACATTGTAACGGAGCTGAGAAGAAGAAAAACGAGAGATATGAAATTAGGAAATGACTTGCCGTGGGAGCTTTTATTTTTGTAATATGTAAAATAAGATGTGAATAATTTGTGCATGGTGCTTGCATTATGTGTATTTGTAATTGTGTCCTTTGATAATTAAATAAAGTATTTAAAAAGAAAAAAGAAAAAAAAGAAAGGGAGGTAAAGGACTCGGCAAAGGAGGCGCAAAGCGTCACCGTAAGGTGCTTCGTGATAACATCCAGGGCATCACTAAGCCAGCTATCCGCCGCCTGGCTCGCCGTGGTGGTGTGAAGCGTATTTCTGGTTTGATCTACGAGGAGACCCGTGGCGTGTTGAAGGTGTTTCTGGAGAACGTCATCCGCGACGCCGTCACCTACACCGAGCACGCCAAGAGAAAGACCGTCACCGCCATGGATGTGGTGTACGCTCTCAAGAGACAGGGCCGCACTCTGTACGGCTTTGGTGGTTAAGCTTACTGCACTGACGACGACAACAACAACTGCAACAAAGGTCCTTTTCAGGGCCACCCATCTCCTCTGTAGAGCTGATCCTATCTCTTTTGTTTGTGTCTGACACCATATTCTCAGGTTACTGTCACCGCTTTATTCTCTGCGTAACATCTCCCTCGTCTGGCTTCCACGTGACCTGCATCCAAATCAGCAACTATTCATGACATGTAGCACACAAATTCTGAATGTGTTTGCAACTTATTTTTGTCAAGAACTTCACTGCAGAAAGCTCAATGTACCACGTGGGTAACAAATATTTAGTATTAAAGGAAGGAGATGGCTTCTTCAAAAGATTACTGCCATAAAGATGACTTCTGCCTGAGGCTCCAATGACTCAACCAGCAGTGCGAGAGCAGCCGCTCTGTCCGTTTCAGTGTACAGTGAAGTGGACTGTTGCGATAGGTCAGAAGAAGCCTGCGCTAATTTAATGAATGCTACCTTTTCAGACATTTAGTCTCATATTTACGTTTGAACTTACTGAAAACAGTTTCTAGCCTTGACAATTCTGATGACACGAACTCTGAGAAAGATTAAAAACTGGTGCAAAACAGATGGGAACCTGTGATTATCAACATTAAAAACACTTCTTTTCATTTTGTTGTACATTGCACTGAATTAAGCCTGTCGAGCAGCTGAAACAGTTCTAGGGAATGTGCTAATTATCCAAACCCCTTTATGATTCAACAGTTTTTATTCATTAACAGCACAAAGTGAAAAACAAACAGAATCCCATACATTTCAAATCATTACGTACATTTACAGATACATATTGTAATGATCAGCAGCTGTTGCTGTAAATTAATGTAGTTTCATGCCATACCACAAGGTGGCCCTATCTGTTAACATGGGCATGCGAGCTAAGAAGCGGTGAGATACTCTTGTTCTTCCGGCTGGCTAAGATTGAATAATAAAAGTACGTTATAGATCATAAAAGGACCCCTTCTTCATAAATAAGGAGACAAACAAAACACATATATGGGAAAAGGAGGATGAATGTTTTTGGAAGTAGTTTTTAGTTTTAGCTATTTTAGGGGGATATCTGTGTGTGCAGGTGACTATTACTGTGCATAATTATTAGGCAACCTAGCAAAAAACAAATATATACCCATTTCAATTATTTATTTTTACCAGTGAAACCAATATAACATCTCCACATTCACAAATATACATTTCTGACATTCAAAAACAAAACAAAAACAAATCAGCGACCAATATAGCCACCTTTCTTTGCAAGGACACTCAAAAGCCTGCCATCCATGGATTCTGTCAGTGTTTTGATCTGTTCACCATCAACATTGCGTGCAGCAGCAACCACAGCCTCCCAGACACTGTTCAGAGAGGTGTACTGTTTTCCCTCCTTGTAAATCTCACATTTGATGATGGACCACAGGTTCTCAATGGGGTTCAGATCAGGTGAACAAGGTGGCCATGTCATTAGTTTTTCCTCTTTTATACCCTTTCATTCCAGCCACGCTGTGGAGTACTTGGACGCGTGTGATGGAGCATTGTCCTGCATGAAAATCATGTTTTTCTTGAAGGATGCAGACTTCTTCCTGTACCACTGCTTGAAGGTGTCTTCCAGAAACTGGCAGTAGGACTGGGAGTTGAGCTTGACTCCATCCTCAACCCGAAAAGGCCCCACAAGCTCATCTTTGATGATACCAGCCCAAACCAGTACTCCACCTCCACCTTGCTGGCGTCTGAGTCGGACTGGAGCTCTCTGCCCTTTACCAATCCAGCCACGGGCCCATCCATCTGGCCCATCAAGACTCACTCTCATTTCATCAGTCCATAAAACCTTAGAAAAACCAGTCTTGAGATATTTCTTGGCCCAGTCTTGACGTTTCAGCTTGTGTGTCTTGTTCAGTGGTGGTCGTCTTCAGCCTTTCTTACCTTGGCCATGTCTCTGAGTATTGCACACCTTGTGCTTTTGGGCACTCCAGTGATGTTGCAGCTCTGAAATATGGCCAAACTGGTGGCAAGTGGCATCTTGGCAGCTGCACGCTTGGCTTTTCTCAGTTCATGGGCAGTTATTTTGCGCCTTGGTTTTTCCACACGCTTCTTGCGACCCTGTTGACTATTTAGAATGAAACGCTTGATTGTTCGATGATCATGCTTCAGAAGCTTTGCAATTTTGAGACTGCTGCATCCCTCTGCAAGATATCTCACTATTTTTGACTTTTCTGAGCCTGTCAAGTCCTTCTTTTGACCCATTTTGCCAAAGGAAAGGACGTTGCCTAATAATTATGCACACCTGATATAGGGTGTTGATGTCATTAGACCACACCCCTTCTCATTACAGAGATGCACATCCCCTAATATGCTTAATTGGTAGTAGGCTTTCAAGCCTATACAGCTTGGAGTAAGACAACATGCATGAAGAGGATGTGGACAAAATACTCATTTGCCTAATAATTCTGCACTCCCTGTACATTACACTAGGTTCGACTCATTAACCAAAACTCGACTAATAGATTTTACATATCATCTAATATTAAAAGTCTTAAATATGACACATTCTTAACAGATTTTTCTGATCACACGGTGGTTATGGCAATAATATCGTGTTGCTCCCACGAATTTTTGAACTATTGAAAACTCAATACATCTTTGTTAGCAGACGGGTTGCTTGTGCCTGAAGTTAAATCTGAAATTAAGAAAATATTACATCTTAAGATTTTTACTGCCTCTTTCACAGAACTTTGGGAACTTCTTAAACAACGCATGTGTAAATTTTTTAAATTTAAAGCGAGAGAATTAAATCATGCTAAGAATATGAAATACAATGAAAATGTAAGTATATATATATTTAAGAAATAAGGAGAAACAAGAAGAGGAGGAAAATCAAATGATGTCTCTTAAGGAGAGCATTGATCGAGTCAATAGAGAAGTTTTATTTAACATGTTGAGACGTACTGAATTTCATGGGAATAGCGACTATATGATTCTAAATCATCACTTGACTCAGTCTATCAGACTCTTCTAGGAGGCTATGCTGAATTGCTTCTTCAAGAGCTTCATCTTCCTCCAGAAAAAGAGGGCTAAGTAGACAAGAGATATTAGAAATCATAAAACATGTCAGCCTTGAAGAATTTCTCACCATACATCATTAAAAAAAAAGAAAGATTAAATGTAAATCCTAAAGTTGCAGTCATTCAACAAAAAAAAAACAAACATACAACCCCCCCCCCCAAAAAAACCAAACAAACAAACATGCAAATTGGAAACCTGCATCGAAACAATATCCTAAACAACATCTAGAATGAAGGACTTCTTTAACCCTTAGACAACAGCTTACTCAAATTCTGCCAATTTATATAGAAACATCTGCTGTCCCTCATTTTCACTCTTGAATGCAGCTCTGTTTCCTGATGCTTGGCCTCACTTTCACCTGGTGTTGTAGGCAACGCATGATGCACTGAAAAAAGGAAAGAAGGTCAGCATGACTTGCTTCATAATGTTAACAGAGCCTTTATATATCCTTATATTAGTTCAAATAAAAGTTGGGCACATATTCCTCCTTGGCTGTAATCACCTGTGATAATCCGTAAACATTAAAATCAGACAAATTAATGATGCTCTCATCAAACAAACCCCCAGGAATTATTACTCACTGCAGTAACACTAACTAGTCATCAAAATCAAAATCAGACAAATTAATGATGCTCTCATCAAACAAACCCCCCAGGAATTATTATGCACTGCAGTAACAAAATCTAACTGGTCATTGACCTTAGAACCTCACTAGGTTTTCATTCACGTCACATACCTCGTCTTCTCCGGCAGACTGGACTTTCAAAGTCACTGTCAGACAGCTCTTCTGGTTCCTCCTGAGGGAAAAGAAAGCATGTTCTACATAAAATCAAATACAGTTGCACCAAATCACTGGTAACACAGAGACACATGGCTGCACTAAAAATTGTTTACACCTGCTAAAAGTGCAATATTAATTAATTAAGAAAATTACGTTAAGGGAACAGACTCACTTTTTAGACAATAAATATTTCTGCACTGCAATATAAAATGTTTACCTGTGCAGGTGTTTGTATCCCTGCCATTATATAGAGGCAGGTGGTGGAACAAATCGAGCCAACTTCTTGGCCACCCCAAAGAAAACTGCTAGAAACATTTGGTTTCATTAGTCGTTTACATCCTCTAATTGTACTCAAATACTGAAAAGGGAATGTCTGGCCAGTTTACAGTGCAAATGTTCTTCTGAAGATTGCTGCTACAGTGGGGGCAAAAAAGTATTTAGTCAGCCACCGATTGTGCAAGTTCCCCCACTTAAAATGATGACAGAGGTCAGTAATTTGTAATGGAAGACATAGGCATTCATTGGGCTAAACTTCAGATGACATCAGTGAATGTTGACTTGCTATCCTCTGTTCTTGAATGTGACAATAAAGTTAGTTTTACTGCAGAAGTGTTGCTAGGAGTGTTTAAGCATTTACTTTATTTAAATTACAATTTTAGGACAACCTGTGTGGGTCTTACCATGTTATGGTATTATAGTCACTTATCACAGTTGGTCTCATTTCCCACAAAAAAAATAAATAAAAAAAATTAAATTTAAACTTACCTGTAATACTTACCTTGACCGCTATATTTCCTCCAAGGAGAGGCATCTAGGTCTGGAAGGTGTGAGCTCCAATTGGAGCCTGATTTTTTTTTTTTTCTTGTTTTCTTTTTCTTATCTGTGGGAAAGTAGCATTCAAATACAAAAAATGAGTCCACTGTAAATACCATTATACATACATACATACATACATACATACATACATACATACATACATACATACATACATACATACATACATACATACATACATACATACATACATACATACATACATACATACATACATACATACATACATACATACATACATACATACATACATACATACATACATACATACATACATACATACATACATACATACATACATACATACATACATACATACATACATACATACATACATACATACATACATACATACATACATACATACATACATACATACATACATACATACATACATACATACATACATACATACATACATACATACATACATACATACATACATACATACATACATACATACATACATACATACATACATACATACATACATACATACATACATACATACATACATACATACATACATACATACATACATACATACATACATACATACATACATACATACATACATACATACATACATACATACATACATACATACATACATACATACATACATACATACATACATACATACATACATACATACATACATACATACATACATACATACATACATACATACATACATACATACATACATACATACATACATACATACATACATACATACATACATACATACATACATACATACATACATACATACATACATACATACATACATACATACATACATACATACATACATACATACATACATACATACATACATACATACATACATACATACATACATACATACATACATACATACATACATACATACATACATACATACATACATACATACATACATACATACATACATACATACATACATACATACATACATACATACATACATACATACATACATACATACATACATACATACATACATACATACATACATACATACATACATACATACATACATACATACATACATACATACATACATACATACATACATACATACATACATACATACATACATACATACATACATACATACATACATACATACATACATACATACATACATACATACATACATACATACATACATACATACATACATACATACATACATACATACATACATACATACATACATACATACATACATACATACATACATACATACATACATACATACATACATACATACATACATACATACATACATACATACATACATACATACATACATACATACATACATACATACATACATACATACATACATACATACATACATACATACATACATACATACATACATACATACATACATACATACATACATACATACATACATACATACATACATACATACATACATACATACATACATACATACATACATACATACATACATACATACATACATACATACATACATACATACATACATACATACATACATACATACATACATACATACATACATACATACATACATACATACATACATACATACATACATACATACATACATACATACATACATACATACATACATACACACATACACACATACACACATACACACATACACACACACAATATATATACACACATATATATTTAAATGTGTTTATTATCTTTTACAAATATAATGCAATAAGGCATACAGAAAGACCTACCAGGGGATCAGTGGAGAATAGAGGTCTCAAGTACAGGGGATACAGGAGTAAATGGGTGGAATACTATGGACCTCTGTTGCCAGTGCACCTGAACCGTTTTGACAGAATAACAAAAGCTCACGTTCCTTTTTTTTTTTTGGCCTGTCCCGTTTGGCTCTTGCCATCAGAATTGTTGTCTAAAGGCAAAGAAAGATGCCCAACGGATTTACTTTACCAAACTGACCATCCCAGCCTTGCCGTAATGGTCCATTTGATTCACCTTTTATTGTTTATTTTATTTTCACTTACCGAATACGGGACAGACTTGACTGGGGGAAAGAAGGGGAGAAAGAAAGAGGGAAAGAGAAACAGCTGAGAAGAGGGACGGGGGAGAAGGGCAAAAAACAAAAACCAACAGAATGAGCAGGAAAAAATAAAAAATAAAAAATCCATATATCAATCACCTGGATCACCTGCTGAGAAAGAAAAAAGAAAACAAGCAGAAGAGAACAAGAGTAATAGAATAAACAGCATCACAATGATATATGGGAATATGACAGTAAATACTAAATATTAAACATTATTGTGCAGCACATAAGATCAACAGAACAGTGTGCTTTGAGGTAGGAGCCAAAAAGGGTGTAGTTTGTGGGTGTGATCACCCGTGTGTACACGGACGCGCTTGTTTTTTTAAAAGGTTCCTTCATGTAATGATCTGCTAGAGGGTGTGGGGGGGCCACAGCCCCGTCCTCCAGGGCATGAAGCAGGTATGGAGGAGATCAAAACTCCAGACATCCAGAGGCCCCCAGAACACAAGAGACCAAGGAAGACCAACAGAGGGGCAGCCGCGCCACTGTCCCAGAAAGAGCTGAGGAGAGTCCCAGATGAGGGCTCACTCAACAGCCGCGGAGCAGAATCCAGGGGGAGTTGCAGTGACGCGCCCATGAGCTCCACCGGCAGCCAGCCGTGCCTGAGTGACCCAGCCCCAGGCCGAGAGGCCGGGGGCACCCCACCTCCGAAGTGGCCCGAGCGAGCCCCAGGCTCCAGGCCCCGATACGTGGCCGCCAAGGAGTGAGCCGGTGTGTACCTGGACGCCCATCCCCGGACACAAAGAACCACCAATGCACCGACACCTGAGGGAGTCCGCCACTGGCAGGGGAAGTGGTGGTAGGGGGAGATAGGCCTCCAAACCTTGGAGGGCCTGAGATGTCCCCAGAGAGGTGGCGCCTGACATCCAACCTGACATATAGACACAGAAATACAGGCACACACATATACAAACATCCATTCCCACCCTCATGCTCTCATATGCACTTACTCCACACTCAACCAACGTGGAGACAGACATAAAGAGTACACACGATCACACTCCCCAAGCGTACTCTACAAACCGGGTCTAGGTGCCCCCGCCCCTGGAGGGGGGGAACTGCACCCAGACCCAGGTGGTGTTTCCCTTTTCCCTGCGGTGGGGGGAGGCAGACCGCCCCGACTCCGCAGCAGCAGGAAGGCTCCACACTCCAGACCGCAGTCGGACGGTCAACTCCTCCTCCTAGTCCTAGCCCCCCTGCTCCAGCAGGTCGCAGAGAACGGGGGTGAGAGAAGACTCCGAACCTCCCTCCACCCGCTCATTGTAATGTTGATGCATGTGTGTTCTAAGGTGCATTTAAAACCCAGGAGGGCATGGAGCTACCTGCCAGAGAGCAGCAGGTAAGCGCATGGTCCCTCCTGCTAGCCCTCAATGTCTACGTGTATTTAAAATTGAGAGGTGGGCAACGATGCCAGGGGTGGGGTGTACACCCTGATGGTACTTTGGACTCCGTGTATCGTGCCCACCCCCAAGATCCTATATGTATGTGTAATGAGAGTGTGAGTAATGTGAATGTCTAAGTTGTGGGATAAAATTGAGGCAGAGGCAGCCAGAAGGGGACAGGGGGGGGGGGGGTAGCCTCCTCTGCACCCTGGTGACATACCCCTACTCCAAGGCCCTGCATGTGTGGGTGGTTGTGGTGGAGCGGGAAGAGGGAGGCAGCTGGAGATGGGGAGGGAAGGAAGGGAGGGGCAAGTGACCCCTCCCTGGGGCCAGCTCCCCCGCTGACCCCAGTAGGCACCCCCATACTCCGCGACCCGCCAGGGAAAGGGGGCCCAGGCCCATCCAGACCGGGCCCAGTGCAGCAGCGCCGCCCGGCCCCACAGATCCCGGGACAGTCCACCCAACCCCACCACAGAGAAAACTGCACCCACCCCACCATCCACTCATCTTCCAGACTACATAAGACAATAAACACCCAGGCTGAGATCTTCCTCCACCTCTCCTGTATCTCCCCCTCCTGCAGAGGCAGCTCCTGAGGAGAGGAAAGCTCCTGCAAGATGTGACAATCTCCCCCACCAGTTGAAGAGCCCCCCAGGTGGCTCGACGCACCGGCGGCACCCTGCTCCAGGGCTGGGCCCCCCATGCACCCACCCGCCCACAACCCCGGCAACACACCAACCAGGACCCAAGCCCCCGAGGTCCGGTCTGGGTCCCAGCCCAGAGACGGAGCGCCCCCAGAACCTCACGCCCATCCCGGACCCACCCAGGGGCAGCCAGGCTACCAGGTCAGTAACCCACGTCCGTCAGCACAGACCCTCCCCTAGCCCCGCTGCACGCAGTCGCGAGGAAACAGTCACCGGAGAGCCAACAGAGCCCCTAACCGGACATGACCGCTACCCCGGGTTGAGCCCCCCAAGGAAGATGCCTCCGGGGAACCCCCCGACGCCCTAAGCCTGTCCCTACCCCCACACCAATCACAACAGTGAAGGCGGGACCAAACTATGACCCCCCACCCCCACTAGGTGATGGAGCTGATCAAAGGAGCCCAGAGCAATTGATCTGATGTGGTGGCAGAGGCTGTATCAAGACTAATGTAATCTAATAGATTATTTCTATATTGGTTAGAATTAAGATTATTTTTATTTTTCCAGTTCATGAGGACTGTTTTCTTGGCTATGCATAGGGCAGTGAAAACCATATGGGCGATATTCTTTTCTGAAGTGACATTATCTAAGCTGCCCAAACACACACACTAAGGGGGAAGTTGGAATGTTACATTTCAGACACTTCGATAAGTCTTCACATATCTCGCGCCAAAACTTCTGAACTGGTGGACAGAACCAAAGAGCGTGGATATAATTGTCCGGTGAATTGGTTTGGCAGTGTGAGCAGTTGTTGGTAGACGTAAAGCCCATCTTGAACATCCGATGACCTGTATAGTGCACTCTATGTAATATTTTGTATTGAATTAATTGAAGACTGGGATTTCTAATTAGATGAAAGGTTTTTAAGCAAATCTGAGACCAGAAGTTTAGGTCTAAGTTAACTGATAAATCCGCTTCCCATTTTGCAATAGGAAGTGATATTGATTCATCTGTTTTAGAAAGCATTCTGTATATTTTGGATAGTAATTTGGGGGGGTTTAAGAGTAAGAAATTGAACCACACTTGGTGGTGTTTGTAGTTCAACTTGACCCGGTTTAAATTTCTTTTTTACTATGGATTTAATTTGTTGATATTCTAAAAATCTTTTCTTGTTGATCCCATATTGTGTAACTAGTCCGTCAAATGAAATAAATTCTGTTCCTTCTAGTATATGTTCTAAATATTTGATTCCTTTATCACTCCAATCTGAAAAGTTTATCATATTATTGTTTTGTAATATGTCAGGGTTGTTCCAGATAGGTGTACGTTTGCATGGGATTAATGAAGACGCCGTCAATTTTAGAAACTCCCACCATGCTGTCAGAGAAGAGCTGATGTTGATGCTTTTAAAGCATTCATGTCGTTGGATGTTTGAGCTGATAAATGGTAGGTCTGAGATCTCTAGATTATTGCAGAGTGCTTGTTCTACATCTAGCCAAGGTTCATCTAAGAGGGTATGTTTAGCCATCCTGAGATAAACTGAAGCCTGTTGGCTAAGAAGTAGTGCTGAAAGTTAGGCAGTTCTAGTCCTCCTTTATCCTTGGTCTTTTGTAGTGTTTTTAAGCTTATACATGGGGGTTTATTTTTCCAAAGGAATTTGGACATACATGAATCTAGAGATCTGAACCAATCTTGTGGCGGTTTAGTTGGGATCATTGAGAATAAATAATTTATTTTTGGTAAGACCATCATTTTTATAGCGGCAACCCTTCCCATGAGTGATATGGGTAGAGATTTCCATCTAGCCAGATCATCTTCTACCTTCTTTAAAAGTGGGATATGGTTTAATTTAGTTAGATCTGCAAGCTTGGGAGAAACATTAATACCTAAATATTTTATATTTCCCGATTGCAGTGGTGTAGAAGAGGAATTATGGAAGTAGCAATTAATCGGAAGGACTGTAGATTTTGACCAGTTAATTGAGTAATCTGATATTCTTGCAAAAGAGTTTATCAATTCAATCACCCCAGAGATATTGGTTTGTGAATTTTGGAGAAAGAGTAACACATCATCCGCATAAAGGCTGATTTTATGTTCCACGTTCTTGCATTTTATGCCCTTAATTACTGAATTCTGTCTAATTGCTGCTGCTAGTGGTTCAATAAAAATTGCAAATAGTGAAGGGGAGAGTGGGCATCCCTGCCTGGTGCCCCTCAAGAGACAGAAGCTGGAGGATGTCTGGTCATTTGTTCTAACACAAGCTGTTGGGGAATTATATAATATTTTTAACCAGTTTATGAAAGAGGATCCAAAACCAAATTTGTGTAAAGTTGCAAATAGAAATTTCCAGTTAACTCTGTCAAATGCTTTTTCTGCGTCTAAAGAGAATATTGTAGTTTCTAGGTTTTTACTGTACGAGTAGTCTATCAAATTAAGTAATCTACGTGTATTTGTTGATGAGTGCCTACCTTTTATGAAACCAGTTTGGTCAGGATGAATTAAGAGGGGGGTTATTTTCTCCAGTCTCTTTGAGAGAGCTTTGCAGATTATTTTAAGGTCTACATTTATAAGGGATATTGGACGATAGCTTGAGGGATATACAGGGTCTTTGCCTGGTTTTAGCAGGAGATTAATGTTTGCAGAATTCATATTTGATGGAAGTCTGCCCTTTTCTTTAATTTCCAACAACGTTCTGTAGAAAACTGGTGCTAGAATCGACCAGAATTCTTTGTAGAATTCTGCAGGAAAGCCATCTGGACCTGGAGCCTTATTATTGTGCATACTTATCAGGGCTTCCTGGAGTTCACCTGGTGTCAGTGGTGAATCCAGTGCCATTGCTTGAGTGTCCAATAATTTTGGAAGAGTTATGTTGTCCAAAAACTGATCAATTTCTTTTTTAGATGGGTTTATTTGTGGTGAATACAACGTTTTATAGAAATCCCTGAAAATGTTGTTTATTTGTATCGGATCATATATTGTGTTCCCAGATAAATCTTGAACAGCAAATATAGTTGTTTTTTCTTTATTTATTTTTAGCTGGTTTGCTAGAAATTGACCGGATTTATTACCATGTTCATAATTTTGTAGGCGTAGTCTTTGTACTAAGAATTTTGTTTTTTTATCAATTATCTCATTTAATTCTAGTTTTGTTTTGCGTATTTTGTTCAATGTTTCCTGATCTTGGTGGGACGCGTAGGCTTCTTCTAGTGATTTGATGTTTTTTTCTAATTCCTGAATATTTTTGTTTTCTTTTTTCTTTTTATGTGATGAGAAAGAAATTATTTTACCTCTCATCACAGCTTTCCCTGCTTCCCATAGAACAGAAGCTGATGTTTCGGGAGTGTCATTATAGTTCAAATATGAAGTCCACTCTTTTTTAAAATATTTAATAAAGTCTTCATCTTTAAGTAGTGATATATTAAATCTCCAGTTTTTTCTTGGTGTAGTATTATTCTTGTGCATTAGTGTTAAAGATACAGGACCATGATCGCTGACAGCTATAGGGTGAATCTCAGAGTTCCCGCTGTATTGAGCCTATCCATGTCTTCATTTAGTCCAAGGTTGAGGTCACCTCCAAGAACAAGTGTGCCATCTAAGTGTTCAGAGTGCACTGAAAAAACCGTGAAAGAATGAGGGATCATCAACATTTGGACCATATACACTTGCAATACATAGCTTTTTATCACGTATAGATAGTTTAATGATTAAGAATCTGCCCTCTGGATCTATAACTGTATCGAGTACTGTGAAATTAATATTTTTATGTATTAAAATTGCTGCTCCCCTTTGTCTAGAATTATAACAAGCTGAGAACACATTAGGAAACTCAGGTGTTTTAAGTTCATTCGAACCTCTAAGAGGTCTGTGGGTCTCTTGTAATAGGACAACATCTGCCTGTAGTTTTTTGAGTTGGTTAAATATTTTTAACCTCTTTTCTCTGGAGCCAGCTCCATTTATATTCCATGTAATGAACCTCAGTGTACCCATAGATGTTTGTGTATAACTAGGGATGTATGCTGTGTGCGTTGCTTAGACAGGTGGAGAGAATACGTCACTTGTTCATAAATAAAGAGAAGGAGAGAGAGAAAAAATGTGTGGCGAGATGCTCCCTGAGTCTGACTTTGTGTATGCATAGTTACTAATATGAGTAGGCTTGGCTTAAGTGTGTGTGTGTGTGTGTGTGTGTGTATCTTATATGACTGTGTGCGCTGTCTGACTGATGTAAATGTGCTGCCGTTGAGCGCATGGTGCGTATGTGTCGAAATAAAGGAGGTTTGTGGATGAGTGTCGAAGCAGGTGATCGAGGCAGTGAAAGGAATAAAGAAAGAAACCAAGGACAGGGGTGAGCAGCATAAAACCAAGAGGGGGAAAAGAGAGGAGGAAAAAAGAGGAAAAAAAAAACCAGAAACAAAACGTAAACATTCCAATTAAATCACTGACGGAGAGTGACGGTGTTAATTCTGCTATGAAATCACACTTTAAGATGCGATTTGATACTGGTAAGTTAAACAGATGTTAATGCAAGTTAGTGTGAGTGGATAGGGAAATGGTGCAGCTGATTCTTATCTGGTGTGAGGTTAATACAGCCACGGAGTGATGTTGGGGTCGCGGTGGAGCTGTCCGTCCACGTACAGCCGGTCCACAGCGATGACAGCGCGGGAGCCCTTCTGGATGAAGCCGCGTCGGATTGGGAAGAGGACCCTGCGTCGTTCCAAGCTCACGTTCCTAATACCTAACCTAGCCAGATGCCTTGATTCTCCCCACCTGACCCTCGAAGTACGTCGACCTTCTCCTACAAGCACAAATAGTGACACACAATCTGCTCATGATTATAGAGATAGCAATATATGGAGTGCTTATTTATCTATGTTTTAGAATGGCTCTTCATATAGACCCTAGTATTTTGGTACATGGAAGAGATGCCCCTACCAAATACACTTAGCCCTAACCTTAACCAGGCATCTTAATATCAGATAAGTGGTGTATACCTCTCCTCTCTCCTCCTCTAGTCGCCTAAAGGGAACAAAACCCTGATCGGAACACAGAATCCTAACCTCAACCAGAGGTAAATTAGGGATAAAAATCCTCTTTCCCCTTTTGATTTTTAATTCCCTACTCCATGATGCACAGTTATAAGGTCTAGATAGACCAACTTGAAAAGCATCTTACCTAACCTCAACCAGGGGTCCATTATAATAGGAACAGGGGTATTTGTCTCTCCTCCTCCCTCTCTCCCCTCCCCTCTCCCTTTTTTTCTTTTGTTTTTTTCAGAATGATTCATGAACGGAACCCACTCCACCAGAAACACCCAAATCCAGTCCGGATTCAATAGACTATTACTCTTCATCTTCTACATGGTTTTTTATTTTTGCTGTTTTTTGAAAAAAACAAAAAACATATTTTATATTTTTATTTTTTTCTCCCCAATCACGTTCCTGCTCCGGATATTACCCGGTGTCGGGTTCTCCCCATTGGCCCGCGACAGCCCCAAGACTCCCTCACGGGCCCCACTCCCCTACCCAGTAATTAATTAATCTTGATTTTGGTTGGTGTACTTTTTTTATTCCTCTTTTTTATACAATCATTTTCATTCAGGCAGATGGGTTACCTAAGTAACATCCAGAGTGGTACCAACCAATGAGCTCAATCCTCATTAACACACCTGTCCATTCTTCACTGTGACTCCCTCTGATGAAGCAGCAACAGGCTGCGAAACGTAAGGGGTAGAAGCTGTATTGGGCCCAAACGGAGCCTTTTTGACAAAACTTATTGGTCTCAAAGGGTGGAATATAATTCCAACCTTGTGGACTTCTAGAAATTGGTTTTATTGGACTTAATTTCGTCCGCAATTGGCTTTTTTAGCCTTTTTTAAATTTCCTTAATAAATATTTGGCTTTTAGTATGTCAGTGAGGCCTTACCTTGTGGAGAAGCCTGCTTAAATCACACTTCCATTGATTGGAGGTCGGAATCCGTGGGCTGGAGGGCCCCCCTCTTTTCTCCTCCCTTCTTTTGTCATCTTTTGATAAGGGACAGGACTTAATCTACAAACAGAGTGCTTTGGACTCCTACCTGGATAAATTCACGGACACAACACCGGGAGAGACAGAAAAGAACTGCTGGAGACCCAGGGTGGAGTGGAGCCGAGGCCCAAACACAGGTGAGCCTCATTTACTGACTATGGATTTTTCCAACAGGTTCCAGCGGGCCCAATCCAACTTTCCAGCGGAGGTTAGGAGGAACCCATCTGCTAGAAAACACCACAATAATTTTCAGAGGGTAGGGGGGGAGGGAGAGGGGGGACAAACAGGCTCACAACGTAACCGTTATTCTGTATATCAACCTTTAAATGCAAATACTAGACAGACTGCAAAAAGTTATTTCAAATTAATGCAGGCCATACACCATAAAAACATCATTGATAAAGCTATTTTGACTCAAACTCCCCCTAAGGGAATGGCTAGACAGATAACAAAGCTCACGGCATTCATTAGACCTTCCTCCCCCACGGAGGAACTCAGGGAGGCAGTAAACCTGAACACGCAGACATGGCTACAGAATAGCCTCTCCATACTGCAGCAACATTACGCTAAAATCGTGTTAGAATATCAATATACAATTTGGGACGACACAGCTTTTCAGGTGGCAGCAAATTGGATGATAAAACGCTATAAAGCTAGATTAGCTGCAGACACTCTGGGAGCTACCAGATCCTTATTGATCGAACAATTGGAGGGCTCAGACATCTGTTTCCTCGCCGCTTGTAGATTCTGTGGAAGAGGAAACACTGGAGGAACTAGACCTAGAGAATGAGGAGGAATTCCCACCTCTGAGCCAAGTCAATAGATTAAACCAAACCTCCCTGTATCCTGAGGTTCAGATCATGAGGAACCCCACCGCCCGGGATTCACAATCGACTCCCTTATTAGATGACCATGTACCACTACCACAATTTAATATCACCGGGAGTACTTTGCCAAACCGGGTTATCTCTCCTGTTCTCCCTGATAGCAACCAGCGGTCCACTGAGTTTACTCTTGGTCCAAAACCAACAGATGAAAGGCCTCCTGTGCCATCGTGTCCTCCTCACGAGCCTTTGTCCCCTCTCGACTTCACATCCAGAGTTGATTCTAGGGGAGGGGGAGAGACCTGGGGGACTTGAGGTTAGGCCTGTGGCCCCTCAGACTGACGAGGATTTGTTCCAATCCACAACAAATTGGGAAAAATCTACAAATAGAGCAAATAGAAGTGAGGTACAAATTAGATCCGATCCACAGAAAAATGTGATCACAACTAAGTCCCATTCACTTCATCTGTCTAAAAATGTATACTCTAATGTCTCGGTATTACAGACCAGCCCAGAGATACAAACCTGCAGCAAGAGGTCTCAAACGACCAGCAAAACCTTTTCTTCTGCTGCCAGGGCCTCAGCTAATGATGCAGGGACGCCCCCTGGGGGAGCACAAAGCATGGACTTTAACTCCATTGGTGAAAGGAGTGTAAGCGGCCGAACGAACTTGGTGGGAAACAACTCCAACATGATGATGGGGGGGTCTGTAAACCACAGTGTGACTAAACACAAAGGCATGAAGACCCCATCTGACCACAAAAATGACCACCTTGCCGCTCCTCCAACCAAACTTGGCTCCTCCCGGGGCTCCGCTCCTGTAACAACAGAAAACAGACAAGAGAGACAGACAGCCACCGAGAATCAACAGGTTGAAAATATTAACCAGTGTCACCTGACGTATCATAAAGCCCGCAAGGGCAGAAAAATCATAGATTGGGTATTTCGTGGGACTCGACCAGTTTGGTTCTTAGGGGACTCCAACCTAAATCGTGTACCAGCTTACAATAATGATAATATACAAATTGATAGTTACCCAGGGGCTTCATTTTACCATTTTCTCCAGATTCTGGAAAAGACACCAATCCATCCAGATGTCAAATTAGTAGTTTTATCCATCGGAATCAATAACAGGGACCAAGATGCAGATAAAACTTCCAATAAACAATTGAGAATGCTCTATAAAAGGGCACAATCTGTCTTTCCAAATGCCGATGTATTCTTTCCCTTAATTAATTTTTCACCTCTGCTTCCAAAAGAACAGAATCTAACCAGCATCAACAACTTTGCGATTAAACGATTTCAGGTACTGAACCCGCTCCCGGGTGATAAGTTTAATACTGTGGGGGATAATATCCACTGGACACCAGAAACAGCCCAAAACATATTGGTGAACTGGTGTAAACAAATTAATCTGGATTTTCAGTAGCTTGTTACCCTAAGCAGGGAGGGACACCGTCTACTGATCTATCATGGAACTCGAATTGTAATGTATTAAATCTATCTGAATTGTTCTGCCCCACAGAAAAGCAAGTGCACTTACTGGAACGGGGCTTAACCTACATACCGATTCCAAAATCATATGATAGGCTTGGTTTACGAAAAGATCTTCATTTATATCACAGAAGAATCAAACTTATGGATTATTTCTCACAAACCAATTATAAAAACAAAGGTAATACAGAGGCAAAGTTTACCTTACCGTCTCACTGGGAGCCAACATGGGAACAGATTAGTGGGGAGGTGAAGGAACTCATACAGTCAGACATTCATAATTTTCATCAGTTTCTTCTGTTCATAGATGGAGGGATGGGACGGGCTGAGGAGGAGAGGGAAATAATTAGGGAGCTGCAGGAAAACAAAAACATTGTGATTACACCTGCAGATAAGGGCAGTAAAATTGTCATCATGGACAAACAACAGTATGTAGGGGAGGCACACAGACAACTTGTAAATACCAAATATTATAGACCAATTGGGGAGAGTTTACAAAAAACGTCCCAGAGTCAGATTTACGCCGTCATTAATCGGCTATATTACAAAAAATACATCACCGCTAAACAGCGGGACTTTTTGTTTGGACCTACTTCCCCCCGTGAAAGACAATTTTATTTGCTACCTAAAATCCATAAAGAACCGGAAAGCTGACCAATACCACATCGGGTGCCGTCGGGCAGACCTATAGTGTCTGACTGCAGTAGCGCCACTTATAACGTCTCCCTGTACATAGATCATTTCCTGGGTCCTCTCTCTACTAAACATCAGAGCTACTTGAAAGACACCTACCATTTTTTGGAAGTTGTTAGACGATTAGTGCTACCCAGCAATGCCCTGTTATTCACAATTGACATCGAGAGCTTATATACAAACATTAATACGGATTTAGGCTTAAGTACAGTACGAAACATCTTTAGAAGGAATCTGGATGCTCAGAGACCAGATGAGGAGGTGTTACAGCTTTTAGAACTTTGCTTGAGGTGTAATGACTTTGAGTTCAATGGCAATCGATACCTGCAGGTGGAAGGAACAGCAATGGGGCACAGATATGCTCCCTCTTATGCCAACCTCTATATGAGTGAATGGGAAGCGGGTGCGTTGAGTAAATGCCAATGTAAGCCTCTTTTTTATCTTCGGTTTCTTGATGACATCATAGGAGCCTGGTCACACAGCAGGGAGGAGTTTGATGAGTTCATTAGCGTGTTGAATAATCATCACGGGTCAATTAAAGTAAAGTATACATTAGACGCAAATGAGGTCAACTTTTTAGATACAACGGTTTTCTTCGAGCAGTTAAATGAACAGCAGAAGAAAATACTTACTCGGGTGTACTTTAAACCAACTGACACCCATGCACTCCTTCACAAAGCTAGCTATCACCCCAAACATACATTCAGGGGAATTGTGAAATCGCAGATTATTAGATTTTACAGAATCTCCTCCCGTGAAATAGACCTCCAGAAGTCCATTATGATCTTGTTCCAAAGCCTCAGACGAAGGGGGTACTCAAAAAGATTCCTGAGAACAATTAAGAGTAAGACCCTATCGGAATTGGGTTCCAGAGAGGGAGAGATTCTCTCACCCCAAGTAGCTAGTCAGGGACGGGGGGGGCAGAGGAGGATAAGGAAATTTTGCATCTGATCACAATGTACTCTACCTCATACTTACCTTTGAACAGGACCTTCAAAATGAACTTTAGATTTCTAACTGATATACCCCCCCCCCTTTCAAAACTGTAGAACAATAGTGGCCAACAGGAAAAATAAAAACCTTAAAGATATGTTGGTTAGAACCAGACTTGGAGGCCACCGACAGGGAAGAACACAAAGCTTAGACCAGCATTTTTTAAATGCAGTGCAATACCTGTTTAACCCACATGGTGGTGCTGGAGCTCCAATTCTGGACAACTTTACACCCAATAGTAGAAATATAGTTTATGGTATCATTTGTGAACAGTGTTTGTTAATATATGTCGGTGAAACGGGTCAGACTCTGACGGAAAGATTGAAACAACATTTGTATAACATTAGGACAGACAGATTGAATACTCCTCTAGTCAAACATTTTCAAATCCACTCACCAAACTCCCTGGGTATCCTGGGACTGCAGTCCTGTGCATCATGGACGGGGGGGACAGAGGAGGAGACATGAGGACCTGTGGATCAGAAAACTAAACACCAAAGCTCCTCTTGGGCTAAACTTCAGATGACATCAGTGAATGTTGACTTGCTATCGTCTGTTCTTGAATGTGACAATAAAGTTAGTTTTACTGGAGAAGTGTTGCTAGGAGTGTTTAAGCATTTACTTTATTTAAATTACAATTTTAGGACAACCTGTGTGGGTCTTACCAGGTTATGGTATTATAGTCACTTATCACAGTTGGTCTCATTTCCCACAAAAAAAAAAAAGTCTTCCATTTTCTGATGATTGCTCCCACAGTTGATTTTTTCACACCAAGCTGCTTGCCTATTTTAGATTCACTCTTCCCAGTCTGGTGCAGGTCTACAATACTTTTCCTGGTGTCCTTCGAAAGCTCTTTGGTCTTGGCCATAGCAGCGTTTGGAGTCTGACTGTTTGAGGCTGTGGACAGGTGTCTTTTATACAGATGATGAGTTCAAACAGGTGCCATTCATACAGGTAACGAGTGGGGGACAGAAAAGCGTCTTACAGAAGACGTTACAGGTCTGTGAGAGCCAGAGATTTTCCTTGTTTGAGGTGACCAAATACTTATTTTCCACCCTGATTTACGAATAAATTCTTTACAAATCCTACCATGTGAATTCATGGATTTTTTTTTTTCACACTCTGTCTCTCACAGTTGAAGTGTACCTCTGGTGCAAATTACTGACCTCTGTCATCATTTTAAGTGGGGGAACTTGCACAATCGGTGGCTGACTAAATACCTTTTTTTGCCCCACTGTATTTCTTCTCTAAGTTGTGCTTCAGACCAGTCAGATGTAAAGGAGATCTTCCCAATAAGGCCATCTTGTGCTAGTTTTGCTCGTGAATCTCCTCTCAGTATGAGAAACGTTGATGCTGAAGACAAGGGCAAGCACACAACATCTTTTGTATAGTGTTTGCAGGTCTTGTTTTTTCTCACAAAATGTGAGCGCGTAGCATGAGCTTGAGGAACTGATGGAAGAGGAACCTGAAATGAATTCAAGCACAGATACAGATAGACACCTATGCATTACAATACATCCGTAAGGTTTCTGTTATCTGTTCATTAAAAAACAAAACAAAACAAAAAACTGTAGACTCAGACCATCTTACTATTGTCTACCCATTACACAGAAAACTGAACCTCTTGTACCTTGTAGATTAGCATTTGGTGATTGTTGGTCAAGTTGGTGATTCAGTCCCCAGGTGCTCTAATCTACAGCTACCAATGGGTTTATCTAAGTATGACTGTGTTCGCACACAGTCATACTTAGATAAACCCATTGGTTTGTCTAAGTACAGAAAAAGTGCTTGTATTAATCTGTGCCTGTGAATGGGTAAATGAGATCTGTTGTATAAAGTGCTTTGAGCACTCAATTAGAGTAGAAAAGGCCTGCAGTTAGGTCAGTGTGTATTTGGACCCTAACAAGTTTTATTTTGTTGCCCGTTTACTGAAACATATTCCAATCAAAATTATATCATGGACATGATGTGCAGACTCAGCTTTAATTTAGGGTATCCATATTAAAATGATGATGTAATTACCAATTAAGCAGATAAAAGGCCTGAAATTGATTTGAGACGTAGTGTTTGCATTTTGAAAATTTTACTGTGAACAGACAACATGCGGTCAAAGAGAACATAACAGAAAAAAGAAAATTAAGAAATTAATACAGCCACTACAGTGACCATCAAAACAATGAAAAATATTGCCGTAAAAAAAATTTTGCGACACCACAGAACCAATGATAGCGTATAATATGAAACGATAGATGTTTTCATATCGTCATATCGAACAGCCCTAATACAGAGGGTTCACTGCAAGGTGCAAGCCACTCATAAGCCTCAAGAATAGAAAGGCTAGAATGGACTTAACAACAAAACAAAACAAAACAAAAATCTAGTAAAAGCCAGCTAAATTTTGGAAAAACATTCTTTGGACAGATAAAACCAAGATCAACCTCTATCAGAATGATGGCAAGAAAAAAGTATGGAGAAGGGTGGAACGGCTCATGATCCAAAGCATACCACATCATCTGTAAAACATGGCAGAGGCAGTGTGATGGTTTGAGCATGCATGGCTGCCAGTGGCACTGGTAGTGTTTACTGAATATGTCACACAGGACTGAAGCAGCTGAATGTGTTCAGAGACATACTGTCTGCTCAAGTCCAGCTAAAAGTAGTCACATTGATTAGGCAGCATTTAATAATACAGATGGACAATGACCCAAAACATACAGTCCAAGCACCCCATGACTTTAAATTAAAGTAAAGAAATAGAATATTCTTGAATGGCCAAGTCAGTCACTGGATTTTAACCCAGTTGAGCATACATTTCACTTGTTGAAGACTAAATTTAGGACAGAAAGGCCCACAAACAAACAGCAACTGAAAGCCAATGCAGTAAAGGCCTGGCAGAGCCTTAGTAAGGAGGAATGCCAGCATTTGGTGGTGTCCATGACTTCAAGACTTCAGGATGTCATTGCCAACAAAGGGTTTTGAATAAAGTAATAGAAATTAGAGATGGACCGATCCGATATTACGTATCGGTATCGGTCCGATACTGACCTAAATTACTGGATCGGATATCGGAGAAAAATAAAAAATGTAATCCGATCCATTAAATATCACGAAAGCACCTCACAAAACTTGCAACAAGCCGTAACTCGCCTCAGAACGTTAGCACGTCGGAGCAGTATGCATCATGTGATAGAGCGGCTGTGGCATGCGGGACCTGTCGGTGGTCTGGGTAGCATTTGGAGCTTCGCTAGCAACCCGGCATTTCATCTCCGACAAAGTTATCCCCGAGAGAAGTACAGCAAGTGTGTAAGTCCATCTCTGAATGTAAAGCATTCCTGCGTTAAGCTTAACAAGCGACTGCCTCTTCTTGCTGCTATTTCAATCATGAAACTGGTTAATGATCAGCTGATCGGCTTTTCTGTCGCGAGTCCGTCTCTCTTGTTTGTTTTTGGCCCACTTTGCACCGGAAAGAGGAAACCACAACTTAGACATTCACATTACTCACACTCTCATTACACATACATATAGGATCTTGGGGGTGGGCACGATACACGGAATCCAAAGTACCATCAGGGTGTACACCCCACCCCTGGCGTCGTTGCCCACCTCTCAAGGTTAAATACACGTAGACATTGAGGGCTAGCAGGAGGGACCATGCGCTTACCTGCTGCTCTCTGGCAGGTAGCTCCATGCCCTCCTGGGTTTTAAATGCACCTTAGAACACACATGCATCAACACTACAATGAGCGGGTGGAGGGAGGTTTGGAGTCTTCTCTCACCCCCGTTCTCTGCGACCTGCTGGAGCGGGGGGGCTAGGAGGAGGAGTTGGCCGTCCGACTGCGGTCTGGAGTGTGGGGCCTCCCTGCTGCTGCGGAGTCGGGGCGGTCTGCCTCCCCCCACCGCAGGGAAGAGGGTAACACCACCTGGGTCTGGGTGCAGTTCCCCCTCCAGGGGCAAGGGTACCTAGACCCGGTTCGTAGAGTACGCTTTGGGAGTGTGATCGTGTGTACAGCGTCTCTTTATGTCTGTCTCCACGTTGGTTGAGTGTGGAGTAAGTGCATATGAGAGCATGAGGGTGGGAATGGATGTTTGTATATGTGTGTGCCTGTATTTCTGTGTCTATATGTCAGGTTGGATGTCAGGCGCCACCTCTCTGGGGACATCTCAGGCCCTCCAAGGTTTGGAGGCCTATCTCCCCCTACCACCACTTCCCCTGCCAGTGGCGGACTCCCTCAGGTGTCGGTGCATTGGTGGTTCTTTGTGTCCGGGGATGGGCGTCCAGGTACACACCGGCTCACTCCTTGGCGGCCACGTATCGGGGCCTGGAGCCTGGGGCTCGCTCGGGCCACTTCGGAGGTGGGGTGCCCCCGGCCTCTCGGCCTGGGGCTGGGTCACTCAGGCACGGCTGGCTGCCGGTGGAGCTCATGGGCGCGTCACTGCAACTCCCCCTGGATTCTGCTCCGCGGCTGTTGAGTGAGCCCTCATCTGGGACTCTCCTCAGCTCTTTCTGGGACAGTGGCGCGGCTGCCCCTCTGTTGGTCTTCCTTGGTCTCTTGTGTTCTGGGGGCCTCTGGATGTCTGGAGTTTTGATCTCCTCCATACCTGCTTCATGCCCTGGAGGACGGGGCTGTGGCCCCCCCACACCCTCTAGCAGATCATTACATGAAGGAACCTTTTAAAAAAACAAGCGCGTCCATGCTCACAGGTGTACACACGGGTGATCACACCCACAAACTACACCCTTTTTGGCTCCTACCTCAAAGCACACTGTTCTGTTGATCTTATGTGCTGCACAATAATGTTTAATATTTAGTATTTACTGTCATATTCCCATATATCATTGTGATGCTGTTTATTCTATTACTCTTGTTCTCTTCTGCTTGTTTTCTTTTTTCTTTCTCAGCAGGTGATCCAGGTGATTGATATATGGATTTTTTATTTTTTATTTTTTCCTGCTCATTCTGTTGGTTTTTGTTTTTTGCCCTTCTCCCCCGTCCCTCTTCTCAGCTGTTTCTCTTTCCCTCTTTCTTTCTCCCCTTCTTTCCCCCAGTCATATCTGTCCCGTATTCAGTAAGTGAAAATAAAATAAACAATAAAAGGTGAATCAAATGGACCATTACGGCAAGGCTGGGATGGTCAATTTGGTAAAGTAAATCCGTTGGGCATCTTTCTTTGCCTTTAGACAACAATTCTGATGGCAAAAGAGCCAAACGGGACAGGCAAAAAAAAAAAAAAAAAAAAAAAAAAGAGGAAACCAGCGGCTGAACAACAGCAGCACGTTTAAGCTTGATAAGCTGTTGTTAGAATTTATTTAATATTACTTTCTACACCAGGATCTTTTTCTACGTAGCTGACGGCTGGTAACTGTGCAGGGGCGGATCTAGCAAAGTTTAGCCAGGGGGGCTGATAGGGCATTAACAGGGAAAAGGGGGCACAAAGACATACTTTTCTTTCTTATTCTCATTTAAAATGTCTAGCTTTTAATAAATAATTATCTGACACCCAAAGTTTTAATTTGATGTAAAATGAATACAAGTCAATTACTGTATATAGTGACTATTAAGTCTAATATATATACCCTAGTAAGCTATAGTACTTTTTCCTTTGGGAAGGTACCATCTGTGCAGTCTGCAATTTTGTTGAAGAAAGATGTTGAATCTATTTAATATTTCTTGAAAAATAATTGATTTCTGTGCATTTTTTTTCACACTACATAAAATTAAGGTTGATTACTATGAATTTTTTTTTTTTTTTGCATACAGGTATAACAGAATAGCTTTAGTGTAGTTGTTGTTTTAAACTTGAGTATGAACTTATACAAAATGCAGCAAGATATTTAAAAAGACAGTTTTGTTGATTAACTCATTCACTGCCAGCCATTTTCAAATCAGGTAACTCCCCACTGCCAGGGTTTTTGAGCATTTTTACTCATTTTTGAAGAGCCACAGAAAACTGTGTGTTATGATCATATAAACGCTGAACCTACCAAAATGAAGAACAGACTCTCTTCTTTCATCCAAAAAAAAAGCTTGTTTCTACCATTTTCCATTCTTTAGTAATCAGCTGTAGAAGAGAGGTGGGTTCCACCAAAAATGCCTGTTTTGACCAAAAAAAGGGAGAAAACGAGCTTTTTGTGAAAAATACATTTCAAGCAGAAAAGTGCCTTTGACACTAATATTTCTTGCTTTGTGACACCTCTAACATATAAAATAGTTTTTCACTTCTATAAAACAGAAATAACACTGAGAAAGGTTATGTTTTATCAAAACAATTTATTTACAAATATATGAAAAAATAAAATGTACATAGTGAAACATTTATTCACAATGAATAATTCACTTTTGTGTGGTAATCATTATAACACTTTCCGGGATGCAAGGGCACACAACAAGACTTGCACCACATTTTTGTCTCACTGCGCAATCCCTTACGTGCGCAAACCCTGCACCTCCTTGCAGGTCTACTTTTACTGCTGGTGGGCTTCAGTTTTTCAAGTTGGTGCCTGCCTAGGTCACCGTCTAGCCTGCTATCAGGGTCGGTGTTGTAAGGTGCCCTTGGGGTTTTTCTGCCTTTCCAGTCACCTTCCCCTTCAAATCCCACACCTGCCCCCTCCCATTGAAAAACGTAATTGACGTCTATAGACGTCAATGGCAGTCAACGTAAGTTTTTCAATTGACGTCTATAGACGTCAATAGCAGTCAACGTAAGTTTTTCAATTGACGTCTATAGACGTCAATGGCAGTCAACGTAAGTTTTTCAATTGACGTCTATAGACGTCAATGGCAGTGAATGAGTTAAAAAACACTATATCGGATTCATATCGGTATCGGCAGATATCCGATACCTAAGGTAATTAGACAAATTAAATAACTGAAAATAAAATGATCATTTCTATTACTTTATTCAAAACCCTTTGTTGGCAATGACAGCCTGAAGTCTTGAAGTCATGGACACCACCAGATGCTGGCATTCCTCCTTCAGTTTTCTGTGTAATGGGTAGACAATAGTAAGATGGTCTGAGTCTACAGTTTTTTGTTTTGTTTTGTTTTTTAATGAACAGATAACAGAAACCTTATGGATGTATTGTAATGCATAGGTGTCTATCTGTATCTGTGTTTGAATTCATTTCAGGTTCCTCTTCCATCAGTTCCTCAAGCTCATGCTACGCGCTCACATTTTGTGAGAAAAAACAAGACCTGCAAACACTATACAAAAGATGTTGTGTGCTTGCCCTTGTCTTCAGCATCAACGTTTCTCATACCGAGAGGAGATTCACAAGCAAAACTAGCACAAGATGGCCTTATTGGGAAGATCTCCTTTACATCTGACTGGTCTGAAGCACAACTTAGAGAAGAAATCGCAGCAATCTTCAGAAGAACGTTTGCACTGTCAACTAGCCAGACATTCCCTTTTGAGTATTTGAGTACAATTAGAGGATGTAAACGACTAATGAAACCAAATGTTTTTAGCAGTTTTCTTTGGGGTGGCCAAGAAGTTGGCTCGATTTGTTCCACCACCTGCCTCTATATAATGGCAGGGATACAAACACCTGCACAGGTAAACATTTTATATTGCAGTGCAGAAATATTTATTGTCTAAAAAGTGAGTCTGTTCCCTTAACGTAATTTTCTTAATTAATTAATATTGCACTTTTAGCAGGTGTAAACAGTTTTTAGTGCAGCCATGTGTCTCTGTGTTACCAGTGATTTGGTGCAACTGTATTTGATTTTATGTAGAACATGCTTTCTTTTCCCTCAGGAGGAACCAGAAGAGCTGTCTGACAGTGACTTTGAAAGTCCAGTCTGCCGGAGAAGACGAGGTATGTGACGTGAATGAAAACCTAGTGAGGTTCTAAGCTCAATGACCAGTTAGATTTTGTTACTGCAGTGCGTAATAATTCCTGGGGGGTTTGTTTGATGAGAGCATCATTAATTTGTCCGATTGGGGCGATCGTGGCTCAAGAGTTGGGAGTTTGCCTTGTAATCGGAAGGTTGCCGGTTCGAGCCCCGGCTCGGACAGTCTCGGTCGTTGTGTCCTTGGGCAAGACACTTCACCTACTGCCTACTGGTGTTGGCCAGAAGGGCCGATGGCGCGATATGGCAGTTTCGCTTCTGTCAGTCCTCCCCAGGGCAGCTGTGGCTACAACTGTAGCTTGCCTCCACCAGTGTGTGAATGTGTGTGTGAATGGGTGGATGACTGGGTGTGTAAAGCGCTTTGGGGTCCTTAGGGGGGACTAGTAAAAGCGCTAGAGAATTGCGAGAAAGCAAATTGTTGGTTAAGGTTTTTAAGGAAGCAGCACTTCGTGATTTATACAGGCACTTGCATCCACATACCGTCCATTACACTAGATTCGATTCGTTAACTAAAACAAGGATTGATAGATTCTACATATCACATAATGTTCAAGGTCTGAAATATGACACTCTTTTAACAGACTTTTCTGATCATATGGTGGTTATGGCAACAGTATCTTGTTGTCCCCATGAATTTTTGAACTATTGGAAATTGAATACATCCTTGTTAGCAGACGAGTTGCTTGTGTCCGAAGTTAAATCTGAAATTAAGAAAATATGACATCTTAAGATTTTTACTACTTCTTTCTCGGAACTTTGGGAGCTTCTTAAACGACGTATGTGTCAATTTTTTAAATTTAAAGCGAGAGAATTAAACCATGCAAAGAATGTAAAATATAATGAAGATGTGAGTAGATATATATATTTAAGAAATAAGGAGGAGAAGGAAGAGGAGGAGGAAAATCAACTGATGTCTCTTAAAGAGGACATTGATCGGGTCAATAGAGAAGTTTTATTTAATATGTTGCGACGTACTGACTTTCACAGGAACAGTGATTATATGATTTTTAATAATCAAAAGAAAAGTCGAAATGATTTTATTGCCTCAATTAAAGATAAACATGGAAAGTCAGTTTTTAAAGAAGAGGGGAAAAGACAAGTAATTAGAGATTATTGTTCGGAGATGTTTTCATCCATTGCTACAAACAGCAATGTTATTAACAATTTTTTGAGTGAGGTTGAACCATTAGATTCTGTCATTTATGAAACTTTGATTGGAAAAATTAAAAGAGAGGAAGTGGAGTCAGTAATTAACCAACTTAGTACCGATAAAACACCTGGTCTGGATGGACTCCCCTCTGAATTTTACAAAATTGTGAGTAAAGAACTGTCTGAATTGTTAACTCAGTATTTTAATGAAGGAATAGAAAGAGAAACAATGGGTAAATCGTTTTATGAGGGAGTTATGTGTTTATTATACAAGAAAGGTGATAGAGACGACATTAATAATTATAGGCAACTGACAATAATGAATGTAGATTATAAGATTTTTGCTAAAATAATTATGTCTAGACTAGAAGATGTATTAGATATTATCATTGAAAAAGAACAAACATGCGCAATTAAGGGATGATTGATGTGGGATAACTTAAGTATGTTAAGAGAAATTATTCATAATGGAAAGGATTCAGAACTCTGCATTTAAGGCTTAGATCAAAGGAGGGCTTTTGATTCTGTTTCCCACTCCTATTTATGGAAAGTAATGAAAGCTTATAATTTCCCGGACCAATTTATTTCTATTATTCAATTGATGTATAAAAAGTCCTTAGTGCGAGTTAAGGTAAATGGAAAGCTCTCATCCCCTTTTAGCGCTGAGTGCGGGGTTAAACAAGGATGTCCTTTGAGTGCTGCGTTATATAAGATAAGATAAGATAAGATAACCTTTATTAGTCCCACACGTGGGAAATTTGTTTTGTCACAGCAGGAGTGGACAGTGCAAAAGTTATGAGGCAAAAATTAGAATATATGTCCTTGCCATTAACCCCTTACTGAAAAGGATCAATGATGACAAACTGATTAAGGGATACGTCCTTGACAAATCCCATAAAATCGCAGCTTTGGCGTATGCAGATGACGTGACTGTGATAATCAGAAACCAAAACGAACTGTCTTCAGTTATGGAGATATTACACCACTACGAACAGGCATCAGGTGCCAAGCTGAACCAAGACAAAACTGAAGGGGTGTGGCTTGGACATCAGACCAGACAACCTAAAATGACGATCTCTCTTTGTAGGGAGATTAAAATTTTGGGTATATGGATTGATAATACTGACTCTAGTTTACTAAAGTGGAATAAGAAAGAAAATGAAATTAAAATGGAAATTATAAAATGGGAAAATAAAGATACAAATTATAAAACAGGTATTAATATTGTAAAAACACACATAATTTCAAAACTTCTTTTCCTTGACACAATTTTTCCTCCTCCGAGAACAACTGTAATGAAAATAAGTAAGATGTGCATTAAATTTATCTGGGGATCCAATCGAGAAGTGACTAAGAGAAAATTTATGTACAAGAGTAGGAAGCACGGGGGTTTGGGAGTCCCAGACTTAGAGATTGTTTTGCGAATTCCTTTTATTAAAATTATTCAAAGCGCAATTTCTCGGGGTGCCCCGTGGGTTCGAGGGAAAGAAGAATTGTGGCAAAAGAAAAGAGGCAGGGCCAGAGAGGGCGTTCCATACCACAGACTTATGTTTGGTGACTTATCAAGTCAATGGGAACAATATAGTTTAAATATTCTCCAAGATAATACGAAAAATATCTATAAAAAAATTAATGGAATCAAAAATGAAGGTTTAATTCAATACAAGTATGCAAATGAAGATGAAAACCTTTCAATAGTTAAAAATATACATGACAAATTATTATCTGAAAACATGAGAGACGTGGTGTGGCTCATCTCGCTCGGGCGGCTCCCTGTGAGAGCGGTGGTACAATGGAGTTGTTTTGTTACCACCATGAAATGTCCTATGACAGACTGTGATGAAGATGAGACCCTAGAACATCTTCTATTGGATTGTTATAGGACAACTGAGATAAGACAGAAGATGACAGAGATTGGCTATGACGTTGATGTTAATATCAAAGCAGTTAAATATGGTTTGTTTAAAGAAAAAATGGGTGAAGACAAAAGGAGACTCTTTTGGTTAGTAATGTGTGTAATAAACACACATATTTGGAAAACCCGTGCCAAAGGAGTACTTGAACAAAAGATGATAAGTAGTGATGTGCTGAGTAAACATATCATTACAGATCTGCGGAGAAGACGAACAATGGACCTGAAACTTGGGAAAGTTGTCCCCTGGAACGAATTGAAACTGTAAGTTTTGTGAGCGTTGTGTGGACTCAGATGCTAGACTTTCCTCCTTGTTTCTCCTTTTTTGTATGTGTTCATGGTTTTGTATATGTAATTGTATGTGTATGTACATTTTATATGTAAATTTGTTTACTTTAAATAAAGATTTTAAAAAAAATAAATAAAAGCGCTATACAAAAACAGGCCATTTACCATTTTAACGTTTACGGATTATCACAGGTGATTAAAGCCAAGGAGGAATTTGTGCCCAACTTTCACTTGAACTAATATAAGGATATATAAAGGCTCTGTTAACATTATGAAGCAAGTCATGCTGACCTTCTTTCCTTTGTTCAGTGCATCATGCGTTGTCTACAACACCAGGTGAAAGTGAGGCCAAGCATCAGGAAACAGAGAGCTGCATTCAAGAGAGTGAAAATGAGGGATAGGCAGAGGGACAGCAGATGTTTCCATATAATGTGGCAGAATTTGTGTAAGCTGTTGTCTAGGGGTTAAAGAAATCCTTCATTTTAGATGTTGTTTAGGACAGCGGTCCCCAACCTTTTTTGCACCACGGACTGGTTTATGCCCGACAAAATTTTCATGCACCAGCCTTTAAGGTGTCGCGGATAAATAAAACAAAATAAAACTAGTACCTGTACCGATAAAAAGAAGATTTATTCATAACACACATGAAAAGACCAAGGAAAACAGAGTTAACGATAACAAAATAACACTGAAAACCGATAAAAACCCTGAAAACTATACATTTCACACCTGAGCCTCAACTCTCGCGGCCTGGTACCAAACGACTCACGGACCGGTACCGGTCCGAGGCCCAGGGGTTGCGGACCGCTGGTTTAGGATATTGTTTTGATGCAGGTTTCCAATTTGCATGTTTGGGGTTTTTTTTGCTGAATGACTGCAACTTAAGGATTTACATTAAATTTTTTTTTTTTAATGATGTAGTGTGAGAAATTCTTCAAGGCTGACAGGTTTTATGATTTCTAATATCTCTTATCTACTTAGCCCTATTTTTCTGGAGGAAGATGAAGCTCTTGAAGAGGCAATTCAGCGTAGCCTCCTAGAAGAGTCTGATAAACAAAGTGAAGTTCATATTTCAAGGTAAGATTTGAAAGTAACCTTTGATAATTGAATATCTTATTTGCATCTTTACTTGCATCATTTTTTTTGCAGTTACACAATTACAAAGGTAATTGCTCATTTCTGACTAATTTAATATGGACTATCACAACATAGTTATCTGTTGTAACTCTGTGCACTTGAGTGAAATGTACAGCAAATTTCCATTTTTCCCCGAGATCTGTTTGTCATTGTCCCATTTTTATATAGGTCTTTTAAGAAACTCAGCAAAGAAGAAATTGAAGGTCTTCTTAGAGCTCATAGTGAGAAAGTCATTACACCAGGAACAAGACAACTCCATATCAGTCGAGCCAATGTGTGGTCAACTGCTTTGCGTCAGTTCAAGAGACCCAAGTTTGCAGAAAGCTGTGAGATGCTTTATGTCACATTTGCAAGCGATGAACATGATACAGAGGAAGATGCTGCTGACCTTGGGGGGCCAAGGCGGGAGTTTTTCCGTTTACTGGTGAAGGCCATCTTTCAGGAGAGTGGTGCTTTTGAAGGTAATATGATTTCATAGATAAACTAACTTACTTACTCAAGGCATAAAGGCTTGTTGACGACACTCGTTTTTATAATGTTACAAACGCAACAACCACCTGATCTGAACATTGTTTGACAGAACATTAACAAGTTAATAAATGACTACAGATAATAAATCTGTTATGTTCTGTGTGTCTGAAACAGTAAAAAAAAAAAAGTAATACATTTTTATCTGTCAATCTCAAGATATCAGTTGGGGTCTGTACAGAATATACTTTTTTTGTGTGTTATTTTTCAGCTACACCAAATGGATGCACACTGAAATTTAACATCCTACACTTGCCACCAGGAGCAGCAAGATTCCAGCCATAGGTTTTCAACCAGCTCCTAAAATAACATTCATTCACGATGAAAGCAAACATCTCCCGATTGCACACACATGTGCAAATGAGCTTCAGCTTTTTGTGAATGAAACAACAATGGCTGATGATGATGCTTTTCATTACTGCTTCTTAGTAGCACTCATGAATGGAGCTTTATTCAGCACCATCTAAACATGTTCCAAAAAAGTGAAATTAAAATGGTGGGTTTGTTAACTCTAATCCTGTTCATTAATTGTAGTTTCAAGTAACTTTGCTTCATACAAGAAAGTTGAAATCAATTCTGACTGCATTTAATGTTGAAATGTAATAATTTTCAAAGCTTCAATAGATTTATAAAAATGCTAACTGTATTTTCAACGACAAATCAATAAAGTCACTGGTGTAATACAATTAATAATTTTATTAAGCTTTTTCTTTTTTAAACAAGGACATTTCAAAACAGTTTATGCACAGAGTATACTAAACATGCTTTGTAGAACAGGCTAGGATTACTTAGACATCTAACAGCAACATTTATTAAGACTATTGCAACTTTACAATGATTAAAACAATACTGTAGATAATCTTGTGAATTGGTTTAAAGACTGACTGTTCCGTGTTGATAAATTTCACTGTTATACTGTATTACACTGTTACAGTGTGAATTTGATCTTTACTGCAATCTGAATAACTGGTTTTACCCATAAACTAAAAGTGGTTGTAGCCTTCTGAATAGCCTATGAGTCACTGTCAGTCATTAACTCTGAGTCCTTATGTGGCAGGAGGTGTCACTGCTAGAGGGGAGGGGGGTTCTGCAGTAGTACAAAAAAACGCATTTGCTGTACAGCATTTAAGAATACTAAGTGTCATCACTCTTTAGAACATCGCTGGTATCCTGTGGTTGAGGTCACACATTTACAAGTTTGTTAAAAATATACTGCTGTGTTCGCTGAAACAATGTTTTACCATTATTGTTGTCTTCTTCAAAAGGGTGAATGCTTGTATATAGCTCTTGTAAATCGCTGTCATTTAATGGGACAAACCTACTTTCAGAGTTTGACAAGGAGGGTATGGAGACCTCTGCTGTAGAAAGTTCTGGGTTGTGACGATGAGACACATGAGTTCCGCAGGCAAAAAGCTGGATGGGAGTTCTATTACCTTCAGTGGAAATAGAGTGATTGTTATATCCAGCTTTGAATTCCTTCAAAGTGCGGTTGATTCGTGGTAGAAACACATAATGAAGGGAAAATAGGTCTGTTGCATTTTCTAAGTCTAGGATACCAAGTGATTCCAATTCATAAAATATAGGTGCCTAAATGTGGCTACAGTTGTTGTTTAAGTCTCAGTTGAAACGCTCAACCCTCTGGTTGTGCACAGAACTTCCCATTAAGACAGAGCTTTCACCCCTGCTTGCTCGCATGTCCTCCCAAATCTGAGCATTCTCTCCTCCATGATCAGTCCTGATATGCAGGGGTCTGCCAAATTGTCCAACAGCTGCAGTAAAGAGGGCTTTCACAGTCTCAGCTCGATTATTGCTGGAGCACTGAAGAAACATCAACATCCTGCTGTATCCATCTATTGCACCATGAACAACAAACTTCCAACGAATCAGTTTGTGATTTCCATCTATGTGCCATATGAAATTTGGATGAGGCACAGAATATACTCGCCGAGCAACTGCAGTTCTCGGCGAGTATGGATAGAACACCAGCCGAGTCCACCCTCCGCAGTGACTCTCTTACGCGCCATCTTTGAACCACTATGTTTTTGGAACGCAGATGACCCATCAGCATCACTCCTCCAACATTTGGATGTTCAGTTTTTATCTGGGACACTATCTGATCTAACTCATGGTCACTGATTACATTGAATTTTGACTCTGAGATATTGTAGTCTTGCAGTAACTTATACAGAGTGGGCCTGGAGATGGAAAGGATAGATGCAGCTTCAGTAAAAGATGTTTTCAGGGAAAGAACATTTTCCAATTCCTCTTTGGAAATCTGAAGCCTTCCTTGGTAACCATCCTAGAACACGGCACAGAAAATCTCAATGAGCGCAATTGTACTGTGACAGATTAGCTAGAGAGTAATATTTTATCAATAGTTTTAAAATATGAAAGTGAGCAATCAAAAGACACTTCACAGCAAAAACAGTAATAAAATATGACGTAAAACTTGTGAATGTTGTTGGTGGTGATGTGACACTGCTAGTGATGGACCCCTAAGAAGATGAAATGTATGTAGAATCAGAATCATTACTTTGACAGGATTTAATTTAAGGTCACATATTACACCAAAGAAAAAACAAAAATCAGTCAGCTAAATGATATGTGTAAGAAGGCCTACCGAGCAGTATGGTATCCCAGTGGAGACGGCAGGTCTACTTGGTCCAGGTGCATTGCTGGATTCCTAAGGAAACATTTACATCAAGAACGACTGTTACCTACCTACCAAATAAATAAATAGAGTTGTATGATGTTCGATCTCTGTCTGCTGCCTACCAAATGAAATAATTGAGGACTAGCTAAGTAATTTAGCTTTGCTAATTTTGCTAACACTGCTATCAACCCGTCCAAAATGCTATACAATAAACTTACCAAGTGCTGCGGCGTTTGTGAGGTCGAGGGTGCGCTACTGCTGAATCGTTGGATGGCCGACAAAACAGCTCTTCCAATGTTTTCAGCTAAATCGCTGGACATGCTCGTAGGGAATAGTCGAAGCAGCTCATGGCAGTCAAAAGTGACCGTGAGAGGAGCGCAAACACAGAACCTGACCACGACCGGCACACTTTAGCGCGGGAGGTTTTCTTGAAGCTTTTATTTTGGTATTTCCGTTGACCCGTACAATAAATTTGCATATTAGCTAAATATTTAGTTTCCCGTAACATTTAGATTTAACATTTAACATTTAGATTTATATATAACATTTAGATTTAACATTTAACATTTAGATTTAACATTTAACATTTAGATTTAACATTTAACATTTAGATTTATATATAATATTTAGATTTAACATTTAACATTTAGATTTATATATAACATTTAGATTTAACATTTAACATTTAGATTTATATATAACATTTAGATTTATCATTTAACATTTAGATTTATATATAACATTTAGATTTAACATTTAAAATCCTGTTTTAAATATGAAAAGTTACAAATATTTTACCAAATGTTGTAAAAAATGACTCGAAAAAACATGTTTTTGTAAGATTTAGAGCTAAATATAGAAAAATGTTGCTGTTAATTTCGGCATGTTTCAGTTTACAAACGGCGCACCATACAAATGAGTATTTTGTCCACATCATCCTCTTCATGCATGTTGTCTTACTCCAAGCTGTATAGGCTCGAAAGCCTACTACCAGTTAAGCATATTAGGTGATGTGCATCTCTGTAATGAGAAGGGGTGTGGTCTAATGACATCAACACCCTATATCAGGTGTGCATAATTATTAGGCAACGTCCTTTCCTTTGGCAAAATGGGTCAAAAGAAGGACTTGACAGGCGCAGAAAAGTCAAAAATCATGCATTTCATGCAAAATAGTCAACAGGGTCGCAAGAAGCGTGTGGAAAAACCAAGGTGCAAAATAACTGCCCATGAACTGAGAAAAGTCAAGCGTGCAGCTGCCAAGATGCCACTTGCCACCAGTTTGGCCATATTTCAGAGCTGCAACATCACTGGAGTGCCCAAGAGCACAAGGTGTGCAATACTCAGAGACATGGCCAAGGTAAGAAAGGCTGAAAGACGACCACCACTGAACAAGACACACAAGCTGAAACGTCAAGACTGGGCCAAGAAATATCTCAAGACTGGTTTTTCTAAGGTTTTATGGACTGATGAAATGAGAGTGAGTCTTGATGGGCCAGATGGATGGGCCCGTGGCTGGATTGGTAAAGGGCAGAGAGCTCCAGTCCCACTCAGACGCCAGCAAGGTGGAGGTGGAGTACTGGTTTGGGCTGGTATCATCAAAGATGAGCTTGTGGGGCCTTTTCGGGTTGAGGATGGAGTCAAGCTCAACTCCCAGTCCTACTGCCAGTTTCTGGAAGACACCTTCTTCAAGCAGTGGTACAGGAAGAAGTCTGCATCCTTCAAGAAAAACATGATTTCCATGCATGACAATGCTCCATCACACGCGTCCAAGTACTCCACAGTGTGGCTGGCAAGAAAGGGTATAAAAGAAGAAAAACTAATGACATGGCCACCTTGTTCACCTGATCTGAACCCCATTGAGAACCTGTGGTCCATCATCAAATGTGAGATTTACAAGGAGGGAAAAGAGTACACCTCTCTGAACAGTGTCTGGGAGGCTGTGGTTGCTGCTGCACGCAATGTTGATGGTGAACAGATCAAAATAGAGCTGGGCCATATTATACCGTTCACGGTAATACCGGTATAATGTTAGGCAACGATAGGAAAATGACATATCGCGATAGAATATGAGTAAAACGCGCATGCGCAGTGCCTTTGTTTTCATACGCACATGGCCGATTGTTGAGTGAAACAGATGAACCAGAATTGGTTTGTAAAAACGGTGCAACTTCAGTGATGTGGAACTGGTTTGGTGTTTGTCCATCAGATACACGACAAAGCACATTTTTTTGCAGAACATGCAAGCGGCCGTCGTTATTGTCGTATTTGTCGTGCTAAGATGCTCTTAAATCTGGGAGTAATCTGGGTCCTAAACCCCCTCTTCAGGTCAAACGAACACTGCAGCATCACTGAGAGTTAAAAACTGTCTAAATTCTTTCATCTTTAATAAAACGATCAGCATTGCTGCTTTACCAGGTGTAACTATGAAGTTTAACTTCCAGGCATTCATGAAAACAAAATGTATTACATTTAACGGAGTTAGAAGTTAGCAGGAAGCTAGCGGAAGTTAGCTCGCTAGTTTCGCTAGTTACCTAAACATGATATTGCATGTTCTGACTGAGAGATTTCTGAAAAAAATCAAACGTACAGCTCTGCTATCACTTCCAACATAAATGAAGACAGGAAACTAAACAGCAGTGACGTTTGTAGGGTTACTGAAGTTGGGCTAGCTGGTATATAATGATGTGCTACGTGATCGCTAGCGACACAGCTATGTTAGCATAACATAAAGAGTGAAGCTGGAGGACGAACACTAACACTTTTCCATTTATAAAAGTTAACGTGAAGGTTCCTCATGGTTAGAGACAAATGCAATCGCATGGCAGGATGCTGTAAACGGACCAAACTTCAGTCAGGAGAACAACTGAGATAATCCATCCACAATACGAGGTTAGTCATTAATATACTGCAGCAACATGGGAATAGAACAGCTGCCAGAGAATTCAACATTAATGAATCAATGGTACAGAAGTGCAGGAAGCAAGAAGAATGAGTTTAATAAAGTTTGATTTATCTGACTGCTTTGTTTCGCTTAATGTGCCTTATAATCCCGTGCACCTTATGGTCTGAAAAATACGTACTGCACACTGCAGTTGGATATTATACATGGTTATGCTAAGGATATGTCAGCCCATTTCTACTGGAAATGCCTTTTGGTTAAACTTTCAGCAAGGAATTTGCATTTGCACTGTTACATTTTTATAAAGCTTTAATGTACATAAAAACCAGCTTCTTGTTTAAGTGAAAATAAATGGAAGGTTGTCTTTTTGCGCTAGTAATGTTGTGGAGTTGTATTTTGTCTCGCATCAATTATATCGTCAGTTATATCGTTATCGCAAATTTTCAAATATATATCGTGATAAATATTTTTGGCCATATCGCCCTGCTCTAGATCAAAACACTGACAGAATCCATGGATGGCAGGCTTTTGAGTGTCCTTGCAAAGAAAGGTGGCTATATTGGTCGCTGATTTGTTTTTGAATGTCAGAAATGTATATTTGTGAATGTGGAGATGTTATATTGGTTTCACTGGTAAAAATAAATAATTGAAATTGAAATTGTTTGTTTTTTGTTAAGTTGCCAAATAATTATGCACAGTAATAGTCACCTGCACACACAGATATCCCCCTAAAAGAGCTAAAACTAAAAGCAAACTAAAAACTACTTCCAAAAACATTCAGCTTTGATTTTAATGAGTTTTTTGGGTTCATTGAGAACATGGTTGTTGTTCAATAATAAAATTATCCCTCAAAAATACAACTTGCCTAATAATTCTGCACTCCCTGTAGTATACGTGGGGTAACGAGACACGATTAACACCTCACGACTACTGCTCACGCGCAACCACGTAAACGTCGGTGAAAAAGACGGAGCAGCACGGCTGTGCAGCGTGTGATCTGGACACAAGCGATGGAGGCACAACTTGTAGAACTTTGGAAAGCTCATCTGAGCCTTTTCGATGTGGCATCACAAAATTATCACGACCACAACAACTGTGAAAATAGTTGGATTTACATTGCTGCTTAATCACAGCTGCCTGATCAATGTTTTTCATTAGCAATTTAGCAAAGTTGATGGTGGTGGTGTGTCTGTATGAGTGAAAGACAGAGAGAGAGAGCGAGCGAGCGACATAATTTCTGTTATAACCTTCATTTTATGGACGCACAGTGTGAGCACTCAGGTCGCATCAGAGCATCGGGCGGTATAGTATGAGACCCTGCATCGTGACCTATGAACTTCTAACCCCTGTGAGTCAATCGTGCAATTTGAGCAGGAGCTGAATAACGTGACTGAAAAAAAAAATCGCACAGTGTCTGCCCAGCTTTAGGTGTACTGTCATCCGAGACTTGCACCGCAGCGTTTGTTTCCCTGTTGGCCATGCTTCTTGTTGTGGTCATCTGTTGTCTTCCGGTATTTTCTCTGCAAGCGACCTTTCCTCGACCAATGAGATGAGCGGTAATCTGAAATGTCATACTCGAATTGTCATAAGTGTGCTGTCAGCTCATTGGTCACAAAGCAGGAGAGGGGCTGGGAATTATGTTTTCAAACAAAGCGTTAATTCCATTAACATTTATAGATTACTTTTGATTCTCACTGTATTACGGGACAAAGTGCGTCCCTTATTAGCTCAATACGGGACGTGTACTTTTGTTTCTAAATACGGGATGATTCGGTTTTTTAAGGGATGGTTGGCAACCCTAGCGGTATGGTATCCCAGTGGAGCCGGCAGGTCTACTTGGTCCGGGTGCATTGCTGGATTCCTAAGGAAACATTTACATCAAGAACGACTGTTACCTACCTACCAAATAAATAAATAGAGGCAATCAAAAGACACTTCACAGCATAAACAGTAATAAAATATGACGTAAAACTAGTGATGGACCCCTAAGAAGATGAAATGTATGTAGAATCAGAATCATTACTTTGACAGGATTTAATTTAAGGTGACATATTACACCAAAGAAAAAACAAAAACCAGTCAGCTAAATGATATGTGTAAGAAGGCCTACTGAGCGGTATGGTATCCCAGTGGAGACAGCAGGTCTACTTGGTGCATTGCTGGATTCCTAAGGAAACATTTACATCAAGAACGACTGTTACCTACCAAATAAATAAATAAAGTTGTATGATGTTCGATCTCTGTCTGCTGCCTACCACATGAAATAATTGAGGACTAGCTAAGTAATTTAGCTTTGCTAATTTTGCTAACACTGCTATCAACCCGTCCAAAATGCTATACAATAAACTTACCAAGTGCTGCGGCGTTTGTGAGGTGGAGACTGCAGCTACTGAGGGTGCACTACCGCTGAATCGTTGGAAGGCCGACAAAACAGCTCTTCCAATGTTTTCAGCTAAATCGCTGGACATGCTGGTAGGGAATAGGTGAAGCAGCTCATGGCAGTCAAAAGTGACCGTGAGAGGAGCGCAGACACACAACCTGACCACGGCCGGCACGCTTTAGCGTGGGAGGTTTTCTTGAAGCTTTTATTTTGGTATTTCTGTTGACCCGTACAATAAATTTGCATATTAGCTAAATATTTAGTTTCCCATAACATTTAGACTTAACATTTAGATTTAACATTTAAAATTGTGTTTTAAATATAAAAAGTTACAAATATTTTACTAAATGTTGCAAAAAAAATGACTCGAAAAAACATGTTTTTGTAAGATTTAACGCGCCGTTAAATCTTACAAAAAGGATCTCTCCTTGACAAAACCCATAAGATTAAAGCCTTGGCGTATGCAGATGATGTGACGGTGTTAATTAGAAATCAAAATGAACTCTCTATAGTGATGGAGACATTACACCAATACAAACTGGCATCAGGGGCCAAGCTGAATCAAGATAAAACTGAAGGGGTGTGGCTTGGACATCAGACCACCAAAAGACCTGAAATGGCGATCTCCCTATGCAGGGAGATTAAAATCTTGGGTATATGGATTGATAGTACTGACTCTTGCCTATTAAACTGGACTCAAAAATCAAAACAGATAAAATCAGAACAGTAGATAGAATCAGTAGTTAATGTAAGTTTTGAAATCTAAGCTTAAAAGTGTGGATTTGGTGCTTTATTCAAATGCAGCTGAGAATAGGTGAGTCTTCAACCTGGATTTAAATAAACTGAGTGTTTCAGCTGATCTGAGGCTTTCTGGGAGTTTGTTCCAGATATAAGGAGCATAAAAGCTGAATGCAGCTTCTCCGTGTCTGGTTCTGACTCTGGGAACTGATAAAAGACCAGATCCAGATGACCTGAGGGATCTGGAAGGTTCATACTGGGTCAGGAGGTCACTGATGTATTTTGGTCCTAAACCATTCAGAGCTTTATAGACCAGCATCAGAACTTTAAAGTCTATCCTCTGACGGACAGGCAGCCAGTGTAAAGACCTCAGAGCTGGACTGATGTGGTCCACTTTTTTGGTCTTAGTGAGGACTCGAGCAGCAGAGTTCTGAGTGAGCTGTAGTTGTCTGACTGGTTTTTTAGGTAGACCTGTAAAGATGCTGTTACAGTAGTCAAGCCTACTAAAGATGAATGCATGGACTAGTTTTTCCAGGTCCTGTTGAGACATCAGATCTTTTATCCTTGAAATATTCTTGAGGTGATAGTAAGCTGACTTTGTTATTGTCTTAATGTGTTTTTCTAAGTTTAGGTCTGCATCCATCACTACACCCAAATTTCTCGTTTGGTTGGTGGTTTTTAGATGTATAGATTGAAGTTCTCTGGTGACCTGTAATCGTTTTTCTTTGGCGCCAAAGACTATTACCTCAGTTTTGTTTTTGTTTAGCTGGAGAAAATTGTGGCACAACCAGGCATTAATTTCCTCAATGCATTTACCAAGAGCCTGTACAGGGCCTTGGTCTCCTGGTGACATTGTGATATATATTTGTGTGTCATCTGCATAGCTATGATAGTTTATTTTGTTGTTCTTTATAATCTGTGCCAGTGGGAGCATGTAAATGTTAAACAGAAGGGGTCCCAAGATGGAACCTTGGGGAACTCCACATGTGATACTTGTCTGCTCAGATGTGAAGTTACCTATTGATACAAAGTATTTCCTGTTTTCTAAGTATGTTTTGAACCAGTTTAGTACAGTTCCTGAAAGACATGTTCAGTTCTCCAGTCGTTTGAGTAATATGTTGTGGTCAACTGTGTCAAATGCTGCACTGAGATCCAGTAAAACTAAGACTGACATTTTTCCACTGTCTGTATTCAGACATATGTCATTAAACACTTTGGTCAGAGCGGTTTCAGTGCTGTGGTTCTGTCTAAAACCTGACTGGAAGGCATCGTAGCAATTATTCTGTTTTAAGAAGTAACTGAGCTGTTGAGAAACTGCTTTTTCAATGATCTTACTTAAAAATGGGAGATTTGAGATCGGCCTGTAGTTGTTCATTTGTGTCTTGTCAAGATTGTCCTTTTTTAGTATAGGTTTTATTACAGCAGTTTTTAGTGATTCTGGAAACACACCTGATAATAAAGAAAAGTTGACGATCTGTAACAGGTCTGACTCTAAAGTCTTTGAGACCTTTTTGAAAAAACTTGTTGGCAGGACATCTAAACAGCAGGAGGAGGAGTTCAGTTGACCTAAGATGTCCTCCAGGTCTTTGCTGTTAATCGGGTGAAACTGTTTCATGGTGTTTAAACAGTTTTTTGGTGGACACAGTACATATCCTGGATCTGCTGTTGATGTACCAATTGCTTGTCTAATTTTTTGGATTTTTTCTGTGAAGAATTTGGCAAAGTCATTGCAGGCCATGGTCGAATGAAGTTCAGCTGCCACTGACACAGGAGGGTTTGTTAGCCTGTCAACTGTAGAAAATAAGACCCGAGCATTATGGCTGTTTTTAGTGATGATGTCAGAGAAGTAGGACCTCCTTGCACTCCTCAGTTGTAAGTTATAATTGTGAAGTTTCTCTTTATAGATGTCATAATGAACCTGGAGGTTTGTTTTTCTCCATCTGCGCTCAGCTTTCCTACACTCTCTTTTTTCATTTTTCACCAGTGTGGAGTTTCTCCATGGAGACTTTTTCCTTCCAGAGATAACCTTCACCTTAATGGGAGCAATAGTGTCCATTACATTTAACATCCTTTACGGCAGAGTCACCCACAATCAGAGTTTCAGGCCTAGCCTTTAGCTTTCCCTGTGGCCTTTCACTTTCATTTTCAGACCTTACTTCGCTGCTTTTAGATGGATGGTTGTCCGATATAGATCCAGGGTCCTTTGATAGTGGAGCAAATCTGTTGTGCAGTTTCACATTCAGTTGTTTTGGAGGTTTGTTGTTAACCTTCCTATTCGCGGTTGTCCAGTCCTGTTTCCTCTCGTATACAGGGGTAGAAGAGCTTCTCTGTCTCGTAGGAAGTGAAGGCCAGTCGGTTTCAGAGATTTCAGCTCGCTGTGCTCTGCCCGTGATACGTCCTCCCCCTTCCAGGAGACATGATTTATGTCTTGGTTTTACACCAAGACAGTCCAAGGGGGGATTATCACTTGAGGATTTATAATAATGCACAGAGTCTACTTTCTTGGTCATGTTATCTGTGCTCCTTAGCAGTGTACTAGCTTGCTCATCGCCATTGTTTTGAATCAAAGGCAAGGTTGTTTCATTTCCACATAGTCCATTTACCTCCACGTTTACTTCTAAGCGATGAATTTTTGTCTCCAGTACTGCAATCTTCTGCAGGAGGCTGTGGTAGTCATCTGTGGAGAGGGAAGGCATCTTGTTGCTAGTTAGCCTAGCGGTTAGCACCTTTCCAGGCTATTGCGGTGCCCAGATGCTGTAATCAGGCTTCAGCTGTGTCTAGGCCACAGACACACGGAGCGCTGAGGATAAGGTAACTATAAAAATGTTGCTGTTTCTGTTGAGAACACTTTAGTCCTAATGATCTATAGGTGTCCAGAAGCTATCGCAGGTAAGCTCATACGGAAAAAAGGGAAAAAATCAGCATAAAAATCAATAAAAGAAGCAAAGCATTTAAGGAGCAAAGAGATGAAGCGTCCACACTCGCAAAAGGGGAGGAGAAGTCCAGAGAGCAGGGGGGGGGGGGAATTGAAGAATATTTACTTACTGAAATTCTTTGGTGAAAACAAGTTGTGAGATAAAATCAATGGTTGTGTGAACACTGACCACATGGCTTGCAACTAGTACATCGACTGGTTGATGGTCTTTGAGGAATAAAATCTCCCTGTCTGTCACGTTTTTTCCAGCGCACTGGTCTTGGCTAAAGTTCACTCTGTGCATCATTCTACGCAATTAACAAGGAAAAAAGGGAACACCTAAAATACAGTCTATGATTAAAGCAAAGATTATCAAACATCTTAAGTTAACCAACTTAATTTGACATAAACTTTAAAAAAAATTCAAATAACATAACGTTTACTCCGTACAAAATATTAGACAAGCGTGTTCCCTCTTTAACAACTGTTTCCACTAAAAATGTTACCTGCATATCTTGAAGGAGTTCGTCAGCAGCCTGAAGCTCTTCCTCCAGCTCGGGATCCTCTGAATCACTCATTTTCAAGCTAAAGAGGAAAGAGATTTTTGCAGAACTCAGTGACATAAACACATAACTAACGCAATTCAAATTATTTTCAGTCTTGGCGCTCCGGTTAACGTTAGCAATTAACGTTAGCATCATCAGTTTGTAAAGAGCTAGCAGAACTCTTAGCGCAAAAACTGCTTTACGCACCATGTGAGGGTATTTTGCAGCACACAGGTCCTTTAACGTTTGTAATAGATTTAATCCATCATCGTTGGATTAAATGGCTAATGCTGCAGTAGCCACGTGTAGTCGTTACCTAGCAAGCATGCTGACGGTAGCTGTAGCCATTTTTAAATACATTAAACCGTTTCGAGATCAGTCACCTCTGTTTGTTTGAAGCCGGCTCTTGAGAAGTCCGTGGATTAGGCTGCGGTGAGGAACGCTGGCGGCGCGAACGTCGTTTCCGATCATTGGTTAAATGTGATCATGTGACTGATGCAAGCCAGATCCTTTTATTTAGCAAAACTGTGATTAATAGTTAAATATTATTGTTGAGGGGCACAGACAAGACTCCGCACGCACACACACATTAAAAAAAAATAAATAATATTTTTTTTCCTCGTTTCCGCCAAAGGCCAGTAGATGGCCGTAGTTTCAAGCACTCCTGTTTTCTTTTACGTCCTCAAATCAGATGTAAATTCAGGAGTCCGTCAAGCACCGTCTCACATTTGTTTCTGAACAGCCAAAATGAGTGGAAGAGGAAAGGGAGGTTTTGTCGCCTGAGTTTATCCCTTCCCTTCTGCTTTTAGCCCTTGTGTTCTTGAACATGCCCCCTTATGTGCCTTTGCCCTATGCCTCTAAATTTGGCAACCTATGGGTAAGGTTGAAATATGGTGGAAGTAACGACCCACCCTCCCGCGATTATGTGGCGGAGGAACTCCTTTTCCAATCTTCTTGGGTAAACCCTCAGGACATCTATTCTTTCATTTCGTTACCCAATAGAAGAGAGTTTGAGCTGTGCTTCCTTCAAGAAGCCCCCTTACGATGGTTCTTGGAAATTCATCATACCAACTTAAATCACCCGAAGTGGAAGGAATGGTCTGTAGAATCTCCAGTCCAGCTAGAAGTCACAACAATTGTGGTGAAATTTTGGACAGGGAGAGTTCCAGACCAAGACATTGAGCTCTATCTACAAAGGTACTGTGAAGTCTTGCAACCTCCTGTGAAGCCGGTTGACAAATTCGGCTTATGGTACGGAGTAAGAAAATTCAAAGTACGAATGCGGAGAGATGGAGCAGGTCATATTATTTCCATCCCTAACTCCATCTCTTTTGGCCCCTTTAATGGGCGTGTCATATATCCTGGACAGGCAAACAGATGTTTCGTCTGCCAAGCTTTAGACCACCAAGTAAGAGACTGTCCTACCTTTAAGTGCTGGAAATGCGGGGAGTTGGGTCATAAAGCTAAAGAATGCCAAAATGACAGCGAGTGTTCTCTATGCGGACTGAAGGGACACACCTTCTTTAAATGTCCCAAATCCTTTGCTAATATAACTAAAGCTTCCCAGCAGCCCTCCACGGGTGCTTTTCGCACGAACCTTCCAACCATCTCAACGCTGTCAGTGGTTTCAAATCCAGCCCCGCTACAGGAAAGGCCCGCACATGGAAATGTGTCCTCGATAAATCCATTGGCTGTCTCAGATGCTGCCTCAGGACAAGAACCAGGCAGTCGTAACACAACAAATCTTCCGGGAGTAACGGAGCCGCAGACACACAATAACAACATAAAAGAGGATTTGACGCTTCCAAGACAACCCGAAGAAATGGCAGTTGGAGGTGGAGAGGAACCGGGAGACCAATCCTTCTCACAAACCTCTGATGTGGAATGTGAGAGCGATGACGAGCGAAGAGAAAGCGAGGAAGAAAATTCATCTGAAAGCTATCTAAGTGCAAGTGATAGTGAAGAATCACCCATTTCGACTCCTGTGGAGATTTCTCCTACAGATGATCCTGCAGGACAAGATGATGTGGATCCACAAATAGGGATCTTTCTTAACAAACAGCATCCTGCGATGGAGGAATTGGTCAATGAAACAACGACAGGAGGAAGGAAAAGAAGTGTCTCGATGGCGTCTTATGGCAGAGATAAAAGAAAAGACGATCGATCCAGCCCTCCGCAAGGTACTGTTGAATTTACAATGTTCCCTCCCTCTACTGAATAACCCTCCTACTACATAAATATGAGCATTCTTAAAATAATAACATGGAATGTTAGAGGGTTACAATCAGAAAGACTAAGGAAGAAGAAAGTGCTTTTTCTGCAAAAACTGGACTATGACATATTATGCCTACAAGAATTAAGATTGAAAACCAAGGAAGATGTTGAAGAACTGATTAAATTATGGGGTCCAAGCCACTCAGTAGTCTCAATAGGGGAAGATAGTGCAGACGGGGTGGGCTTTTTCTTCAAAAACACTCATGTGAACATCATAAAGAAAAGAGATATAATACCAGGACGGCTGTTACTTGTTGATTGCCATTATGGGGGTCAAAAATTTCGGTTAATTAATGTGTATACCGCACCAGAAAGAACAAAGAAAATGCAATTGCTAAAGAAAATGAGACATTTGTTGGAATGTGGGTTTAATACTGTTCTATGTGGGGATTTTAATATGGTTACGGAAGAGAATGATAGGATTGCTAGTACGATTTTCAAAGAGTCCAGGGAAGGCAAATTACTTACACAAATATGTAATGACGCATCTCTTAGGGATTTATATAGGATCTTAAACCCTCAGACAATTCATTTTACAAGGTTTGACTCATCCTCTAAAACTAGAATAGATAGGATTTATATATCTTCCGAGATTGTAGCTTTAAGATATAATGATTTCGTAACTGATTTCTCTGATCATAAGGTAGTCAGAGCTACGATTTTGTGTGGCACTGACCCCCCTTCCACTTATTGGAAATTAAATACGAGCTGTCTAAGTGACGGGGCACTAGTTTTGGAATTAAAGGTAGAAATTGTGAAAGTTTTGCAACTTAAAAAACTCACAACATCTGATATACAATTGTGGGAGATACTGAAAGAACGGATGCGAAATTTTTTTAAATTTAAATGTAGAGAAATAAATTATGCAAAAAATATAAAGTATAACGAACAAGTAAATCAATACATATTGTTGAAGAATAAAAAATTTAGAAAAGAGGATGAAGAGAACCAGACTGAAGAACTTAGAGTTAGTATTGAAAAAGTAAATAATGAAATATTATTTAACATACAAAAATCAATGGGAGGTGATATAAATGGTAATAAAGATTATATGATTGGTGCTAACCAAAAGAAACGTAATAATGAGTTCATTTCTTCTATAAGAGATGAGGGAGGAAACTCCTTCGTAAAAGAAGTAGATAAAAGGCGAGTTATCAGAAGGCTATGTGCCCATATGTTCTCTCCGTTATCTACAAAAACAAGTGCAGTAAAATATTTGTTAAGTAAAATAGAACCTCTGGACTCCATCCAATATACCTCACTTTTAGGAAATATTACTAAAGAGGAGGTAGAATGTGCGATCAGTCAGTTAAACATAAACAAAACCCCTGGTTTAGATGGGCTTCCGTCCGAATTTTATAAAATAGTTGTGAATGAAATATCCAAATTTTTAGCCACTGTCTTTAATGAAGGCATGCATGAGGGAACTTTGGGTGACTCCTTTTATAATGGATTAATGTGTTTGCTATATAAGAAAGGGGAAAGAGATAATATAAATAATTATAGACAATTGACAATAATGAATGTTGATTATAAAATATTTGCTAAAATAATTATGAATAGGTTTGAAGAGGTATTAGATAAAATTATAGAAAAAGAGCAAACATGTGCAATAAGAGGTCGTCTGATGTGGGATAATTTATGTACTCTGCGTGAAATAATTTACAGTAGAAAAGACACAGAATTTTTTATTTTAAGTCTTGACCAAAGGAAAGCTTTTGATTACATCTCCCACTCTTATTTGTGGGAAGTAATGAAAGCATATAATATGCCTGAAACCTTCATCTCCATGATTAAAGTATTATATAAAAAATCCCTTGTCCAGATTAAAGTAAACGGAAGACTGACCGAACCCTTCCATGTCGAATGTGGAGTGAAACAAGGATGTCCTTTAAGCGCAGCCTTATATGTTCTAGCAATAAATCCGTTACTTAAAACAATCAATAGTGATAGCCGTTTTACTGGATACATCCTAAATGACACCTACAAGGTGACAGCCCTTGCTTATGCGGATGATGTCTCTGTAATTATTAAAGATCAAAAGGAGCTATCAATACTTAAGGATTTACTAACAAAATACGAACAAGCTTCTGGTGCTAAGCTAAACCAGGAAAAGACCGAAGGAGTTTGGTTTGGACAAAACTTAAAAGAACCTGTAATTGATTTAAAAACTAACAAGGAGATGAAGATTTTAGGTATTTGGATTACTAAAAATGATCCATGTCTTTTGAATTGGAAAAAGAAAGAGAGTGAAATAGAAAACGAAGTAGCTAAATGGGACAATAAAAATACAAACTATAAAGCGCGTGTGAATATCGTGAAAACACACGTAGTCTCAAAGATGTTGTTTCTGGCTACTGTCTTTCCCCCTCCTCACAAAACTGTTATTAAATTAAGTAAATTGTGTACCAAATTGATTTGGGGGACAAACCGCGAAGTAACACAGAGGAAATTAATGTATAAAGGAAAAGAAAATGGAGGATTAGGAGCGCCAGATCTTAGTGTTAATTTGATGATTCCTTTTCTAAAAAATGTATATAGCGCATTTGAGCGAAGCACCCACTGGATCCAAGGGAAGGAATCTTTGTGGAAAAAAATGAAAGGGAGAGCCCGAACGGGAGTACCATACTTTAAACTCGTGTTTGGGGATCTTGTGGATCAGTGGAAATTGGATGATTTAAATCTTTTACAATTAAATTCAAAACAGATATATAATAAAATCAATCTAAAAAAATGAAGGTATGATACAATATAAGGCTGTGGAAAAAGAAGAAAATCAGAAAATAGTTAAAAACATATATGACAAAGTAATATCCGAGAACATGAGAGATACAGTGTGGCTTATCTCTGTCGGACGTCTCCCAGTAAGAGCTGTGGTTCTGTGGAGTTGCTTCGTTACCACTAAGAAATGCCCTATGGAGAATTGTGATGAAGACGAAACTCTTGATCATCTATTGATATCGTGTTACAGGACGGTTGAAATAAGAAGGAGGATGGAAAAACTAGGTTTTAATATTGAAAATAATATAAAATCAGTAAGATATGGTTTGTTTAAAGAAAAGATGAGTGAAAATAAAAGAAGATTGTTTTGGTTGGTGATGTGTATTATAAATGTCCACATATGGAAAACAAGAGCTAAATGTGTTATAGAACAAAAAATGATAAGTAGTTTCACCGTATGTAAAAACATTGTCACTGAGCTGAGAAGAAGAAAAACGAGAGATATGAAATTAGGAAATGACTTGCCGTGGGAGCTTTTATTATTGTAATATGTAAAATAAGATGTGAATAATTTTGTGCATGGCGCTTGTATTATGTGTATTTGTAATTGTGAATATTGATATTTAAATAAAGTGATTTTTAAAAAAAAAAAAAAAGAAAGGGAGGTTTTGTCGCCTGAGTTTATCCCTTCCCTTCTGCTTGTAGCCCTTGTGTTCTTGAACATGCCCCCTTATGTGCCTTTGCCCTATGCCTCTAAATTTGGCAACCTATGGGTAAGGTTGAAATATGGTGGAAGTAACGATCCACCCTCCCGCGATTATGTGGCGGAGGAACTCCTTTTCCAATCTTCTTGGGTAAATCCCCAGGACATCTATTCTTTCATTTCGTTACCCAATAGAAGAGAGTTTGAGCTGTGCTTCCTTCAAGAAGCCCCCTTACGACGGTTCTTGGAAATTCATCATACCAACTTAAATCACCCGAAGTGGAAGGAATGGTCTGTAGAATCTCCAGTCCAGCTAGAAGTCACAACAATTGTGGTGAAATTTTGGACAGGGAGAGTTCCAGACCAAGACATTGAGCTCTATCTACAAAGGTACTGTGAAGTCTTGCAACCTCCTGTGAAGCCGGTTGACAAATTCGGCTTATGGTACGGAGTAAGAAAATTCAAAGTACGAATGCGGAGAGATGGAGCAGGTCATATGGTTTCCATCCCTAACTCCATCTCTTTGGGCCCTTTTAATGGGCGTGTCATATATCCTGGACAGGCAAACAGATGTTTCGTCTGCCAAGCTTTAGACCACCAAGTAAGAGACTGTCCTACCTTTAAGTGCTGGAAATGCGGGGAGTTGGGTCATAAAGCTAAAGAATGCCAAAATGACAGCGAGTGTTCTCTATGCGGATTGAAGGGACACACCTTCTTTAAATGTCCCAAATCCTTTGCTAATATAACTAAAGCTTCCCAGCAGCCCTCCACGGGTGCTTTTCGCACGAACCTTCCAACCATCTCAGCGCTGTCAGTGGCTTCAAATCCAGCCCCGCTACAGGAAAGGCCCGCACATGGAAATGTGTCCTTGATAAATCCATTGGCTGTCTCAGATGCTGCCTCAGGACAAGAACCAGGCAGTCGTAACACAACAAATCTTCCGGGAGTAACGGAGCCGCAGACACACAATAACAACATAAAAGAGGATTTGACGCTTTCAAGACAACCCGAAGAAATGGCAGTTGGAGGTGGAGAGGAACCGGGAGACCAATCCTTCTCACAAACCTCTGATGTGGAATGTGAGAGCGATGACGAGCGAAGAGAAAGCGAGGAAGAAAATTCATCTGAAAGCTATCTAAGTGCAAGTGATAGTGAAGAATCACCCATTTCGACTCCTGTGGAGATTTCTCCTACAGATGATCCTGCAGGACAAGATGATGTGGATCCACAAATAGGGATCTTTCTTAACAAACAGCATCCTGCGATGGAGGAATTGGTCAATGAAACAACGACAGGAGGAAGGAAAAGAAGTGTCTCGATGGCGTCTTATGGCAGAGATAAGAGAAAAGACGATCGATCCAGCCCTCCGCAAGGTAATGTTGAATCCACAATGTTCCCTCCCTCTACTGAATAACCCTCCTACTACATAAATATGAGCATTCTTAAAATAATAACATGAAATGTTAGAGGGTTACAATCAGAAAGACTAAGGAAGAAGAAAGTGCTTTTTCTGCAAAAACTGGACTATGACATATTATGCCTACAAGAATTAAGATTGAAAACCAAGGAAGATATTGAAGAACTGATTAAATTATGGGGTCCAAGCCACTCAGTAGTCTCAATAGGGGAAGATAGTGCAGACGGGGTGGGCTTTTTCTTCAAAAACACTCATGTGAACATCATAAAGAAAAGAGATATAATACCAGGACGGCTTTTACTTGTTGATTGCCATTATGGTGGTCAAAAATTTCGGTTAATTAATGTGTATACCGCACCAGAAAGAACAAAGAAAATGCAATTACTAAAGAAAATGAGACATTTGTTGGAATGTGGGTTTAATACTGTTCTATGTGGGGATTTTAATATGGTTACGGAAGAGAATGATAGAATTGCTAGTACGATTTTCAAAGAGTCCAGGGAAGGCAAATTACTTACACAAATATGTAATGACGCATCTCTTAGGGATTTATATAGGATCTTAAACCCTCAGACAATTCATTTTACAAGGTTTGACTCATCCTCTAAAACTAGAATAGATAGGATTTATATATCTTCCGAGATTGTAGCTTTAAGATATAATGATTTCGTAACTGATTTCTCTGATCATAAGGTAGTCAGAGCTACGATTTTGTGTGGCACTGACCCCCCTTCCACTTATTGGAAATTAAATACGAGCTGTCTAAGTGACGGGGCACTAGTTTTGGAATTAAAGGTAGAAATTGTGAAAGTTTTGCAACTTAAAAAACTCACAACATCTGATATACAATTGTGGGAGATACTGAAAGAACGGATGCGAAATTTTTTTAAATTTAAATGTAGAGAAATAAATTATGCAAAAAATATAAAGTATAACGAACAAGTAAATCAATACATAGTGTTGAAGAATAAAAAATTTAGAAAAGAGGATGAAGAGAACCAGATTGAAGAACTTAGAGTTAGTATTGAAAAAGTAAATAATGAAATATTATTTAACATACAAAAATCAATGGGAGGTGATATAAATGGTAATAAAGATTATATGATTGGTGCTAACCAAAAGAAACGTAATAATGAGTTCATTTCTTCTATAAGAGATGAGGGAGGAAACTCCTTCGTAAAAGAAGTAGATAAAAGGCGAGTTATCAGAAGGCTATGTGCCCATATGTTCTCTCCGTTATCTACAAAAACAAGTGCAGTAAAATATTTGTTAAGTAAAATAGAGCCTCTGGACTCCATCCAATATACCTCACTTTTAGGAAATATTACTAAAGAGGAGGTAGAATGTGCGATCAGTCAGTTAAACATAAACAAAACCCCTGGTTTAGATGGGCTTCCGTCCGAATTTTATAAAATAGTTGTGAATGAAATATCCAAATTTTTAGCCACTGTCTTTAATGAAGGCATGCATGAGGGAACTTTGGGTGACTCCTTTTATAATGGATTAATGTGTTTGCTATATAAGAAAGGGGAAAGAGATAATATAAATAATTATAGACAATTGACAATAATGAATGTTGATTACAAAATATTTGCTAAAATAATTATGAATAGGTTTGAAGAGGTATTAGATAAAATTATAGAAAAAGAGCAAACGTGCAATAAGAGGTCGTCTGATGTGGGATAATTTATGTACTCTGCGTGAAATAATTTACAGTAGAAAAGACACAGAATTTTTTATTTTAAGTCTCGACCAAAGGAAAGCCTTTGATTACATCTCCCACTCTTATTTGTGGGAAGTAATGAAAGCATATAATATGCCTGAAACCTTCATCTCCATGATTAAAGTATTATATAAAAAATCCCTTGTCCAGATTAAAGTAAACGGAAGACTGACCGAACCCTTCCATGTCGAATGTGGAGTGAAACAAGGATGTCCTTTAAGCGCAGCCTTATATGTTCTAGCAATAAATCCGTTACTTAAAACAATCAATAGTGATAGCCGTTTTACTGGATACATCCTAAATGACACCTACAAGGTGACAGCCCTTGCTTATGCGGATGATGTCTCTGTAATTATTAAAGATCAAAAGGAGCTATCAATACTTAAGGATTTACTAACAAAATACGAACAAGCTTCTGGTGCTAAGCTAAACCAGGAAAAGACCGAAGGAGTTTGGTTTGGACAAAACTTAAAAGAACCTGTAATTGATTTAAAAACTAACAAGGAGATGAAGATTTTAGGTATTTGGATTACTAAAAATGATCCATGTCTTTTGAATTGGAAAAAGAAAGAGAGTGAAATAGAAAACGAAGTAGCTAAATGGGACAATAAAAATACAAACTATAAAGCGCGTGTGAATATCGTGAAAACACACGTAGTCTCAAAGATGTTGTTTCTGGCTACTGTCTTTCCCCCTCCTCACAAAACTGTTATTAAATTAAGTAAATTGAGTACCAAATTGATTTGGGGGACAAACCGCGAAGTAACACAGAGGAAATTAATGTATAAAGGAAAAGAAAATGGAGGATTAGGAGCGCCAGATCTTAGTGTTAATTTGATGATTCCTTTTCTAAAAAATGTATATAGCGCATTTGAGCGAAGCACCCACTGGATCCAAGGGAAGAAATCTTTGTGGAAAAAAATGAAAGGGAGAGCCTGAACGGGAGTGCCATACTTTAAACTTGTGTTTGGGGATCTTGTGGATCAGTGGAAATTGGATGATTTAAATCTTTTACAATTAAATTCAAAACAGATATATAATAAAATCAATCTAAAAAAAAATGAAGGTATGATACAATATAAGGCTGTGGAAAAAGAAGAAAACCAGAAAATAGTTAAAAACATATATGACAAAGTAATATCCGAGAACATGAGAGATACAGTGTGGCTTATCTCTGTCGGACGTCTCCCAGTAAGAGCTGTGGTTCTGTGGAGTTGCTTCGTTACCACTAAGAAATGCCCTATGGAGAATTGTGATGAAGACGAAACTCTTGATCATCTATTGATATCGTGTTACAGGACGGTTGAAATAAGAAGGAGGATGGAAAAACTAGGTTTTAATATTGAAAATAATATAAAATCAGTAAGATATGGTTTGTTTAAAGAAAAGATGAGTGAAAATAAAAGAAGATTGTTTTGGTTGGTGATGTGTATTATAAATGTCCACATATGGAAAACAAGAGCTAAATGTGTTATAGAACAAAAAATGATAAGTAGTTTCACCGTATGTAAAAACATTGTCACTGAGCTGAGAAGAAGAAAAACGAGAGATATGAAATTAGGAAATGTTTTGCCGTGGGAGCTTTTATTATTGTAATATGTAAAAAAAGATGTGAATAATTTTGTGCATGGTGCTTGTATTATGTGTATTTGTAATTGTGAATATTGATATTTAAATAAAGTGATTTAAAAAAAAAAAAAAAAAAAAAAAAAAAAGAAAGGGAGGTAAAGGACTCGGCAAAGGAGGTGCAAAGCGTCACCGTAAGGTGCTTCGTGATAACATCCAGGGCATCACTAAGCCAGCTATCCGCCGCCTGGCTCGCCGTGGTGGTGTGAAGCGTATTTCTGGTCTGATCTACGAGGAGACCCGTGGCGTGTTGAAGGTGTTTCTGGAGAACGTCATCCGCGACGCCGTCACCTACACCGAGCACGCCAAGAGAAAGACCGTCACCGCCATGGATGTGGTGTACGCTCTCAAGCGACAGGGCCGCACTCTGTACGGCTTTGGTGGTTAAGCTTACTGCACTGACGACAACAACTGCAACAAAGGTCCTTTTCAGGGAAAAAAAAAAAAAAAAAAAGAAAGGGAGGTTTTGTCTATTGTCAATTAAATATAAATTATAATATGAAAACAAAAAGAAGATGCACATTCTCTGTCATATGGGCCCGCATGAATCCGCACTTTCCGAATCCTTTATCATCTGCAACCGAAAATAGTTGTGGATGATTACTATACCTTTCTAATGTGACGTTGTTGTCCCTGGCTCTCTTTCTCTCTCTCCCTCCCTCTGGCTCTGTTCCTGTGCTACTGAGTGTAACTACCGCCCCTCCCCCCTCTGCCCAGCGTAAAGCACAAGGCTCGCGTGCAGAGTGAAGCGGGAAAAAAAGTGCGAGAGAGAGAGGGTGAAAGAAAAAAAAAACCACGTGACTGCTCGCGATAAGGAGCCGGCTCGCGTCGTTCACGTCAAAGAGCCGGCTCTAAGAGCCATTTCGTTCGCGAACGACCCATCACTACTAAGAGCTGTTTCGTTCACGACTGACACATCACTAGCTGTATGACAAGGTGTTTAATCATTCCTCCATTTCAATCACAAAAGCTTTTGCTATGGCTGTTTAGGATATGTGCCACAAGTTAGCTTGTGGGAGACATGTTTGTGAAAACACCAACTGTAGAACTCCATAATGATTTAGTTTGTCAATTGACTCTTCACATTATATTTCCATTATATTCCCATGTATAGTGACTTTATGTTACCAATTAAAATTCATACACTCATGATGACCAAGTGGAAATTTCTATTTCCATGACATCATGACTATTAGAACAGGGCACATTGCTCCTGATATCAGCAAAGGGCCAAGGTTTAACGTACAAACCCCACCCTTTGTACGTGCTGTATGGGGTTTAATCATCATTATAAAGGTTTTTAGTTCCTTCAGTAAATAAATAAATCTCACATTTAATATTTAACAAATATTATAAAATAACTATATAATTTGATATAATTTGAGGGCATGTAACTGTAATTTTAATAGTATGAACATAATATTTTGCGTGATTTTATTAGCTATGATAAAGTTATTTAACCAAAAAGTAGTTGATTTGGAATAGAGCAGGTGGAAAATTTTGTCAGATTTGATTGATTTCAGTGGGGATAGGCCAGTAGATAGATGAATGTGAGTGCCAATTATCTGTTTGTGATTAGCCCTGGTGACCTGTCCAGGGTGTTTGTACACTGCATCTCACCCTAAGACAGCTGGGATAGGAGCCAACCCCCCCCCCCCCGCGCCACATATCCGGAACAGCAGAACAGAATGGATGGAATAGTGACTGATATTATGTGAAATCCTCCTTGTTCAAAGTTAATCTTTCACTTACCTGGAAAAAAAATATTTACAGTATTTTACCTTAGGGGATTGATCACATGTTCTGACAATAATATATAGGTATTAGTTTTAAATGAAGGATAGGATCATATATCTGATTTATACTTTATTCCACACAGTTAAGTATTGTAGTATTGTAATAGTTAGAGGTAGACTAGCACACCCAGGCACCATTAGACATTAGAGACATTAGACCAGGGGTTTCGAACTCCAGGCCTCAAGGTTTTAGATGTGTGTTGATCCAACACAGCTGATTCAAATGGCTAAATTACCCCCTCAACATGTCTTGAAGTTCTCCAGAGGCCTGGCAATGAACTAATCATTTGATTCAGGTGTGTTGATCCAGGGTGCTATCTAAAACCTGCAGGCCCTCTAGGCCTGGAGTTCGAGACCCCTGTCTCACCCTTGAAGAGGAAGGGGGCCTCCTGGGGGAAGCTGCAGCTTGTAATTAAACCCATTTCAAAGACACTCATCAAGTGCTTGTGTTTTATTAAACAAACTTCCATGACACAAACAAGACACACTGACAGGGAAAAATCTGTGAATAATTTACTCCAACACAAAACTGCAAAATCTGTTAGTAGCCTACTCCAGTCCTAATATCACGTTCATGGTTTTAGACAACAAACATAAAAGAAACAAACAAACAATCCAACAAAAAACAAATACTATTAATAACAAAATATACATATGAAAAATAAAAGCACTTAATTAGAATCGATCCTTACTGCTAAATTAAGCTTAATGTTGTTAGTTATATTGGATCCAAATGCTACTTCAGTTCCCACAAACAAACAAGAACTGAGGCACCAGTGAGAGTTAAAAATAGTCTAGATTTTTTTTTTATCGGCATTAAAATGATCAATGTAGCTTTTCTCTCACACACTACAACACAATCTTGTCTAAACTGGACTTTGAAACACAAATACTGAAATGTGAAATGAGTTTGAAATCAAGCATTATCAGCACAATTTGACATTGCTATAGTCTAAGCAGAAATAAAAAGCTTTATGGTACATTTAGTATGGGGTAGAAAAAGGTGTCACCTATGGATTACTCACTGCATAGCCTGATACCCTGCAGGACTTAATGATAGCTCAAAACGTTTACTATTAATCCAGGTATCCCATTGTCAGAATTTATCATCTATAACTACACAAATACCATGTATTTCTGTTTGATTTTTGTAACTATTGGAAAAACCGATTAATGATTCCATTATCAGTATAATGTAATATATGTATATAGTAAAAATAAGATATTCATCTCAGCGCTGCCAGTAGTTTCAAATCCAGCCCCGCTACAAGAAAGGCTCACATTTGGAAATGTGTCTTTAATAAATCCAGACGCTGCTTCAGGACAAGAACCCGGTAACCGTACCACAACAAATCTTCCAGGAGTAACAGAGCCACAGACAGACAATAATAACATAGAGGAGGATTTGACGCTCTCAAAACACCTTGAAGAAATAACAGTAAAAAGTGGAGAAGAACCGGGAGACCAGTCCTTCTCACAAACCTCTGATGTGGAAAGTGAGAGCGATGACGAGCGAAGGGAAAGCGAGGAAGAAAATTCATCAGAAAGCTACCTAAGTGCAAGTGATAGTGAAGAATCACCCATTTCGACTCCTGTGGAGATTTCTCCTACAGATGATCCAGCAAGACGAGATGATGTGGATCCACAAACAGGGATCTTTCTTAACAAACAGCATCCTGCAATGGAGGAATTGGTCAATGAAACAACAAAAGGAGGAAGGAAAAGAAGTGTCTCGATGGCGTCTTATAGCAGAGATAAGAGAAAAGACGATCGATCCAGCCCTCCGCAAGGTAATGTTGAATCTACAATGTTCCCTCCCTCTACCGAATAACCTCCTACTACATAAATATAAGTACTCTTAAAATAATAACATGGAATGTTAGAGGGTTACAATCAGAAAGACTAAGAAAAAGGAAAGTTGAAAATTTATCAAAACTAAATTATGATATTCTCTGTCTACAAGAGATGAGACTGAAAAGTGACAATGATATATCTGCACTAACTCAAATGTGGTGTCCGGGGCACTCAATAATTTCAATCGGGGAGGATAGTGCAGATGGAGTTGGTATCTTTTTTAAAGACTCAAATGTGAACATAATAAAACGAAGAGACATTATTCCTGGAAGACTTCTTTTAGTTGACTGTTTTTTTCATGGACAGAAGATGCGGATCATCAATGTTTATACTGCACCTGAAAGGACAAAGAAAATGAGGCTGTTAAAAAAAATGAAGCAGCTCTTAGAAGTGGGTTTTAATTTAATAATGTGTGGCGATTTTAATATTGTAACGGAGGAAAGTGATAGAGTTGCTACAACGCCTTTTAAGATCAATCGTGAAGGTAAATTTTTTAGCGCAGGTTTGCGCAGATGCTTCCCTTAGAGATCTCTATAGAATATTACATCCCACAAAGATTCATTTTACTAGATTTGACACAAATGTCAAAACTAGAATAGATAGGATTTATATTTCTTCTTCAATACACGCCCTTAATTATGACACCTATATGTCTGATTTATCTGATCATATGATTGTTAAAGCTACAATACAGTGTGGTTTTGACTATCCTAAAAGCTATTGGAAATTAAATACGGCGTGTTTGAGGAATCTGGCTCTAATACAAGAACTAAAATGTGAAATTAAAAAAATACTGCAATTAAGAGTTCTGGTAAGTTCTGAGATAGAACTGTGGGATTTGCTTAAAAGCCGATTGAAAGATTTCTTCAAATTTAAATGTCGGGAGTTAAATCATGCCAAGAATATGAAATATAATGAAGATGTAAAGGCATATATAAGTCTAAAGTATAAAAAAAGAAACGAAGAAGAGGAACATCAGATGGATGAGTTGAAAAAAGAAATAGAATTGATAAATAATGAATTATTATTTAATATGCAGATAACAGCAGGGTGTGATAAAAACGGAAACACTGACTTTGCGATTGTCTCTGGTCAGAGGAGACGTGGTAGCAACTTTATCCCCTCTATTAGGGATGGAAGTGGAAAATTAACCGCCAATGAGAGCGAGAAAAGATACGTTGTCAGAGAACAATGCTTTTCCATGTTTGTGTCATCATTGATGTTATGTTTGGTAAAATAAAAAGTTAATCACATCTCTGTTTAATGTGATTTTTCAACAGACATTTTACATTTTGAGAAGAAAAATGGAATTTCCTTGGTGCAGTTGTTTACCCTGAATCATTATTTCCCATCTAATTTAATGACTAGTGTACATGTTCAGATACGATAACATAATTTAATTTATGGGATGCTTTCTGGGCTGCTCAAATTATCACAAAATTTAAAAGCACCAGGCAGCACACTCACAAGTAAATTTTTTGTTCAGTGTTTTGTCGAAGAAATCAACAAGTACAATTGAGATGTTTGCTGTAGTGGTGTGTTTGTTAAGAAGCATGTCAGCACACTGGTGAACTGACAGTCCCAGAATGCACCCGAGCCAGTGACTCGCCCCAGAGCAAATGAAATTGCTTATCTAGAAAGACAACCGTCATCAAAGAAGAAGTAAAAGAGTAGGAAACAAATGGTAAGGGAAGGTACTGTGGGGTAGGAAAGAAAGGCCAGAGCTGTGCAAAATGACCTCCAGCAGGCCACAAATGTGCACGTCTGCTCAAACGGTCCGAAATGGACTCCATGAGGGTGGTATGAGGGCCCGACGTCCACAGGTGGGGTTGTGCTTACAGCCCAACACCGTGCCGGATGTTTGGCATTTGCCAGACAACACAAAGATTGGCAACTTTGCCACTGGCGCCCTGTGCTCCTCACAGATGAAAGCAGGTTCACACTGAGCACTTGTGACAGAGTCTGGAGACGCCGTGGAGAACCTTCTGCTGCCTGCAACATCCTCCAGCATGAGTTTGGCAGTGGGTCAGTTTTGGTGTGGGGTGGCATTTCTTTGGGGAGCTGCACAGCCCTCCATGTGTTCGGCAGAGGTAGCCTGACTGCCATTAGGTACTGAGATGAGATCCCTTGTGAGACCATATGCTGGTGCGGTTGGCCCCGGGTTCCTCCTAATGCAAGACAATCCTAGACCTCATGTGGCTGGAGTGTGTCAGCAGTTCCTGCAAGACGAAGGCATTGATGCTGTGGACTGGCCCGCCCATTCCCCAGAACTGAATCCAATTGAGGACATCTGGGACATCATGTCTCGCTCCATCCACCAACTGCACCACAAAATGTCCAGGAGTGGGCAGATGCTTTAGTCCTGGAGTCTGGGAGGAGATCCATCAGGAGACCATCTGCCACTTCATCAGGAGCATGCCCAGGTGTTGTAGGGAGGTCATACAGGCATGTGGAGGCCACACAGACTAGTGAGCCTATTTTGACATGTTTTGAGGACATTACATAAAACCAGATTAATGATTCTGTATTGCATTGATCAAGGAACCAACCCAATAGGAGCTAAAGGAATCCTCTTGACATTACTTCACTCAGTAAGTTTATACTATGTTTAATGTGCATTTTCTTCATCAGTTTAGAACATAACATGTTAGCGCTCCCTGGTTCTTTTTGGAGACAGATCCTGAGACAGCAGGCAGCTATGGAGAACTCGTGTCAGCTGTGGTAATTAGGGAATACTTTGATTTAATATTGATTTCATGACAACTATCCTCAGGCACATATTCCTGGATATATATAATGACATAAGTAAACTACCATTTTAGAATCATTGCCTTCTTTGATCTGACTTATTGCCTCAGACTTTGGCCCTGTGTCCCCAAAAGTATAGAAAATCCATGACACTGAGTAAGAGGCCTTTATCATGTTATAAGTGAGAGAGTTTGGTGTAACAGTGGTTGAACATGCCAAATCAATCCACAACATACTGCCATTCCCCAGCTGTAACCTGCATATGCATCAAACCAAAATCCAGTATCATAGCCACATGATAGACATACAGATGAGGTTAAAAGGGTTGTATCATTTTGCCAGATAGCTTCATCCCAAAAAAGATAAACATTCTTCAAAAACAAAAGTTTGTGAATATTTGCTTTTTTGCCAGGCCTAAACCAACCTGTTAAACTTATCAAATTATTGTCATAGATACGAACCTATTGATTGAAACAGAATAATCCATTGAAGCCTCCATCATCATCCACGATCACTGTTACTGTTCAGATTATTTTATCTCCGTTTTCCTCTAGAATGTTTTGAAAATCAGCATTTGATCAACAGACTTTTTAAAAGTTTATTTTGATCCTATTGTTTACGTGTGTAATTGCATTTTTATTGAAATTATGACAGGAAAACCCTTAATCAAATTGTATCTTTGATATCTAATAATAATATTAACAATAATGTTACATATGTAATATGTACACAATAATATTGCGCAAACAAACAAGAAAAATAGCAAAAAATGTCAATTTTTTTTAATATCCTGTATATAAAAACCCCATATGACCACAACTCCAAATGTGCAATTGTCACTGCATCTAAACATGACATATTACAAAAAGGTAGAAACATATAATATACAATATGTTCTGAAGCTGGTACTGGTGCAGTTAACTTTGCTTTAGGCTCCCATACACAGTAGGTGTTACTTACTTTACGTGCAGTGCAGTATTACTTTACCTTGTAATATGTTATACCGTATTTTCACGACCATAAGACTCACCGTACTAAAAGGCGCAGTCTCAGTTATGTGTGCCATTACTGTATTTAACACACACATAAGGCGCACTGGATCATAGGGCGCATACAAGTATGCGTGTTTAAAAATAAAGCGGGAGCAAAACTGAGTTAGGTACTCACATTTTTATTACCGGTAATTGTCATCATCATCAGCATACAAACATACAAGTATGCGTATTTAAAAATGAAGCGGGAGCAAAACTGAGTTTGGTACTCACATTTTTATTACCGGCAATTGTCATCAATCAAACCCATCGAAGTCCTCATCCTCTGTGTCTGAATTGAACAGCTGTGCTAAATCTCCATCAAACATTCCAGGTTCACTTTCTTCACCGTCAGAGCCACTTTCCGTGCCGTGCGGCTCCTCGGAAATGATGCCGGCTTTTGCGAAAGCTCGAACAACAGTGCCAGCAGACATGTTAGCCCAAGCATCTACAATCCATTGGCAAATTGTGGCGTAACTCGCCCGGCGCTGCCTTCCACTCTTGGTGAAACTGTGGTCTCCATCGGTCATCCATCGCTCCCACGCCGCTCGCAGCCTTACTTTGAACGGGCGGTTCACACCGATGTCCAGCGGCTGGAGTTCCTTTGTCAGGCCTCCCGGAATGACAGCAAGCTCACAGTTCATTTGTTTCACTAGCTTTTTCACATTGGCTGTGAGATGGGCACGCATAGAGTCACAGATCAACAGCGATGGTGATGCGTGGAAAAAACCACCTGGTCTCCTTACATACACCTCCCTCAGCCACTCTTTCATCATTTCCTCATCCATCCAGCCCTTTTCATTTGCCTTAATGATGATTCCTGCTGGAAACTTCTCTTTAGGCAAAGTCTTTCTCTTAAAAATCACCATAGGCGGCAGTTTCTGTCCATTAGCATGGCAGCCAAGCACAACAGTAAAAGAAGACTTTTCGTGCCCCGTTGTGCGTATCGCTAGCGTGCTGGTCCCCTTCTTCTCCACAGTGTGACTCACCGGGATGTCAAAAGTGAGCGGGACCTCGTCCATGTTTGTGATGTGGCTGGGCTGGATGTTTTTGTCGGCGATGTGTTTGCTGCAGTAGGAGCGGAAGATGGCCAGCTTTTCATTACCGGTATAATCCGCTGGAAGTTGCTGCGCTACCGTAGTCCTGGTCCGGATGGAAAAATGGCACCGTTTCATAAAACGAAAGCACCAAGACGGACCTCCTCGGAAATGTTCAATTTTCATTTCTTCTGCTAGCGAAACTGCTTTTAGTCGAATGGTGACCGTCGAAACGCTTCTCCCGCTCGTTCTTTGCTCGATGATCCACCGCTCGAGTCTTTCCTCCAACTCGGGCCACCTCGCCTTATGTCCGCGGAAACTCAGCTGCGTCTTCTTGACCTGTCGGAGCTTGTTTTCCAGCTTCCTCCACTTGCGAACCATCGATTCATTAATCTTAAATTCTCTCGCCGCTGCTCGATTTCCATGTTCCTCCGCGTAGCTGATGGCCTTCAGTTTAAACTGTGCTTCATAAGCGTGTCTCTTTGCCATTTTCAGGGTTGTTAAAACAACGATGTTCCACATAATCGCACATACCTGACCTTTTATACAGGTATGTGCGATTGTCCGGTATATACGATCAACGCCCACACTTCACCCTTTAGCGTTCTCATGGTGTTCTCTACTACGTCCTCCTTACAACACACAGGGCGCACTGCACTATAGGGCGCGCCGCACTTTTTAAAGAAAATCTAAGGCTTTTATGTGCGCCTTATAGTTGCAAAAATACGGTAATAAGCAAGTCACTTCTATATTTATGAGCATGTAGACAATAATGTTGGCTGATATGTAAAACTATGAGATGTCGAGTGCAGGGAAGATATTATTGATCGATCAGATTCATGAATGTGTTAGGTACTTAAGCCACAATTAGAGAGTGAAACAGAGACTGACACTGGTTGAAATGTATAGTAAATATTTTATTTTGAACTTTTATGCTGAACTACAAGCTGTGAACTGTGCGATCTCTGTGACCTGTGGTGCCTGGTTTACTGTGTGTAAAACTGCGCAGGTTCCCATGTGTCATCCCACACTTTGCCACTGTCAGGAGAAAAACATAACAAACAACAACCACAACCACACACAAAATAGGACAATTTAGGTTGTGACATATGACAATTTTTTAGGATGAAATATCTTCTATATTCATGTCACGCTTTATACACCTTCATTGTAATATAAATTAATCAAATCAAGTCAGAGAGTAATAATATATGTAGTAGATGTCAAGCAGGACCACAGCAGCAGCCACGATCCTTCAGAACCTGCTGGATGAGAGAGCACAGAAACTCCAGGGAAGAAGTTTAGTTAGTAACATGCATGAACTGCATTACTGAGACATGTGTGTTTACAGATGGTGGTGAGGGAGAGGGGGAGAGTTTTCAGTAAAAGGAGACGTGACTGCATCTTCAACCAATACTGAGCCTGCATAACCCTGAAAGAGACCGAGAGAGAGGGGGGGGGGACACTAACCTCCAGCAGTCTGGTCCTATTACAGCATAACTAAGGGCTGAGCTGAACCAGCCCTAACTATAAGCTCTATAAAGAAGTAAAGTCTTATGCCTACTTTTAAAAGTGTTGACCATGTCCACCTCCAAAACTCATAATGGACTTTGGAGGTGGACAGCTATCAAGCTCCTCACAGAAGAGCAGCTTGACAGCTAAAAGCTCCCAGTTTACTTTAGTCCAAATACATGAATTCAAATTGAGGTGATAACTATTTATCAACAATATGAATGTCTGTTCCCGTCCAACAAAGTTGTTACTACATACCATGTTGAGCAAGGCTTCCACTTGACTTTAACTTCTTCTTTTTCCTGAAAAACATGATATAAACAAACAATTAATTAAGAAAGACATGCAAGTTGCATACAAAAAGGAGCTTATAAACATTTGTGTACTATTGAATGGCTCAATATATTATACAATTAGTTTACAAAAACATAAGAACCACTACAATGCTTGTACTACCAGCATCGAGTGCATGTCAGCAAAGCAACACTGCTTACATTGTGGCTCACAAGCAAAACTAACTGAAGCAGATGTTACTGAATGGGAAAAGCACCTCCACATCAATCACTCCTTCTGAGCATGATGTCAGGAGGACTATAAAGAACGTAAACATCAGGAAGGCAGCACGACCAGGTCGTATCAGGTGGTCTGTTCTTATTTAATGTCCTATTTGGAGTGAAATCCTGACTCAGTGGCTGAATTAGTGTAGATTCATCAAATACAAAAGCTTATGGATATTCAGTCAGGCACAGTTCAAATCTGGGAAGTCCAAAGACGCAAACAAATCTGCACAACAGCAGGCTAAATTACTTACATTTACAACTCTCCTGTCTACTATCTCTTCATATTTGAAAATCTTCTGTGTACGGTGTTTTTGGCATTGTGAAAAATAACAAATGAAATATTTACATGAGTTCTGTAAAACTGGAAAAAATGCAAAAATTAAGAAAAAGAAATCTTAACAAACTTAACGAACCTGTCATGTGTTTCGTACATTTACAGTACCATAACATCTAACCTTTCCTTGTCCTTTTTTTGTTTGGGACATCCGAGGTGTACACCGTAGAAATTGAGGGAGATGCAGGATGTGGAGATGGAGAGGAGGACGCGGGAGAAAGCAGAGATGAAGAGGAGGATGCAGGAGGAAGCAGAGATGAAGAGGAGGATGCAGGAGGAAGCAGAGATGAAGAGGAGGAAGCAGGAGGAAGCAGAGATGAAGAGGAGGATGCAGGAGGAAGCAGAGATGAAGAGGAGGATGCAGGAGGAAGCAGAGATGAAGAGGAGGAAGCAGGAGGAAGCAGAGATGAAGAGGAGGATGCAGGAGGAAGCAGAGATGGAGAGGAGGATGCAGGAGGCTGACAGAGGGAAGATGTTGGTACAGGCTCTAAATGAAGAATAAATTCCTCGTTTAGAGCCTCTGGGTCTGGGACTGGTCCAGCATCCACACTGTCAGCAGAGGATGGTCCAGCTGCTGGTGTAGAATTTTTAGCAGGAGGTGAAGCTTGTAATTCTGAAAAATTTTAAATATTAAACATTCATTAACATGGGTTGAAAAAATGTACAGTACACATAAACACATAATAAGTAGTGATTTGCATGTTTTCAGTTAAGTTTTTACTAAAGATACAACTGGTAAATATTGGCATCAAATAAGTCATCTCACACCCTCACTGACCCAAATCATTCAGTACAAGTGCCCTCGGGGGTAGTGTGACATCTGTAGTGCTTTTCTACATTGTACATTAATAAATTAATGAGTGTGACTATAAATCCAGATAGCTAATGACTTTTTTCCTCTGATGACACTACTTTCCTGACTTTGTAATGAATAACATTTGACACTTCAAGCTAGTACTGTGACTTAGGAGTTTTGTACAGCGGTGATGCTAACTACCTCAGGGAGGTAATCAGGTAACCTCTTAAGAAGTATATAAGTTATTTAAGAATCTTGGTGTTCATATTGGTAACATTATATAACATTTGTTATACTAGAAAGTCTCGAAGAGAATTATCAGGTCTGGTTTTCGTGAAGATTTTTAAAATTACATTTGTATATACATGAGTGTGAAAGACCATACTATACACACACACGCATACAAAATTGTTCAGGTGGATAACACCAGAGGTTCAGTATGGCTAGCTTTGGTGATGTGACCGACACATGGGGAGGTAATAAGGCAGATATAACACTATTTTCATGTTAGCAACAGGACATGTAGGGCAGCTGTCACCTCACAGCAAGAAGGTTACTGGTCTGAAACTTGGCTGAATAATAGAATAGAACAGAATAGAGTAGAGTAGAATAGAATAGCTGGTGACTGTTAACTATCCTCATCCTCACCATCTTGTTTGTCTCTATGTACCCCGTGATGATCTGCCTTCTTATCTAGGGTGTACCATGAGTATCACCCAAAGACAGCTAGGATAGGCTACCTGATAAGGACACCTGGTTACAGATAATGGACAAAGTATATCTTACTTCTCAGAAGGTGTTCATAAAGCTTCCTCATCTTCATGAGGATGTCACGTGCAGCACCTTCCGCTGGTTCGATCTGAGTGATCACGTCCCCTACTATACGGCCCTTACGGTCAAACTGTCCAAGAAACAGAATTGGCTGGTAGCCCAGGGCGTGTAGTTTTGAAATCTGCAAGAACAACAAAGAAAAACATGCAGCCAGTCTTTCATGTAAGCAAATTGATGTATAACAAACCTTTAAGTTTCACATCTTTGTTGTTTTATTGTTGTCGATAGTTAAAAAGTATTTATGGTGACCAAACCTGTAAATGTATGATAAAGTCCATCTTGAAATGTTTTGTCTCTCAGTTAATAGCCGATTAAATTAAAAATCAGAATTAGCTTAAATAAAAATAGTTTTTAACAAGTTTTTTCTAGTTGGATGTCTTTAGTGTGATGATGTTATTCTGATGTGAATAACTTTTTTATTTATGCTCTTTTATAAATTAATATGTTATGTGTATATACATGTCTTGTTAGTTTCTTACTTCATGATATACAAGAAAACATTGACAACTGTGATTAATAAAGAATTGTCTAGCAGACCAACCACTTATTAGATCAGAACTTTTAAACTTACTGACAACTGGGCTGAATTAACCACCCTGCTCGCATTTCTGTTTTTTTTAACAGAGGCAGCCCAGTTACTGTTTTTAAACTGTTCTTGTTTTTTTTCAATCCCTCCTTTAGGTTCAGGCTGCCCAGGCATCCACTGCATGTCTTCCTGTTGCAGGTGTTTGGAGCCTGACAGGAAGGGCATGGTTTGGTTTTTGGCTTTGTCATTTCTGAAAATGAAAATGGAACATGTAGGGATTATTTCAGGTCTGTTTTGGTGAAATGATTACAAAAATAATTTATGACCAAAGAAATAACTTATATTACCAGGTGTAACAACCCTTTTGGGTTATAGCACCACTAGGGGGGGTTGCCCTACTATTGTAGTAGCTATGGGAGTCTCCTAGGGGGTGTGTGAGTTGTTAGCGGCAGCCATTACATGCTGCTCGTGTTCTGTTCTCAGGATAGACCTCACCGTTGTAACGGCCTGGCACCGGCGACTACCGATCCCCGCACATGTATGTACGGACAGTGTAGAGCCGTGGAGACCTGGCTTGTATGGTCTTATGTTGCTGACAAGGAATAAAGGTCTGTTGTTTAATTTAACTGACTGGCTCCGTGTTATCCGGCTAACCTCCACACCACATGCCCGCTGGACCGGCTAGCCGCTCCTTCCTCGCCAGACTGCTGTTACAAAGTGGCGCCCGAACATTGTTCTCTGGATCTTCATCGTCATCCGGACCGACAGACGGTGGGCTCGGATGTTTTTCCCGTGTTTTTCAACGATCGACACTTCGGCTGAGGTGGCGTGTTTTTTTTCTCTTCGTCTGGCTGTATTTGCCGGGCCAATAGAACCCCGTGAAGGAGCCGACTCCCCACGATTTCAGCGATATTTGCAGGCACGGAAGAGCGCCGACCCATCGCTTGAGACGTTCGCCTGTCGAGGGAGAGTACTCCGTGAGTAACTGTACGGTCCGTCGGACCGCCAACTCAGTGCTGTTGGACCGTTACGACATCGGCGGCGCTAAAGCTAAGGCTAATGCTGCAGTGACTTTGACTCAGTGTTTATTCAGAAGGACGTGTTGTTTTGTGTCAAGCATTGAAGCATCAGAGTGTGCATGGACGCTCTCGGTCTGACTGATATATGCGCTTAGGTACTGTGTGTGAACGCTCTTTTCACTTCGCCATAACTTTTGTGGGAGCGAGTTGTTACACACTTTTAAAATGGCGTCCCACGCAGACACGAGGAGTGAGGAAGATGGCTGCGACCCGGATGCTGAGGCGCCTGGCCTGACAAAGTACATCATCCCTCACTCTACACCTCTTTACCTCAACCTTGAAGTGGTAAACTTGAAAGGGGAGGTCAAGAAGCGACGAGTTTGCTTACAGGCTTCGCTGGAGCGGCAGAAGAGCCTGCTGAAGTGTTTGGATCAGGGAGCTACGGGGGAGCCGGGAGAGCGGCCATCTCCCCAACGAACCCCGCCGGTGCCCCGTAATGACCGCTGGTTGGACGGGTACCAGGTGGACTAACTGTTATCATACGGACAATCTTGAGGTTGACTAAGGGTTGGTTTCATGCAAGATGTATGTGATGTAATTATTCTGTTCGCAAGGGATGATTACTTGTTCTGTTCCACTGAACCCTCGTAGAGCCGTGGAGACCTGGCTTGTATGGTCTTATGTTGCTGACAAGGAATAAAGGTCTGTTGTTTAATTTAACTGACTGGCTCCGTGTTATCCGGCTAACCTCCACACCACATGCCCGCTGGACCGGCTAGCCGCTCCTTCCTCGCCAGACTGCTGTTACACAGGCAGTATTACACCATATTTAGAAAAAAAATCAATTACGAGATTTAAGTCGTTAATATTGAGTTAATTACGTGAATAGGGTTAAAAAAAACTGAATTGATTACAGAAAAGATACATTGCTAAAATAGAGCAGTACTAACATTAGCTGGGTGGCCAAGCAAGTGTCTTACACATGAGAATACATCACAAAAAAAATTAAATAAACTTTTGCAAAAGTAGTTCTCTTGGTAGACAGACTGCTCTGTGAAAACATTTCAAGTTTAATATCAGTTTAATATCACTGAAATTAATATTTCAGTGAACATGCAAATTACCCACAGTTTATCACAACTTACCTAGCTAGGATCTGCCTCGTGTCCAGTCGAAAACTTTGCTGCAGGACCGTGAGTTGAAAGATACATTTACTACGACTCCCAAGATGCATTGCAGTAAAAACCATCCAATCGCCTTGCTTAAGATCTGTTGACGTGTCGCTAAAGGCGCGCTGTAGATAAATATTGCAATTTGTAAAAAATAAAATACTAAAATTTGCAATTTTTAATTACATAATTAAACACTGGGCCAGTTTAATTTCGTATTATCGCTGGTTATTATTTTAGAGTAAATAAAGGAATAACGGGTAGCACCAAGCTGTTGTTATCTTCATTTCCATAGCGACGGCGGTTGAGGATTATGGGTAGTGTGCAGTTACGGGATTAGTGCGTCTGCGTAAATTGGTCTGATTGGTTGGAGCCGAGCGCATCCAAAACTAACAGGAGTGGTGAATGAATCTATAAATGTGTTTTACGTGTGAAATGAAAATAATAAACCTAACAAAGGATTATGTACGTTAAATCTGCGCACTTTCAGATCGTGAATCAGTTTGGAAAACACTGTGTGATGGCCACAACATGAAGCGATTTTATTGTTGAATTATCAGTGATACTTTCACGTGTTTTTGTTGAGAAATGTTAACGATGTCATTAAAAGAAAGCATTAAATTAGGGAGAAAAACCCGTTCGCGGAGAGGGTCCCCGGTTCTCCAGTTAGATTGTGCTTCACGGCGTCATGTTTCGCTGTGACGGGGTTATTATTGGAGTAAATGGATGGCTGGAGCCTCTGCTCGAAGCGTCTCTGATCGCCGCGAGCGGGTTCATATTGGAATGAATTGACAACCCACAGCGTCACATAAAAACGTGGAAGGGTACCTTAGGCGTCAGCATGAGAAGTTAAGGGACGTGACAAATCGTCATTATTTTAGCGTCGGGAGTGAGAACGGGTTGATCCAATATACCTTATTATAAGCTCCTGTTTGGCGACACTGGAAAGACTTGAACATTAACTGGACACAAGTATGCACTAAACAAGTATACAATATAATTAATAGTAAAAATAATGAAGGACAGATAAAATATAAGGGCGTGGGCGTAGAAGAATACCCGTTAGTAGTTAAAAATATCTATGACAAATTAATCTCTGAAAATATGAGAGATACAGTTTGGTTGATTTCTGTTGGACATCTCCCCGTTAGAGCGGTGGTTCAGTGGAGCTGTTATGTTACCACCAAAGAATGTCCTATGTCACGATGTGTCGAAGATGAAACCCTTGAACATTTACTATTATCCTGTGATAGAACAGTAGAGATCAGACAACAGATGACTAAAATGGGGTTTGAAATTGATAACAACATACAAGCTATAAAATATGGTCTGTTTAAAGAAAAAAATGTACGACAGTAAAAGACGCCTCTTTTGGCTTATCGTGTGTGTCATTAACACCCACATTTGGAAAACCAGAGCCAAGGTGGTCATTGAGCAAAAAATGATAGATAGTGTTGCTGTGTGCAAAAATATCCTTACAGACCTGAGAAGGAGGAAGACTTTAGAACAAAAGAAGAATAGCCCTTTACCTTGGGATCTTTTGAAGATATAATCAATGTTAACATGTTTGAGTATTTTTTTTTTTTTTTTGGGGGGGGGTTGTAATTTAACTTTTGTATTAATGTATCTATTGTAAATTATTCTGAGTATTGCCAAATATTTTGATGCAAAGTTTTTATGTGTTGTTGCTTGTTATTTTGTCATGAATGTTGAAAATAAAGGCTTAAAAAGAAAAAAGCAAGGGAGGCAAAAACATTGTAACGGAGCTGAGAAGAAGAAAAACGAGAGATATGAAATTAGGAAATGACTTGCCGTGGGAGCTTTTATTATTGTAATATGTAAAATGTGAATAATTTTGTGCATGGTGCTTGTATTATGTGTATTTGTAATTGTGAATTTTGATATTTAAATAAAGTGATTTTTTTTAAAAAAACAAAAAAAGAAAGGGAGGTAAAGGACTCGGCAAAGGAGGCGCAAAGCGTCACCGTAAGGTGCTTCGTGATAACATCCAGGGCATCACTAAGCCAGCTATCCGCCGCCTGGCTCGCCGTGGTGGTGTGAAGCGTATTTCTGGTCTGATCTACGAGGAGACCCGTGGCGTGTTGAAGGTGTTTCTGGAGAACGTCATCCGCGACGCCGTCACCTACACCGAGCACGGCAAGAGAAAGACCGTCACCGCCATGGATGTGGTGTACGCTCTCAAGAGACAGGGCCGCACTCTGTACGGCTTTGGTGGTTAAGCTTACTGCACTGATCGATCAACAACAACAACGGCAACAACAACAAAGGTCCTTTTCAGGGCCACCCATCTCTTCTGTAGAGCTGATCCTATCTCTTTTGTTTGTGTCTAGTCAAGTTCTATCAAACTTCTTTTCATATAAATGGTCAATCTGACTTGGAACCTGTATTGGAAAAGCTTTTGATGTGTGATACAGTTCTGCAGTAGTTGCGGTCGGTGGGGTTTTTTGTTTTGTTTTGTTTTGATTTTATATATTAAAGTGGGCCATATACTGACCGTAGTGTTGAGGCAGACATGACACTGTAAAAAGTATAAAAAAAAAAAGTATAAAAAAAGAAACGAAGAAGATGAACATCAGATAGATGAGTTGAAAAAAGAAATAGAATTGATAAATAATGAATTATTATTTAATATGCAGATAACAGCAGGGTGTGATGAAAACGGAAACACTGACTTTGCGATTGTCTCTGGTCAGAGGAGACGTGGTAGCAACTTTATCCCCTCTATTGGGGATGGAAATGGAAAATTAACCGCCAATGAGAGTGAGAAAAGATACGTTGTCAGAGAACAATGCTTTTCCATGTTTTCTGCATTACCCTCAGACAGCAATGCTTTACGATCATTGTTAAGTGTTATTGAACCTCTTGAACCTTCTGTTTTTGATTCACTCCTTGGGGTGATAAGAAAAGAAGAGGTTTTAGCTGCTATTGAGCAACTGAATAACAATAAAACTCCAGGTTTAGATGGTCTCCCAGCTGAGTTTTACAAGTTGGGTATAGCGGAAGTAAATGAACTTTTAACCTCAGCTTTGAATTCAGGGCTTGAAAAAGGAGTATTATGCGAGTCTTTCTATTTTGGCCTGATGTGTTTATTATATAAAAAAGGTGATAAAAGTGATATAAATAATTATAGACAATTAACAATAATGAATGTTGATTATAAAATATTAGCTAAAATAATAATGAATAGATTAGAAGATATATTAGATAAAATTATTGTGAAGGAACAGACATGTGCTATAAAAGGTCGCCAGATGTGGGATAATCTGTGCACCCTAAGAGAGGTAATATACTCCAGAAGAGACTCTGACTTTTTTATTCTTGGCTTAGATCAAAAGAAAGCATTTGATTATCTTTCTCATTCGTATATATGGGCGGTTATGAAAGCCTATGGGATGCCGGACGGTTTCATCGCCATGGTAAAATTGTTATATAAAAAATCCATCATACAAGTCAAGGTAAATGGAAGTTTGACCGAACAATTCCATGCTTCCTGTGGAGTGAAACAGGGATGCCCACTAAGCGCTGCTTTGTATGTTTTAGCCATCAATCCCTTATTGAAACTAATTAATAAAGACACTAATATTAAAGGTTACTGTTTTAATGATGGCTATAGAGTGACAGCTATGGCTTATGCCGACGATGTTACAGTTATTATTAGGAACCAGGATGAGTTGGACAGGTTATTTTTTCACCTCAAACAATATGAATTGGCATCAGGGGCAAAATTAAACCCAGAAAAAACAGAAGGCGTGTGGTTTGGTTCCTCACTACAAAAGCCCAAAATAAACATACAAGTAAATAACGAAATGAAAGTCTTGGGGATTTGGATCAACAAAGGGGACCCCTGTTTGTTAAACTGGTCTAAAAAGGAATGCAAAATTAAAGAAGTAGCTAAATGGGAAAATAAAAATACTAACTATAAAGCGCGAGTTAATATAGTCAAAACCCATATAGTATCTAAACTTCTCTTCCTTGCCACGGTTTTTCCTCCTCCTCACAAATCACTTTTTGTCAGGGTCCTGGGTCTGAGCGACCCAGGATCCCTGAGCAGTTATGAATTATATTATTATTATTATTATCATCATATGTATTTTGGTGTTGCTGCTGCTCTTCTCCATGCTTGTAGGTGTGTGTGTGTGTAAACTTTGTCCATAACCTCCCTCCTGAGCCTCTCCTCAGAGACCGCTGGGTCCATGCGTGGCGGGATCATTCTGTCACGGTTCGGCATGGCAAACCGTGGGAGGTGTGGGGAAGGAGGACCCAGGCGCGGTGCTTTATGTACAAACAGTGCGTTTATTTACAGTGTATGGTACAAACAACAATAAATCCCCGTGCTTTCCCTGACTCCCGTGTCGTGTCTCTCCGTGAATAGTCCGTGTCTCAGCACCCCTCGTGCTGGCTGCTGTCTAGCGCTCCACACTTCTCCTGGGCAGGGCTGTGCAGAGAGGTTTAAAGGGGCGGGTGCTCAAAGTTAAAAAGGGGCACATTGAACCAGGCTGAATAACAACAACACACATTCATCAAGAATCTAATACGGGCAACAAGGCAAAGCAAACGTAGCCGATGCTTTACCTGATGGGTACAATGTTGCCGTTGAGGCGTTGCTGTGGATAGTGCTGGAGGGCAGGGCTGTGTTGATCTGAGACTGTAGACATTAAAAAGTCCATAGGAGAGATGGTAGCTGATTAAACAAGTGTCATGAGATGATAACAAAATGCAAAGATTGGTGGCAGCGCTTGGAACCATAAGGCAACAAAAAACTGTGAGAAATAATTTAGGCTCTGCCTGTGAATCACTCTTTGCTTCTCTTCTTCCTTCCCTCCCATCATGGATGGGATGGAATAAACTATTACAATAAACTATAATCTAATTATCCACACCTAACAACTCTTGCACTTAATCGAAAATAAAATGATGACAGAAAAATGTTATAGCACTGCCTTTAGTAGCCTCACACAGTCACAGAGACGACAGCGGGCAGCGTGGCTGTGGTTGTGATGAGGGTGGGCTGGGCCAGGGTCACAGGGAGTGCAGAGTCCAACTTACTTTTCCTCTTCTGGGCATCTGTGGATGTAGTTGTGGTGTTGCTGGTGGTGGAGGCTGCTGTGCTGTTGAGGGGTTGATGCCCTTCTTAGTCCCCGTGACAAACTCAATCTTGGTCCGTTCCTTCTTGGCTTTCTCCAGTTTGTCCATCTCCACCTTCTGAGCTTTGGCGAGAGCTTCATAGTAAGAGTCTTCCGACCAGGCATGAGGCTCGAACATATCTTTTGGGTAGTTGGTTCCCAGTTCATCTATGGCACAGAACTGAATGAGGTTCTCGTAAATACTTGGGTTTCTAAATTCCTTCTTTTGCTGGATATGGGCGTTTACGTCAAAATCTCCATGGAGCTTCCTCTCATACAGCTTATGAATCTTCTCCTGTAGATGGCTGGAGCAGCGTCCGGGGTGTTCGGGGGGGATCTTGATCTCGTCAGGTGACATGTTTCTCACCTTTTCTGAAAACAGAGCAACTAGCTCCTTGGGGTCCTTTTTTTCTGCTTCTGAGATCTCAAAGTCATCTGCGTCTCTCCCCTCGTCAGATTCGTCCACTTCATAGACCGCTAAAGACGGCAGCAGCGTACTCTTTTTACCGCTCGCCATTTCTGTGTAGTGTCGCATAAAACCTCCCTTTCTTTTTTTTTTTTTAAAAAATCACTTTATTTAAATATCAATATTCACAATTACAAATACACATAATACAAGCACCATGCACAAATTATTCACATCTTATTTTACATATTACAATAATAAAAGCTCCCACGGCAAATCATTTCCTAATTTCATATCTCTCGTTTTTCTTCTTCTCAGCTCAGTGACAATGTTTTTACATACGGTGAAACTACTTATCATTTTTTGTTCTATAACACCTTTAGCCCTTGTTTTCCATATGTGGACATTTATAATACACATCACCAGCCAAAACAATCTTCTTTTATTTTCACTCATCTTTTCTTTAAACAAACCATATCTTACTGATTTTATATTATTTTCAATATTAAAACCTAGTTTTTCCATCCTCCTTCTTATTTCAACCGTCCTGTAACACGATATCAATAGATGATCAAGAGTTTCGTCTTCATCACAATTCTCCATAGGGCATTTCTTAGTGGTAACGAAGCAACTCCACAGAACCACAGCTCTTACTGGGAGACGTCCGACAGAGATAAGCCACACTGTATCTCTCATGTTCTCGGATATTACTTTGTCATATATGTTTTTAACTATTTTCTGATTTTCTTCTTTTTCCACAGCCTTATATTGTATCATACCTTCATTTTTTTTTAGATTGATTTTATTATATATCTGTTTTGAATTTAATTGTAAAAGATTTAAATCATCCAATTTCCACTGATCCACAAGATCCCCAAACACAAGTTTAAAGTATGGCACTCCCGTTCGGGCTCTCCCTTTCATTTTTTTCCACAAAGATTCCTTCCCTTGGATCCAGTGGGTGCTTCGCTCAAATGCGCTATATACATTTTTTAGAAAAGGAATCATCAAATTAACGCTAAGATCTGGCGCTCCTAATCCTCCATTTTCTTTTCCTTTATACATTAATTTCCTCTGTGTTACTTCGCGGTTTGTCCCCCAAATCAATTTGGTACACAATTTACTTAATTTAATAACAGTTTTGTGAGGAGGGGGAAAGACAGTAGCCAGAAACAACATCTTTGAGACTACATGTGTTTTCACGATATTCACACGCGCTTTATAGTTTGTATTTTTATTGTCCCATTTAGCTACTTCGTTTTCTATTTCACTCTCTTTCTTTTTCCAATTCAAAAGACATGGATCATTTTTAGTAATCCAAATACCTAAAATCTTCATCTCCTTGTTAGTTTTTAAATCAATTACAGGTTCTTTTAAGTTTTGTCCAAACCAAACTCCTTCGGTCTTTTCCTGGTTTAGCTTAGCACCAGAAGCTTGTTCGTATTTTGTTAGCAAATCCTTAAGTATTGATAGCTCCTTTTGATCTTTAATAATTACAGAGACATCATCCGCATAAGCAAGGGCTGTCACCTTGTAGGTGTCATTTAGGATGTATCCAATAAAACGGCTATCACTATTGATTGTTTTAAGTAACGGATTTATTGCCAGAACATATAAGGCTGCGCTTAAAGGACATCCTTGTTTCACTCCACATTCGACATGGAAGGGTTCGGTCAGTCTTCCGTTTACTTTAATCTGGACAAGGGATTTTTTATATAATACTTTAATCATGGAGATGAAGGTTTCAGGCATATTATATGCTTTCATTACTTCCCACAAATAAGAGTGGGAGATGTAATCAAAAGCTTTCCTTTGGTCGAGACTTAAAATAAAAAATTCTGTGTCTTTTCTACTGTAAATTATTTCACGCAGAGTACATAAATTATCCCACATCAGACGACCTCTTATTGCACATGTTTGCTCTTTTTCTATAATTTTATCTAATACCTCTTCAAACCTATTCATAATTATTTTAGCAAATATTTTGTAATCAACATTCATTATTGTCAATTGTCTATAATTATTTATATTATCTCTTTCCCCTTTCTTATATAGCAAACACATTAATCCATTATAAAAGGAGTCACCCAAAGTTCCCTCATGCATGCCTTCATTAAAAACAGTGGCTAAAAATTTGGATATTTCATTCACAACTATTTTATAAAATTCGGACGGAAGCCCATCTAAACCAGGGGTTTTGTTTATGTTTAACTGACTGATCGCACATTCTACCTCCTCTTTAGTAATATTTCCTAAAAGTGAGGTATATTGGATGGAGTCCAGAGGCTCTATTTTACTTAACAAATATTTTACTGCACTTGTTTTTGTAGATAACGGAGAGAACATATGGGCACATAGCCTTCTGATAACTCGCCTTTTATCTACTTCTTTTACGAAGGAGTTTCCTCCCTCATCTCTTATAGAAGAAATGAACTCATTATTACGTTTCTTTTGGTTAGCACCAATCATATAATCTTTATTACCATTTATATCACCTCCCATTGATTTTTGTATGTTAAATAATATTTCATTATTTACTTTTTCAATACTAACTCTAAGTTCTTCAATCTGGTTCTCTTCATCCTCTTTTCTAAATTTTTTATTCTTCAACAATATGTATTGATTTACTTGTTCGTTATACTTTATATTTTTTGCATAATTTATTTCTCTACATTTAAATTTAAAAAAATTTCGCATCCGTTCTTTCAGTATCTCCCACAATTGTATATCAGATGTTGTGAGTTTTTTAAGTTGCAAAACTTTCAAAATTTCTACCTTTAATTCCAAAACTAGTGCCCCGTCACTTAGACAGCTCGTATTTAATTTCCAATAAGTGGAAGGGGGGTCAGTGCCACACAAAATCGTAGCTCTGACTACCTTATGATCAGAGAAATCAGTTACGAAATCATTATATCTTAAAGCTACAATCTCGGAAGATATATAAATCCTATCTATTCTAGTTTTAGAGGATGAGTCAAACCTTGTAAAATGAATTGTCTGAGGGTTTAAGATCCTATATAAATCCCTAAGAGATGCGTCATTACATATTTGTGTAAGTAATTTGCCTTCCCTGGACTCTTTGAAAATCGTACTAGCAATCCTATCATTTTCTTCCGTAACCATATTAAAATCCCCACATAGAACAGTATTAAACCCACATTCCAACAAATGTCTCATTTTCTTTAGTAATTGCATTTTCTTTGTTCTTTCTGGTGCGGTATACACATTAATTAACCGAAATTTTTGACCACCATAATGGCAATCAACAAGTAAAAGCCGTCCTGGTATTATATCTCTTTTCTTTATGATGTTCACATGAGTGTTTTTGAAGAAAAAGCCCACCCCGTCTGCACTATCTTCCCCTATTGAGACTACTGAGTGGCTTGGACCCCATAATTTAATCAGTTCTTCAATATCTTCCTTGGTTTTCAATCTTAATTCTTGTAGGCATAATATGTCATAGTCCAGTTTTTGCAGAAAAAGCACTTTCTTCTTCCTTAGTCTTTCTGATTGTAACCCTCTAACATTCCATGTTATTATTTTAAGAATGCTCATATTTATGTAGTAGGAGGGTTATTCAGTAGAGGGAGGGAACATTGTAGATTCAACATTACCTTGCGGAGGGCTGGATCGATCGTCTTTTCTCTTATCTCTGCCATAAGACGCCATCGAGACACTTCTTTTCCTTCCTCCTGTCGTTGTTTCATTGACCAATTCCTCCATCGCAGGATGCTGTTTGTTAAGAAAGATCCCTATTTGTGGATCCACATCATCTTGTCCTGCAGGATCATCTGTAGGAGAAATCTCCACAGGAGTCGAAATGGGTGATTCTTCACTATCACTTGCACTTAGATAGCTTTCAGATGAATTTTCTTCCTCGCTTTCTCTTCGCTCGTCATCGCTCTCACATTCCACATCAGAGGTTTGTGAGAAGGATTGGTCTCCCGGTTCCTCTCCACCTCCAACTGCCATTTCTTCGGGTTGTCTTGAAAGCGTCAAATCCTCTTTTATGTTGTTATTGTGTGTCTGCGGCTCCGTTACTCCCGGAAGATTTGTTGTGTTACGACTGCCTGGTTCTTGTCCTGAGGCAGCATCTGAGACAGCCAATGGATTTATCAAGGACACATTTCCATGTGCGGGCCTTTCCTGTAGCGGGGCTGGATTTGAAGCCACTGACAGCGCTGAGATGGTTGGAAAGTTCGTGCGAAAAGCACCCGTGGAGGGCTGCTGGGAAGCTTTAGTTATATTAGCAAAGGATTTGGGACATTTAAAGAAGGTGTGTCCCTTCAGTCCGCATAGAGAACACTCGCTGTCATTTTGGCATTCTTTAGCTTTATGACCCAACTCCCCGCATTTCCAGCACTTAAAGGTAGGACAGTCTCTTACTTGGTGGTCTAAAGCTTGGCAGACGAAACATCTGTTTGCCTGTCCAGGATATATGACACGCCCATTAAAAGGGCCCAACGAGATGGAGTTAGGGATGGAAACAATATGACCTGCTCCATCTCTCCGCATTCGTACTTTGAATTTTCTTACTCCGTACCATAAGCCGAATTTGTCAACCGGCTTCACAGGAGGTTGCAAGACTTCACAGTACCTTTGTAGATAGAGCTCAATGTCTTGGTCTGGAACTCTCCCTGTCCAAAATTTCACCACAATTGTTGTGACTTCTAGCTGGACTGGAGATTCTACAGACCATTCCTTCCACTTCGGGTGATTTAAGTTGGTATGATGAATTTCCAAGAACTGTCGTAAGGGGGCTTCTTGAAGGAAGCACAGCTCAAACTCTCTTCTATTGGGTAACGAAATGAAAGAATAGATGTCCTGGGGATTTACCCAAGAAGATTGGAAAAGGAGTTCCTCCGCCACATAATCGCGGGAGGGTGGATCGTTACTTCCACCATATTTCAACCTTACCCATAGGTTGCCAAATTTAGAGGCATAGGGCAAAGGCACATAAGGGGGCATGTTCAAGAACACAAGGGCTACAAGCAGAAGGGAAGGGATAAACTCAGGCGACAAAACCTCCCTTTCCTCTTCCACTCATTTTGGCTGTTCAGAAACAAATGTGAGACGGTGCTTGACGGACTCCTGAATTTACATCTGATTTGAGGACGTAAAAGAAAACAGGAGTGCTTGAAACTACGGCCATCTACTGGCCTTTGGCGGAAACGAGGAAAAAAAATATTATTTATTTTTTTTTAATGTGTGTGTGCGTGCGGAGTCTTGTCTGTGCCCCTCAACAATAATATTTAACTATTAATCACAGTTTTGCTAAATAAAAGGATCTGGCTTGCATCAGTCACATGATCACATTTAACCAATGATCGGAAATGACGTTCGCGCCGCCAGCGTTCCTCACCGCAGCCTAATCCACGGACTTCTCAAGAGCCGGCTTCAAACAAACAGAGGTGACTGATCTCGAAACGGTTTAATGTATTTAAAAATGGCTACAGCTACCGTCAGCATGCTTGCTAGGTAACGACTACACGTGGCTACTGCAGCATTAGCCATTTAATCCAACGATGATGGATTAAATCTATTACAAACGTTAAAGGACCTGTGTGCTGCAAAATACCCTCACATGGTGCGTAAAGCAGTTTTTGCGCTAAGAGTTCTGCTAGCTCTTTACAAACTGATGATGCTAACGTTAATTGCTAACGTTAACCGGAGCGCCAAGACTGAAAATAATTTGAATTGCGTTAGTTATGTGTTTATGTCACTGAGTTCTGCAAAAATCTCTTTCCTCTTTAGCTTGAAAATGAGTGATTCAGAGGATCCCGAGCTGGAGGAAGAGCTTCAGGCTGCTGACGAACTCCTTCAAGATATGCAGGTAACATTTTTAGTGGAAACAGTTGTTAAAGAGGGAACACGCTTGTCTAATATTTTGTACGGAGTAAACGTTATGTTATTTGAATTTTTTTTAAAGTTTATGTCAAATTAAGTTGGTTAACTTAAGATGTTTGATAATCTTTGCTTTAATCATAGACTGTATTTTAGGTGTTCCCTTTTTTCCTTGTTAATTGCGTAGAATGATGCACAGAGTGAACTTTAGCCAAGACCAGTGCGCTGGAAAAAACGTGACAGACAGGGAGATTTTATTCCTCAAAGACCATCAACCAGTCGATGTACTAGTTGCAAGCCATGTGGTCAGTGTTCACACAACCATTGATTTTATCTCACAACTTGTTTTCACCAAAGAATTTCAGTAAGTAAATATTCTTCAATTCCCCCCCCCCCCTGCTCTCTGGACTTCTCCTCCCCTTTTGCGAGTGTGGACGCTTCATCTCTTTGCTCCTTAAATGCTTTGCTTCTTTTATTGATTTTTATGCTGATTTTTTCCCTTTTTTCCGTATGAGCTTACCTGCGATAGCTTCTGGACACCTATAGATCATTAGGACTAAAGTGTTCTCAACAGAAACAGCAACATTTTTATAGTTACCTTATCCTCAGCGCTCCGTGTGTCTGTGGCCTAGACACAGCTGAAGCCTGATTACAGCATCTGGGCACCGCAATAGCCTGGAAAGGTGCTAACCGCTAGGCTAACTAGCAACAAGATGCCTTCCCTCTCCACAGATGACTACCACAGCCTCCTGCAGAAGATTGCAGTACTGGAGACAAAAATTCATCGCTTAGAAGTAAACGTGGAGGTAAATGGACTATGTGGAAATGAAACAACCTTGCCTTTGATTCAAAACAATGGCGATGAGCAAGCTAGTACACTGCTAAGGAGCACAGATAACATGACCAAGAAAGTAGACTCTGTGCATTATTATAAATCCTCAAGTGATAATCCCCCCTTGGACTGTCTTGGTGTAAAACCAAGACATAAATCATGTCTCCTGGAAGGGGGAGGACGTATCACGGGCAGAGCACAGCGAGCTGAAATCTCTGAAACCGACTGGCCTTCACTTCCTACGAGACAGAGAAGCTCTTCTACCCCTGTATACGAGAGGAAACAGGACTGGACAACCGCGAATAGGAAGGTTAACAACAAACCTCCAAAACAACTGAATGTGAAACTGCACAACAGATTTGCTCCACTATCAAAGGACCCTGGATCTATATCGGACAACCATCCATCTAAAAGCAGCGAAGTAAGGTCTGAAAATGAAAGTGAAAGGCCACAGGGAAAGCTAAAGGCTAGGCCTGAAACTCTGATTGTGGGTGACTCTGCCGTAAAGGATGTTAAATGTAATGGACACTATTGCTCCCATTAAGGTGAAGGTTATCTCTGGAAGGAAAAAGTCTCCATGGAGAAACTCCACACTGGTGAAAAATGAAAAAAGAGAGTGTAGGAAAGCTGAGCGCAGATGGAGAAAAACAAACCTCCAGGTTCATTATGACATCTATAAAGAGAAACTTCACAATTATAACTTACAACTGAGGAGTGCAAGGAGGTCCTACTTCTCTGACATCATCACTAAAAACAGCCATAATGCTCGGGTCTTATTTTCTACAGTTGACAGGCTAACAAACCCTCCTGTGTCAGTGGCAGCTGAACTTCATTCGACCATGGCCTGCAATGACTTTGCCAAATTCTTCACAGAAAAAATCCAAAAAATTAGACAAGCAATTGGTACATCAACAGCAGATCCAGGATATGTACTGTGTCCACCAAAAAACTGTTTAAACACCATGAAACAGTTTCACCCGATTAACAGCAAAGACCTGGAGGACATCTTAGGTCAACTGAACTCCTCCTCCTGCTGTTTAGATGTCCTGCCAACAAGTTTTTTCAAAAAGGTCTCAAAGACTTTAGAGTCAGACCTGTTACAGATCGTCAACTTTTCTTTATTATCAGGTGTGTTTCCAGAATCACTAAAAACTGCTGTAATAAAACCTATACTAAAAAAGGACAATCTTGACAAGACACAAATGAACAACTACAGGCCGATCTCAAATCTCCCATTTTTAAGTAAGATCATTGAAAAAGCAGTTTCTCAACAGCTCAGTTACTTCTTAAAACAGAATAATTGCTACGATGCCTTCCAGTCAGGTTTTAGACAGAACCACAGCACTGAAACCGCTCTGACCAAAGTGTTTAATGACATATGTCTGAATACAGACAGTGGAAAAATGTCAGTCTTAGTTTTACTGGATCTCAGTGCAGCATTTGACACAGTTGACCACAACATATTACTCAAACGACTGGAGAACTGAACATGTCTTTCAGGAACTGTACTAAACTGGTTCAAAACATACTTAGAAAACAGGAAATACTTTGTATCAATAGGTAACTTCACATCTGAGCAGACAAGTATCACATGTGGAGTTCCCCAAGGTTCCATCTTGGGACCCCTTCTGTTTAACATTTACATGCTCCCACTGGCACAGATTATAAAGAACAACAAAATAAACTATCATAGCTATGCAGATGACACACAAATATATATCACAATGTCACCAGGAGACCAAGGCCCTGTACAGGCTCTTGGTAAATGCATTGAGGAAATTAATGCCTGGTTGTGCCACAATTTTCTCCAGCTAAACAAAAACAAAACTGAGGTAATAGTCTTTGGCGCCAAAGAAAAACGATTACAGGTCACCAGAGAACTTCAATCTATACATCTAAAAACCACCAACCAAACGAGAAATTTGGGTGTAGTGATGGATGCAGACCTAAACTTAGAAAAACACATTAAGACAATAACAAAGTCAGCTTACTATCACCTCAAGAATATTTCAAGGATAAAAGATCTGATGTCTCAACAGGACCTGGAAAAACTAGTCCATGCATTCATCTTTAGTAGGCTTGACTACTGTAACAGCATCTTTACAGGTCTACCTAAAAAACCAGTCAGACAACTACAGCTCACTCAGAACTCTGCTGCTCGAGTCCTCACTAAGACCAAAAAAGTGGACCACATCAGTCCAGCTCTGAGGTCTTTACACTGGCTGCCTGTCCGTCAGAGGATAGACTTTAAAGTTCTGATGCTGGTCTATAAAGCTCTGAATGGTTTAGGACCAAAATACATCAGTGACCTCCTGACCCAGTATGAACCTTCCAGATCCCTCAGGTCATCTGGATCTGGTCTTTTATCAGTTCCCAGAGTCAGAACCAGACACGGAGAAGCTGCATTCAGCTTTTATGCTCCTTATATCTGGAACAAACTCCCAGAAAGCCTCAGATCAGCTGAAACACTCAGTTTATTTAAATCCAGGTTGAAGACTCACCTATTCTCAGCTGCATTTGAATAAAGCACCAAATCCACACTTTTAAGCTTAGATTTCAAAACTTACATTAACTACTGATTCTATCTACTGTTCTGATTTTATCTGTTTTGATTTTTGAGTCCAGTTTAATAGGCAAGAGTCAGTACTATCAATCCATATACCCAAGATTTTAATCTCCCTGCATAGGGAGATCGCCATTTCAGGTCTTTTGGTGGTCTGATGTCCAAGCCACACCCCTTCAGTTTTATCTTGATTCAGCTTGGCCCCTGATGCCAGTTTGTATTGGTGTAATGTCTCCATCACTATAGAGAGTTCATTTTGATTTCTAATTAACACCGTCACATCATCTGCATACGCCAAGGCTTTAATCTTATGGGTTTTGTCAAGGAGAGATCCTTTTTGTAAGATTTAACGGCGCGTTAAATCTTACAAAAACATGTTTTTTCGAGTCATTTTTTTTGCAACATTTAGTAAAATATTTGTAACTTTTTATATTTAAAACACAATTTTAAATGTTAAATCTAAATGTTAAGTCTAAATGTTATGGGAAACTAAATATTTAGCTAATATGCAAATTTATTGTACGGGTCAACAGAAATACCAAAATAAAAGCTTCAAGAAAACCTCCCACGCTAAAGCGTGCCGGCCGTGGTCAGGTTGTGTGTCTGCGCTCCTCTCACGGTCACTTTTGACTGCCATGAGCTGCTTCACCTATTCCCTACCAGCATGTCCAGCGATTTAGCTGAAAACATTGGAAGAGCTGTTTTGTCGGCCTTCCAACGATTCAGCGGTAGTGCACCCTCAGTAGCTGCAGTCTCCACCTCACAAACGCCGCAGCACTTGGTAAGTTTATTGTATAGCATTTTGGACGGGTTGATAGCAGTGTTAGCAAAATTAGCAAAGCTAAATTACTTAGCTAGTCCTCAATTATTTCATGTGGTAGGCAGCAGACAGAGATCGAACATCATACAACTTTATTTATTTATTTGGTAGGTAACAGTCGTTCTTGATGTAAATGTTTCCTTAGGAATCCAGCAATGCACCAAGTAGACCTGCTGTCTCCACTGGGATACCATACCGCTCAGTAGGCCTTCTTACACATATCATTTAGCTGACTGGTTTTTGTTTTTTCTTTGGTGTAATATGTCACCTTAAATTAAATCCTGTCAAAGTAATGATTCTGATTCTACATACATTTCATCTTCTTAGGGGTCCATCACTAGTTTTACGTCATATTTTATTACTGTTTATGCTGTGAAGTGTCTTTTGATTGCCTCTATTTATTTATTTGGTAGGTAGGTAACAGTCGTTCTTGATGTAAATGTTTCCTTAGGAATCCAGCAATGCACCCGGACCAAGTAGACCTGCCGGCTCCACTGGGATACCATACCGCTAGGGTTGCCAACCATCCCTTAAAAAACCGAATCATCCCGTATTTAGAAACAAAAGTACACGTCCCGTATTGAGCTAATAAGGGACGCACTTTGTCCCGTAATACAGTGAGAATCAAAAGTAATCTATAAATGTTAATGGAATTAACGCTTTGTTTGAAAACATAATTCCCAGCCCCTCTCCTGCTTTGTGACCAATGAGCTGACAGCACACTTATGACAATTCGAGTATGACATTTCAGATTACCGCTCATCTCATTGGTCGAGGAAAGGTCGCTTGCAGAGAAAATACCGGAAGACAACAGATGACCACAACAAGAAGCATGGCCAACAGGGAAACAAACGCTGCGGTGCAAGTCTCGGATGACAGTACACCTAAAGCTGGGCAGACACTGTGCGATTTTTTTTTTCAGTCACGTTATTCAGCTCCTGCTCAAATTGCACGATTGACTCACAGGGGTTAGAAGTTCATAGGTCACGATGCAGGGTCTCATACTATACCGCCCGATGCTCTGATGCGACCTGAGTGCTCACACTGTGCGTCCATAAAATGAAGGTTATAACAGAAATTATGTCGCTCGCTCGCTCTCTCTCTCTGTCTTTCACTCATACAGACACACCACCACCATCAACTTTGCTAAATTGCTAATGAAAAACATTGATCAGGCAGCTGTGATTAAGCAGCAATGTAAATCCAACTATTTTCACAGTTGTTGTGGTCGTGATAATTTTGTGATGCCACATCGAAAAGGCTCAGATGAGCTTTCCAAAGTTCTACAAGTTGTGCCTCCATCGCTTGTGTCCAGATCACACGCTGCACAGCCGTGCTGCTCCGTCTTTTTCACCGACGTTTACGTGGTTGCGCGTGAGCAGTAGTCGTGAGGTGTTAATCGTGTCTCGTTACCCCACGTATACTACAGGGAGTGCAGAATTATTAGGCAAGTTGTATTTTTGAGGGATAATTTTATTATTGAACAACAACCATGTTCTCAATGAACCCAAAAAACTCATTAAAATCAAAGCTGAATGTTTTTGGAAGTAGTTTTTAGTTTGCTTTTAGTTTTAGCTCTTTTAGGGGGATATCTGTGTGTGCAGGTGACTATTACTGTGCATAATTATTTGGCAACTTAACAAAAAACAAACAATTTCAATTTCAATTATTTATTTTTACCAGTGAAACCAATATAACATCTCCACATTCACAAATATACATTTCTGACATTCAAAAACAAATCAGCGACCAATATAGCCACCTTTCTTTGCAAGGACACTCAAAAGCCTGCCATCCATGGATTCTGTCAGTGTTTTGATCTAGAGCAGGGCAATATGGCCAAAAATATTTATCACGATATATATTTGAAAATTTGCGATAACGATATAACTGACGATATAATTGATGCGAGACAAAATACAACTCCACAACATTACTAGCGCAAAAAGACAACCTTCCATTTATTTTCACTTAAACAAGAAGCTGGTTTTTATGTACATTAAAGCTTTATAAAAATGTAACAGTGCAAATGCAAATTCCTTGCTGAAAGTTTAACCAAAAGGCATTTCCAGTAGAAATGGGCTGACATATCCTTAGCATAACCATGTATAATATCCAACTGCAGTGTGCAGTACGTATTTTTCAGACCATAAGGTGCACGGGATTATAAGGCACATTAAGCGAAACAAAGCAGTCAGATAAATCAAACTTTATTAAACTCATTCTTCTTGCTTCCTCCACTTCTGTACCATTGATTCATTAATGTTGAATTCTCTGGCAGCTGCTCTATTCCCATGTTGTTGCAGTATATTAATGACTAACCTCGTATTGTGGATGGATTATCTCAGTTGTTCTCCTGACTGAAGTTTGGTCCGTTTACAGCATCCTGCCATGCGATTGCATTTGTCTCTAACCATGAGGAACCTTCACGTTAACTTTTATAAATGGAAAAGTGTTAGTGTTCGTCCTCCAGCTTCACTCTTTATGTTATGCTAACATAGCTGTGTCGCTAGCGATCACGTAGCACATCATTATATACCAGCTAGCCCAACTTCAGTAACCCTACAAACGTCACTGCTGTTTAGTTTCCTGTCTTCATTTATGTTGGAAGTGATAGCAGAGCTGTACGTTTGATTTTTTTCAGAAATCTCTCAGTCAGAACATGCAATATCATGCTTAGGTAACTAGCGAAACTAGCGAGCTAACTTCCGCTAGCTTCCTGCTAACTTCTAACTCCGTTAAATGTAATACATTTTGTTTTCATGAATGCCTGGAAGTTAAACTTCATAGTTACACCTGGTAAAGCAGCAATGCTGATCGTTTTATTAAAGATGAAAGAATTTAGACAGTTTTTAACTCTCAGTGATGCTGCAGTGTTCGTTTGACCTGAAGAGGGGGTTTAGGACCCAGATTACTCCCAGATTTAAGAGCATCTTAGCACGACAAATACGACAATAACGACGGCCGCTTGCATGTTCTGCAAAAAAATGTGCTTTGTCGTGTATCTGACGGACAAACACCAAACCAGTTCCACATCACTGAAGTTGCACCGTTTTTACAAACCAATTCTGGTTCATCTGTTTCACTCAACAATCGGCCATGTGCGTATGAAAACAAAGGCACTGCGCATGCGCGTTTTACTCATATTCTATCGCGATATTTCATTTTCCTATCGTTGCTGTAGATAAAATGCTGTTAGTTTGGTATTTGGTCCTAATCCGCTTGCCGTACCTCCGTGTAGGTGTGTGTATGTTTTGAGTGGTATAGGCGCCATTCCGTTATTGAATCCAAGCATGTAAGTTCTCTGCTGCTGTGCTGGTTAATAAAACCACGTTAACTGAGATTACTGCTTCATCATTATCATACTGGTGAACATACAACATGGTGTCAGAAGTGGGATATTATCTATGCCCGGATGATCAGGGCTGAAGAGTACAATAGCTTTGAGGTAGGCATATTCATACGAGTCGGGGGAAAGCTTGGACACGCTGTTACAGAACTCCTGCATCCTCCAAATGTGCTCCATCACTATTTTCACTCTCTCTGGGGACAGCTTCTCTTCCTGTAAGCTGGTCTGGAGATGGTTGATAATAGCACTTAAGATGGTGCCGACATTCATTACATTTGAACACTGTGCCAGACCCAGGGCAAAAAGTTCATTCCAGCAGGCTTTCATCAGGTTAATGTCATTGTCTTGCCCGCCGAGGGTTTGAAAGGCAGGTATGGAGCGTGCCCAGTGCATAGAGAGAAAAAGTAGCCGTGAAGCCGATTCACAGATGTAGTTGACATTGAGGTACTCTGGCACAGGCAAAGGCATCATAAGCTTGAAAGGGATATGGCTGTCAGAAAGTAGAGGTCCTTCCAGCTCCACCACAGGGCCCGACTGGTCCCCTGATATCAGCTGCATTGTAGCCTCCAAGGACTCTCCTGCTGAGCCATCACCAGGGTGCAGGACTTTGGCCAGGGTGTCAAAAGCTCTCGAGATATCACTTGCAGTTTGTTCATCTCCCTGGATATCAGTCATTGAGCTGTCACCGTTGCTAAGTGTTTCAGCTCCCATCAGATCATTTCCGCTGTCACTCGCTTCTCTGCTCTTGTTGAGGTGGGCAAGGGATGTTACTACATTTGCCAGTGTTCCAAGGTCACCCTGGCATGGGTCCTCCTTTTCAGGTGAAGCTGGAATCAAGATGGTGTTTTCCAGCTTGGAGAAGGGTTGCTGAATGTTGAGCAACATGCTTGACTCAAGCAAACTTGTAGATCGAGCAGTTTCCTTGTCGGATGCAAAAGTAGGTGTAGCAGCCAGAGGGCTACACAAATTCTTGCGGATGTAGATCTTTTCAGTGGAGGCTGCACAGTTGACGGATTTTTCTCTCGCAGTGACTTCAACAGGCTTTCTCTCACACTGAACATTATCATACTGGTGAACATACAACAGTTGCCTAACATTATACCGGTATTACCGTGAACGGTATAATATGGCCCAGCTCTATTTTGATCTGTTCACCATCAACATTGCGTGCAGCAGCAACCACAGCCTCCCAGACACTGTTCAGAGAGGTGTACTCTTTTCTCTCCTTGTAAATCTCACATTTGATGATGGACCACAGGTTCTCAATGGGGTTCAGATCAGGTGAACAAGGTGGCCATGTCATTAGTTTTTCTTCTTTTATACCCTTTCTTGCCAGCCACACTGTGGAGTACTTGGACGCGTGTGATGGAGCATTGTCATGCATGGAAATCATGTTTTTCTTGAAGGATGCAGACTTCTTCCTGTACCACTGCTTGAAGAAGGTGTCTTCCAGAAACTGGCAGTAGGACTGGGAGTTGAGCTTGACTCCATCCTCAACCCGAAAAGGCCCCACAAGCTCATCTTTGATGATACCAGCCCAAACCAGTACTCCACCTCCACCTTGCTGGCGTCTGAGTCGGACTGGAGCTCTCTGCCCTTTACCAATCCAGCCACGGGCCCATCCATCTGGCCCATCAAGACTCACTCTCATTTCATCAGTCCATAAAACCTTAGAAAAACCAGTCTTGAGATATTTCTTGGCCCAGTCTTGACGTTTCAGCTTGTGTGTCTTGTTCAGTGGTGGTCGTCTTTCAGCCTTTCTTACCTTGGCCATGTCTCTGAGTATTGCACACCTTGTGCTTTTGGGCACTCCAGTGATGTTGCAGCTCTGAAATATGGCCAAACTGGTGGCAAGTGGCATCTTGGCAGCTGCACGCTTGACTTTTCTCAGTTCATGGGCAGTTATTTTGCGCCTTGGTTTTTCCACACGCTTCTTGCGACCCTGTTGACTATTTAGAATGAAACGCTTGATTGTTCGATGATCACGCTTCAGAAGCTTTGCAATTTTGAGACTGCTGCATCCCTCTGCAAGATATCTCACTATTTTTGACTTTTCTGAGCCTGTCAAGTCCTTCTTTTGACCCATTTTGCCAAAGGAAAGGACGTTGCCTAATAATTATGCACACCTGATATAGGGTGTTGATGTCATTAGACCACACCCCTTCTCATTACAGAGATGCACATCACCTAATATGCTTAACTGGTAGTAGGCTTTCGAGCCTATACAGCTTGGAGTAAGACAACATGCATGAAGAGGATGATGTGGACAAAATACTCATTTGTATGGTGCGCCGTTTGTAAACTGAAACATGCCGAAATTAACAGCAACATTTTTCTATATTTAGCTCTAAATCTTACAAAAACATGTTTTTTCGAGTCATTTTTTACAACATTTGGTAAAATATTTGTAACTTTTCATATTTAAAACAGGATTTTAAATGTTAAATCTAAATGTTATATATAAATCTAAATGTTATATATAAATCTAAATGTTAAATGTTAAATCTAAATGTTATATATAAATCTAAATGTTAAATGTTAAATCTAAATGTTAAATCTAAATGTTAAATGTTAAATCTAAATGTTATATATAAATCTAAATGTTAAATGTTAAATCTAAATGTTACGGGAAACTAAATATTTAGCTAATATGCAAATTTATTGTACGGGTCAACGGAAATACCAAAATAAAAGCTTCAAGAAAACCTCCCGCGCTAAAGTGTGCCGGTCGTGGTCAGGTTCTGTGTTTGCGCTCCTCTCACGGTCACTTTTGACTGCCATGAGCTGCTTCGACTATTCCCTACGAGCATGTCCAGCGATTTAGCTGAAAACATTGGAAGAGCTGTTTTGTCGGCCATCCAACGATTCAGCAGTAGTGCACCCTCGACCTCACAAACGCCGCAGCACTTGGTAAGTTTATTGTATAGCATTTTGGACGGGTTGATAGCAGTGTTAGCAAAATTAGCAAAGCTAAATTACTTAGCTAGTCCTCAATTATTTCATTTGGTAGGCAGCAGACAGAGATCGAACATCATACAACTCTATTTATTTATTTGGTAGGTAGGTAACAGTCGTTCTTGATGTAAATGTTTCCTTAGGAATCCAGCAATGCACCTGGACCAAGTAGACCTGCCGTCTCCACTGGGATACCATACTGCTCGGTAGGCCTTCTTACACATATCATTTAGCTGACTGATTTTTGTTTTTTCTTTGGTGTAATATGTGACCTTAAATTAAATCCTGTCAAAGTAATGATTCTGATTCTACATACATTTCATCTTCTTAGGGGTCCATCACTAGCAGTGTCACATCACCACCAACAACATTCACAAGTTTTACGTCATATTTTATTACTGTTTTTGCTGTGAAGTGTCTTTTGATTGCTCACTTTCATATTTTAAAACTATTGATAAAATATTACTCTCTAGCTAATCTGTCACAGTACAATTGCGCTCATTGAGATTTTCTGTGCCGTGTTCTAGGATGGTTACCAAGGAAGGCTTCAGATTTCCAAAGAGGAATTGGAAAATGTTCTTTCCCTGAAAACATCTTTTACTGAAGCTGCATCTATCCTTTCCATCTCCAGGCCCACTCTGTATAAGTTACTGCAAGACTACAATATCTCAGAGTCAAAATTCAATGTAATCAGTGACCATGAGTTAGATCAGATAGTGTCCCAGATAAAAACTGAACATCCAAATGTTGGAGGAGTGATGCTGATGGGTCATCTGCGTTCCAAAAACATAGTGGTTCAAAGATGGCGCGTAAGAGAGTCACTGCGGAGGGTGGACTCGGCTGGTGTTCTATCCATACTCGCCGAGAACTGCAGTTGCTCGGCGAGTATATTCTGTGCCTCATCCAAATTTCATATGGCACATAGATGGAAATCACAAACTGATTCGTTGGAAGTTTGTTGTTCATGGTGCAATAGATGGATACAGCAGGATGTTGATGTTTCTTCAGTGCTCCAGCAATAATCGAGCTGAGACTGTGAAAGCCCTCTTTACTGCAGCTGTTGGACAATTTGGCAGACCCCTGCATATCAGGACTGATCATGGAGGAGAGAATGCTCAGATTTGGGAGGACATGCGAGCAAGCAGGGGTGAAAGCTCTGTCTTAATGGGAAGTTCTGTGCACAACCAGAGGGTTGAGCGTTTCAACTGAGACTTAAACAACAACTGTAGCCACATTTAGGCACCTATATTTTATGAATTGGAATCACTTGGTATCCTAGACTTAGAAAATGCAACAGACCTATTTTCCCTTCATTATGTGTTTCTACCACGAATCAACCGCACTTTGAAGGAATTCAAAGCTGGATATAACAATCACTCTATTTCCACTGAAGGTAATAGAACTCCCATCCAGCTTTTTGCCTGCGGAACTCATGTGTCTCATCGTCACAACCCAGAACTTTCTACAGCAGAGGTCTCCATACCCTCCTTGTCAAACTCTGAAAGTAGGTTTGTCCCATTAAATGACAGCGATTTACAAGAGCTATATACAAGCATTCACCCTTTTGAAGAAGACAACAATAATGGTAAAACATTGTTTCAGCGAACACAGCAGTATATTTTTAACAAACTTGTAAATGTGTGACCTCAACCACAGGATACCAGCGATGTTCTAAAGAGTGATGACACTTAGTATTCTTAAATGCTGTACAGCAAATGCGTTTTTTTGTACTACTGCAGAACCCCCCTCCCCTCTAGCAGTGACACCTCCTGCCACATAAGGACTCAGAGTTAATGACTGACAGTGACTCATAGGCTATTCAGAAGGCTACAACCACTTTTAGTTTATGGGTAAAACCAGTTATTCAGATTGCAGTAAAGATCAAATTCACACTGTAACAGTGTAATACAGTATAACAGTGAAATTTATCAACACGGAACAGTCAGTCTTTAAACCAATTCACAAGATTATCTACAGTATTGTTTTAATCATTGTAAAGTTGCAATAGTCTTAATAAATGTTGCTGTTAGATGTCTAAGTAATCCTAGCCTGTTCTACAAAGCATGTTTAGTATACTCTGTGCATAAACTGTTTTGAAATGTCCTTGTTTAAAAAAGAAAAAGCTTAATAAAATTATTAATTGTATTACACCAGTGACTTTATTGATTTGTCGTTGAAAATACAGAGTTAGCATTTTTATAAATCTATTGAAGCTTTGAAAATTATTACATTTCAACATTAAATGCAGTCAGAATTGATTTCAACTTTCTTGTATGAAGCAAAGTTACTTGAAACTACAATTAATGAACAGGATTAGAGTTAACAAACCCACCATTTTAATTTCACTTTTTTGGAACATGTTTAGATGGTGCTGAATAAAGCTCCATTCATGAGTGCTACTAAGAAGCAGTAATGAAAAGCATCATCATCAGCCATTGTTGTTTCATTCACAAAAAGCTGAAGCTCATTTGCACATGTGTGTGCAATCGGGAGATGTTTGCTTTCATCGTGAATGAATGTTATTTTAGGAGCTGGTTGAAAACCTATGGCTGGAATCTTGCTGCTCCTGGTGGCAAGTGTAGGATGTTAAATTTCAGTGTGCATCCATTTGGTGTAGCTGAAAAATAACACACAAAAAAAGTATATTCTGTACAGACCCCAACTGATATCTTGAGATTGACAGATAAAAATGTATTACTTTTTTTTTTTTACTGTTTCAGACACACAGAACATAACAGATTTATTATCTGTAGTCATTTATTAACTTGTTAATGTTCTGTCAAACAATGTTCAGATCAGGTGGTTGTTGCGTTTGTAACATTATAAAAACGAGTGTCGTCAACAAGCCTTTATGCCTTGAGTAAGTAAGTTAGTTTATCTATGAAATCATATTACCTTCAAAAGCACCACTCTCCTGAAAGATGGCCTTCACCAGTAAACGGAAAAACTCCCGCCTTGGCCCCCCAAGGTCAGCAGCATCTTCCTCTGTATCATGTTCATCGCTTGCAAATGTGACATAAAGCATCTCACAGCTTTCTGCAAACTTGGGTCTCTTGAACTGACGCAAAGCAGTTGACCACACATTGGCTCGACTGATATGGAGTTGTCTTGTTCCTGGTGTAATGACTTTCTCACTATGAGCTCTAAGAAGACCTTCAATTTCTTCTTTGCTGAGTTTCTTAAAAGACCTATATAAAAATGGGACAATGACAAACAGATCTCGGGGAAAAATGGAAATTTGCTGTACATTTCACTCAAGTGCACAGAGTTACAACAGATAACTATGTTGTGATAGTCCATATTAAATTAGTCAGAAATGAGCAATTACCTTTGTAATTGTGTAACTGCAAAAAAAATGATGCAAGTAAAGATGCAAATAAGATATTCAATTATCAAAGGTTACTTTCAAATCTTACCTTGAAATATGAACTTCACTTTGTTTATCAGACTCTTCTAGGAGGCTACGCTGAATTGCCTCTTCAAGAGCTTCATCTTCCTCCAGAAAAATAGGGCTAAGTAGATAAGAGATATTAGAAATCATAAAACCTGTCAGCCTTGAAGAATTTCTCACACTACATCATTAAAAAAAAAAAATTTAATGTAAATCCTTAAGTTGCAGTCATTCAGCAAAAAAACCCCCAAACATGCAAATTGGAAACCTGCATCAAAACAATATCCTAAACCAGCGGTCCCCAACCCCTGGGCCTCGGACCGGTACCGGTCCGTGAGTCGTTTGGTACCAGGCCGCGAGAGTTGAGGCTCAGGTGTGAAATGTATAGTTTTCAGGGTTTTTATCGGTTTTCAGTGTTATTTTGTTATCGTTAACTCTGTTTTCCTTGGTCTTTTCATGTGTGTTATGAATAAATCTTCTTTTTATCGGTACAGGTACTAGTTTTATTTTGTTTTATTTATCCGCGACACCTTAAAGGCTGGTGCATGAAAATTTTGTCGGGCATAAACCAGTCCGTGGCGCAAAAAAGGTTGGGGACCGCTGTCCTAAACAACATCTAAAATGAAGGATTTCTTTAACCCCTAGACAACAGCTTACACAAATTCTGCCACATTATATGGAAACATCTGCTGTCCCTCTGCCTGTCCCTCATTTTCACTCTCTTGAATGCAGCTCTCTGTTTCCTGATGCTTGGCCTCACTTTCACCTGGTGTTGTAGACAACGCATGATGCACTGAACAAAGGAAAGAAGGTCAGCATGACTTGCTTCATAATGTTAACAGAGCCTTTATATATCCTTATATTAGTTCAAGTGAAAGTTGGGCACAAATTCCTCCTTGGCTTTAATCACCTGTGATAATCCGTAAACGTTAAAATGGTAAATGGCCTGTTTTTGTATAGCGCTTTTATTTTATTTTTTTTTTTATCTTTATTTAAAGTAAACAAATTTACATATAAAATGTACATACACATACAATTACATATACAAAACCATGAACACATACAAAAAAGGAGAAACAAGGAGGAAAGTCTAGCATCTGAGTCCACACAACGCTCACAAAACTTACAGTTTCAATTCGTTCCAGGGGAAAACTTTCCCAAGTTTCAGGTCCATTGTTCGTCTTCTCCGCAGATCTGTAATGATATGTTTACTCAGCACATCACTACTTATCATCTTTTGTTCAAGTACTCCTTTGGCACGGGTTTTCCAAATATGTGTGTTTATTACACACATTACTAACCAAAAGAGTCTCCTTTTGTCTTCACCCATTTTTTCTTTAAACAAACCATATTTAACTGCTTTGATATTAACATCAACGTCATAGCCAATCTCTGTCATCTTCTGTCTTATCTCAGTTGTCCTATAACAATCCAATAGAAGATGTTCTAGGGTCTCATCTTCATCACAGTCTGTCATAGGACATTTCATGGTGGTAACAAAACAACTCCATTGTACCACCGCTCTCACAGGGAGCCGCCCGAGCGAGATGAGCCACACCACGTCTCTCATGTTTTCAGATAATAATTTGTCATGTATATTTTTAACTATTGAAAGGTTTTCATCTTCATTTGCATACTTGTATTGAATTAAACCTTCATTTTTGATTCCATTAATTTTTTTATAGATATTTTTCGTATTATCTTGGAGAATATTTAAACTATATTGTTCCCATTGACTTGATAAGTCACCAAACATAAGTCTGTGGTATGGAACGCCCGCTCTGGCCCTGCCTCTTTTCTTTTGCCACAATTCTTCTTTCCCTCGAACCCACGGGGCACCCCGAGAAATTGTGCTTTGAATAATTTTAATAAAAGGAATTCGCAAAACAATCTCTAAGTCTGGGACTCCCAAACCCCCGTGCTTCCTACTCTTGTACATAAATTTTCTCTTAGTCACTTCTCGATTGGATCCCCAGATAAATTTAATGCACATCTTACTTATTTTCATTACAGTTGTTCTCGGAGGAGGAAAAATTGTGTCAAGGAAAAGAAGTTTTGAAATTATGTGTGTTTTTACAATATTAATACCTGTTTTATAATTTGTATCTTTATTTTCCCATTTTATAATTTCCATTTTAATTTCATTTTCTTTCTTATTCCACTTTAGTAAACTAGAGTCAGTATTATCAATCCATATACCCAAAATTTTAATTTCCCTACAAAGAGAGATCGTCATTTTAGGTTGTCTGGTCTGATGTCCAAGCCACACCCCTTCAGTTTTGTCTTGGTTCAGCTTGGCACCTGATGCCTGTTCGTAGTGGTGTAATATCTCCATAACTGAAGACAGTTCGTTTTGGTTTCTGATTATCACAGTCACGTCATCTGCATACGCCAAAGCTGCGATTTTATGGGATTTGTCAAGGACGTATCCCTTAATCAGTTTGTCATCATTGATCCTTTTCAGTAAGGGGTTAATGGCAAGGACATATATTCTAATTTTTGCCTCATAACTTTTGCACTGTAGCAATGGATGAAAACATCTCCGAACAATAATCTCTAATTACTTGTCTTTTCCCCTCTTCTTTAAAAACTGACTTTCCATGTTTATCTTTAATTGAGACAATAAAATCATTTCGACTTTTCTTTTGATTATTAAAAATCATATAATCACTGTTCCCGTGAAAGTCAGTACGTCGCAACATATTAAATAAAACTTCTCTATTGACCCGATCAATGTCCTCTTTAAGAGACATCAGTTGATTTTCCTCCTCCTCTTCCTTCTCCTCCTTATTTCTTAAATATATATATCTACTCACATCTTCATTATATTTTACATTCTTTGCATGGTTTAATTCTCTCGCTTTAAATTTAAAAAATTGACACATACGTCGTTTAAGAAGCTCCCAAAGTTCCGAGAAAGAAGTAGTAAAAATCTTAAGATGTCATATTTTCTTAATTTCAGATTTAACTTCGGACACAAGCAACTCGTCTGCTAACAAGGATGTATTCAATTTCCAATAGTTCAAAAATTCATGGGGACAACAAGATACTGTTGCCATAACCACCATATGATCAGAAAAGTCTGTTAAAAGAGTGTCATATTTCAGACCTTGAACATTATGTGATATGTAGAATCTATCAATCCTTGTTTTAGTTAACGAATCGAATCTAGTGTAATGGACGGTATGTGGATGCAAGTGCCTGTATAAATCACGAAGTGCTGCTTCCTTAAAAACCTTAACCAACAATTTGCTTTCTCGCAATTCTCTAGCGCTTTTACTAGTCCCCCCTAAGGACCCCCAAAGCGCTTTACACACCCAGTCATCCACCCATTCACACACACATTCACACACTGGTGGAGGCAAGCTACAGTTGTAGCCACAGCTGCCCTGGGGAGGACTGACAGAAGCGAAACTGCCATATCGCGCCATCGGCCCTTCTGGCCAACACCAGTAGGCAGTAGGTGAAGTGTCTTGCCCAAGGACACAACGACCGAGACTGTCCGAGCCGGGGCTCGAACCGGCAACCTTCCGATTACAAGGCAAACTCCCAACTCTTGAGCCACGATCGCCCCAATCGGACAAATTAATGATGCTCTCATCAAACAAACCCCCCAGGAATTATTACGCACTGCAGTAACAAAATCTAACTGGTCATTGAGCTTAGAACCTCACTAGGTTTTCATTCACGTCACATACCTCGTCTTCTCCGGCAGACTGGACTTTCAAAGTCACTGTCAGACAGCTCTTCTGGTTCCTCCTGAGGGACAAGAAAGCATGTTCTACATAAAATCAAATACAGTTGCACCAAATCACTGGTAACACAGAGACACATGGCTGCACTAAAAACTGTTTACACCTGCTAAAAGTGCAATATTAATTAATTAAGAAAATTACGTTAAGGGAACAGACTCACTTTTTAGACAATAAATATTTCTGCACTGCAATATAAAATGTTTACCTGTGCAGGTGTTTGTATCCCTGCCATTATATAGAGGCAGGTGGTGGAACAAATCGAGCCAACTTCTTGGCCACCCCAAAGAAAACTGCTAAAAACATTTGGTTTCATTAGTCGTTTACATCCTCTAATTGTACTCAAATACTCAAAAGGGAATGTCTGGCTAGTTGACAGTGCAAACGTTCTTCTGAAGATTGCTGCGATTTCTTCTCTAAGTTGTGCTTCAGACCAGTCAGATGTAAAGGAGATCTTCCCAATAAGGCCATCTTGTGCTAGTTTTGCTTGTGAATCTCCTCTCGGTATGAGAAACGTTGATGCTGAAGACAAGGGCAAGCACACAACATCTTTTGTATAGTGTTTGCAGGTCTTGTTTTTTCTCACAAAATGTGAGCGCGTAGCATGAGCTTGAGGAACTGATGGAAGAGGAACCTGAAATGAATTCAAACACAGATACAGATAGACACCTATGCATTACAATACATCCATAAGGTTTCTGTTATCTGTTCATTAAAAAACAAAACAAAACAAAAAACTGTAGACTCAGACCATCTTACTATTGTCTACCCATTACACAGAAAACTGAAGGAGGAATGCCAGCATCTGGTGGTGTCCATGACTTCAAGACTTCAGGCTGTCATTGCCAACAAAGGGTTTTGAATAAAGTAATAGAAATGATCATTTTATTTTCAGTTATTTAATTTGTCTAATTACCTTAGGTATCGGATATCTGCCGATACCGATATGAATCCGATATAGTGTTTTTTAACTCATTCACTGCCATTGACGTCTATAGACGTCAATTGAAAAACTTACGTTGACTGCCATTGACGTCTATAGACGTCAATTACGTTTTTCAATGGGAGGGGGCAGGTGTGGGATTTGAAGGGGAAGGTGACTGGAAAGGCAGAAAAACCCCAAGGGCACCTTACAACACCGACCCTGATAGCAGGCTAGACGGTGACCTAGGCAGGCACCAACTTGAAAAACTGAAGCCCACCAGCAGTAAAAGTAGACCTGCAAGGAGGTGCAGGGTTTGCGCACGTAAGGGATTGCGCAGTGAGACAAAAATGTGGTGCAAGTCTTGTTGTGTGCCCTTGCATCCCGGAAAGTGTTATAATGATTACCACACAAAAGTGAATTATTCATTGTGAATAAATGTTTCACTATGTACATTTTATTTTTTCATATATTTGTAAATAAATTGTTTTGATAAAACATAACCTTTCTCAGTGTTATTTCTGTTTTATAGAAGTGAAAAACTATTTTATATGTTAGAGGTGTCACAAAGCAAGAAATATTAGTGTCAAAGGCACTTTTCTGCTTGAAATGTATTTTTCACAAAAAGCTCGTTTTCTCCCTTTTTTTGGTCAAAACAGGCATTTTTGGTGGAACCCACCTCTCTTCTACAGCTGATTACTAAAGAATGGAAAATGGTAGAAACAAGCTTTTTTTTTGGATGAAAGAAGAGAGTCTGTTCTTCATTTTGGTAGGTTCAGCGTTTATATGATCATAACACACAGTTTTCTGTGGCTCTTCAAAAATGAGTAAAAATGCTCAAAAACCCTGGCAGTGGGGAGTTACCTGATTTGAAAATGGCTGGCAGTGAATGAGTTAATCAACAAAACTGTCTTTTTAAATATCTTGCTGCATTTTGTATAAGTTCATACTCAAGTTTAAAACAACAACTACACTAAAGCTATTCTGTTATACCTGTATGCAAAAAAAAAAAAAAATTCATAGTAATCAACCTTAATTTTATGTAGTGTGAAAAAAAATGCACAGAAATCAATTATTTTTCAAGAAATATTAAATAGATTCAACATCTTTCTTCAACAAAATTGCAGACTGCACAGATGGTACCTTCCCAAAGGAAAAAGTACTATAGCTTACTAGGGTATATATATTAGACTTAATAGTCACTATATACAGTAATTGACTTGTATTCATTTTACATCAAATTAAAACTTTGGGTGTCAGATAATTATTTATTAAAAGCTAGACATTTTAAATGAGAATAAGAAAGAAAAGTATGTCTTTGTGCCCCCTTTTCCCTGTTAATGCCCTATCAGCCCCCCTGGCTAAACTTTGCTAGATCCGCCCCTGCACAGTTACCAGCCGTCAGCTACGTAGAAAAAGATCCTGGTGTAGAAAGTAATATTAAATAAATTCTAACAACAGCTTATCAAGCTTAAACGTGCTGCTGTTGTTCAGCCGCTGGTTTCCTCTTTTTTTTTTTTTTTTTTTTTTTTTGCCTGTCCCGTTTGGCTCTTTTGCCATCAGAATTGTTGTCTAAAGGCAAAGAAAGATGCCCAACGGATTTACTTTACCAAATTGACCATCCCAGCCTTGCCGTAATGGTCCATTTGATTCACCTTTTATTGTTTATTTTATTTTCACTTACTGAATACGGGACAGATATGACTGGGGGAAAGAAGGGGAGAAAGAAAGAGGGAAAGAGAAACAGCTGAGAAGAGGGACGGGGGAGAAGGGCAAAAAACAAAAACCAACAGAATGAGCAGGAAAAAATAAAAAATAAAAAATCCATATATCAATCACCTGGATCACCTGCTGAGAAAGAAAAAAGAAAACAAGCAGAAGAGAACAAGAGTAATAGAATAAACAGCATCACAATGATATATGGGAATATGACAGTAAATACTAAATATTAAACATTATTGTGCAGCACATAAGATCAACAGAACAGTGTGCTTTGAGGTAGGAGCCAAAAAGGGTGTAGTTTGTGGGTGTGATCACCCGTGTGTACACCTGTGAGCATGGACGCGCTTGTTTTTTTAAAAGGTTCCTTCATGTAATGATCTGCTAGAGGGTGTGGGGGGGCCACAGCCCCGTCCTCCAGGGCATGAAGCAGGTATGGAGGAGATCAAAACTCCAGACATCCAGAGGCCCCCAGAACACAAGAGACCAAGGAAGACCAACAGAGGGGCAGCCGCGCCACTGTCCCAGAAAGAGCTGAGGAGAGTCCCAGATGAGGGCTCACTCAACAGCCGCGGAGCAGAATCCAGGGGGAGTTGCAGTGACGCGCCCATGAGCTCCACCGGCAGCCAGCCGTGCCTGAGTGACCCAGCCCCAGGCCGAGAGGCCGGGGGCACCCCACCTCCGAAGTGGCCCGAGCGAGCCCCAGGCTCCAGGCCCCGATACGTGGCCGCCAAGGAGTGAGCCGGTGTGTACCTGGACGCCCATCCCCGGACACAAAGAACCACCAATGCACCGACACCTGAGGGAGTCCGCCACTGGCAGGGGAAGTGGTGGTAGGGGGAGATAGGCCTCCAAACCTTGGAGGGCCTGAGATGTCCCCAGAGAGGTGGCGCCTGACATCCAACCTGACATATAGACACAGAAATACAGGCACACACATATACAAACATCCATTCCCACCCTCATGCTCTCATATGCACTTACTCCACACTCAACCAACGTGGAGACAGACATAAAGAGACGCTGTACACACGATCACACTCCCAAAGCGTACTCTACGAACCGGGTCTAGGTACCCTTGCCCCTGGAGGGGGAACTGCACCCAGACCCAGGTGGTGTTACCCTCTTCCCTGCGGTGGGGGGAGGCAGACCGCCCCGACTCCGCAGCAGCAGGGAGGCCCCACACTCCAGACCGCAGTCGGACGGCCAACTCCTCCTCCTAGCCCCCCCGCTCCAGCAGGTCGCAGAGAACGGGGGTGAGAGAAGACTCCAAACCTCCCTCCACCCGCTCATTGTAGTGTTGATGCATGTGTGTTCTAAGGTGCATTTAAAACCCAGGAGGGCATGGAGCTACCTGCCAGAGAGCAGCAGGTAAGCGCATGGTCCCTCCTGCTAGCCCTCAATGTCTACGTGTATTTAACCTTGAGAGGTGGGCAACGACGCCAGGGGTGGGGTGTACACCCTGATGGTACTTTGGATTCCGTGTATCGTGCCCACCCCCAAGATCCTATATGTATGTGTAATGAGAGTGTGAGTAATGTGAATGTCTAAGTTGTGGTTTCCTCTTTCCGGTGCAAAGTGGGCCAAAAACAAACAAGAGAGACGGACTCGCGACAGAAAAGCCGATCAGCTGATCATTAACCAGTTTCATGATTGAAATAGCAGCAAGAAGAGGCAGTCGCTTGTTAAGCTTAACGCAGGAATGCTTTACATTCAGAGATGGACTTACACACTTGCTGTACTTCTCTCGGGGATAACTTTGTCGGAGATGAAATGCCGGGTTGCTAGCGAAGCTCCAAATGCTACCCAGACCACCGACAGGTCCCGCATGCCACAGCCGCTCTATCACATGATGCATACTGCTCCGACGTGCTAACGTTCTGAGGCGAGTTACGGCTTGTTGCAAGTTTTGTGAGGTGCTTTCGTGATATTTAATGGATCGGATTACATTTTTTATTTTTCTCCGATATCCGATCCAGTAATTTAGGTCAGTATCGGACCGATACCGATACGTAATATCGGATCGGTCCATCTCTAATTTCTATTACTTTATTCAAAACCCTTTGTTGGCAATGACATCCTGAAGTCTTGAAGTCATGGACACCACCAAATGCTGGCATTCCTCCTTACTAAGGCTCTGCCAGGCCTTTACTGCATTGGCTTTCAGTTGCTGTTTGTTTGTGGGCCTTTCTGTCCTAAATTTAGTCTTCAACAAGTGAAATGTATGCTCAACTGGGTTAAAATCCAGTGACTGACTTGGCCATTCAAGAATATTCTATTTCTTTACTTTAATTTAAAGTCATGGGGTGCTTGGACTGTATGTTTTGGGTCATTGTCCATCTGTATTATTAAATGCTGCCTAATCAATGTGACTACTTTTAGCTGGACTTGAGCAGACAGTATGTCTCTGAACACATTCAGCTGCTTCAGTCCTGTGTGACATATTCAGTAAACACTACCAGTGCCACTGGCAGCCATGCATGCTCAAACCATCACACTGCCTCTGCCATGTTTTACAGATGATGTGGTATGCTTTGGATCATGAGCCGTTCCACCCTTCTCCATACTTTTTTCTTGCCATCATTCTGATAGAGGTTGATCTTGGTTTTATCTGTCCAAAGAATGTTTTTCCAAAATTTAGCTGGCTTTTACTAGATTTTTGTTTTGTTTTGTTTTGTTGTTAAGTCCATTCTAGCCTTTCTATTCTTGAGGCTTATGAGTGGCTTGCACCTTGCAGTGAACCCTCTGTATTAGGGCTGTTCGATATGACGATATGAAAACATCTATCGTTTCATATTATACGCTATCATTGGTTCTGTGGTGTCGCAAAAATTTTTTTACGGCAATATTTTTCATTGTTTTGATGGTCACTGTAGTGGCTGTATTAATTTCTTAATTTTCTTTTTTCTGTTATGTTCTCTTTGACCGCATGTTGTCTGTTCACAGTAAAATTTTCAAAATGCAAACACTACGTCTCAAATCAATTTCAGGCCTTTTATCTGCTTAATTGGTAATTACATCATCATTTTAATATGGATACCCTAAATTAAAGCTGAGTCTGCACATCATGTCCATGATATAATTTTGATTGGAATATGTTTCAGTAAACGGGCAACAAAATAAAACTTGTTAGGGTCCAAATACACACTGACCTAACTGCAGGCCTTTTCTACTCTAATTGAGTGCTCAAAGCACTTTATACAACAGATCTCATTTACCCATTCACAGGCACAGATTAATACAAGCACTTTTTCTGTACTTAGACAAACCAATGGGTTTATCTAAGTATGACTGTGTGCGAACACAGTCATACTTAGATAAACCCATTGGTAGCTGTAGATTAGAGCACCTGGGGACTGAATCACCAACTTGACCAACAATCACCAAATGCTAATCTACAAGGTACAAGAGGTTCAGTTTTCTGTGTAATGGGTAGACAATAGTAAGATGGTCTGAGTCTACAGTTTTTTGTTTTGTTTTGTTTTTTAATGAACAGATAACAGAAACCTTACGGATGTATTGTAATGCATAGGTGTCTATCTGTATCTGTGCTTGAATTCATTTCAGGTTCCTCTTCCATCAGTTCCTCAAGCTCATGCTACGCGCTCACATTTTGTGAGAAAAAACAAGACCTGCAAACACTATACAAAAGATGTTGTGTGCTTGCCCTTGTCTTCAGCATCAACGTTTCTCATACTGAGAGGAGATTCACGAGCAAAACTAGCACAAGATGGCCTTATTGGGAAGATCTCCTTTACATCTGACTGGTCTGAAGCACAACTTAGAGAAGAAATACAGTGGGGCAAAAAAAGGTATTTAGTCAGCCACCGATTGTGCAAGTTCCCCCACTTAAAATGATGACAGAGGTCAGTAATTTGCACCAGAGGTACACTTCAACTGTGAGAGACAGAGTGTGAAAAAAAAAAATCCATGAATTCACATGGTAGGATTTGTAAAGAATTTATTCGTAAATCAGGGTGGAAAATAAGTATTTGGTCACCTCAAACAAGGAAAATCTCTGGCTCTCACAGACCTGTAACGTCTTCTGTAAGACGCTTTTCTGTCCCCCACTCGTTACCTGTATGAATGGCACCTGTTTGAACTCATCATCTGTATAAAAGACACCTGTCCACAGCCTCAAACAGTCAGACTCCAAACGCTGCTATGGCCAAGACCAAAGAGCTTTCGAAGGACACCAGGAAAAGTATTGTAGACCTGCACCAGACTGGGAAGAGTGAATCTAAAATAGGCAAGCAGCTTGGTGTGAAAAAATCAACTGTGGGAGCAATCATCAGAAAATGGAAGACTTTTTTTTTTTTTGTGGGAAATGAGACCAACTGTGATAAGTGACTATAATACCATAACCTGGTAAGACCCACACAGGTTGTCCTAAAATTGTAATTTAAATAAAGTAAATGCTTAAACACTCCTAGCAACACTTCTCCAGTAAAACTAACTTTATTGTCACATTCAAGAACAGACGATAGCAAGTCAACATTCACTGATGTCATCTGAAGTTTAGCCCAAGAGGAGCTTTGGTGTTTAGTTTTCTGATCCACAGGTCCTCATGTCTCCTCCTCTGTCCCCCCCGTCCATGATGCACAGGACTGCAGTCCCAGGATACCCAGGGAGTTTGGTGAGTGGATTTGAAAATGTTTGACTAGAGGAGTATTCAATCTGTCTGTCCTAATGTTATACAAATGTTGTTTCAATCTTTCCGTCAGAGTCTGACCCGTTTCACCGACATATATTAACAAACACTGTTCACAAATGATACCATAAACTATATTTCTACTATTGGGTGTAAAGTTGTCCAGAATTGGAGCTCCAGCACCACCATGTGGGTTAAACAGGTATTGCACTGCATTTAAAAAATGCTGGTCTAAGCTTTGTGTTCTTCCCTGTCGGTGGCCTCCAAGTCTGGTTCTAACCAACATATCTTTAAGGTTTTTATTTTTCCTGTTGGCCACTATTGTTCTACAGTTTTGAAAGGGGGGGGGGTATATCAGTTAGAAATCTAAAGTTCATTTTGAAGGTCCTGTTCAAAGGTAAGTATGAGGTAGAGTACATTGTGATCAGATGCAAAATTTCCTTATCCTCCTCTGCCCCCCCCGTCCCTGACTAGCTACTTGGGGTGAGAGAATCTCTCCCTCTCTGGAACCCAATTCCGATAGGGTCTTACTCTTAATTGTTCTCAGGAATCTTTTTGAGTACCCCCTTCGTCTGAGGCTTTGGAACAAGATCATAATGGACTTCTGGAGGTCTATTTCACGGGAGGAGATTCTGTAAAATCTAATAATCTGCGATTTCACAATTCCCCTGAATGTATGTTTGGGGTGATAGCTAGCTTTGTGAAGGAGTGCATGGGTGTCAGTTGGTTTAAAGTACACCCGAGTAAGTATTTTCTTCTGCTGTTCATTTAACTGCTCGAAGAAAACCGTTGTATCTAAAAAGTTGACCTCATTTGCGTCTAATGTATACTTTACTTTAATTGACCCGTGATGATTATTCAACACGCTAATGAACTCATCAAACTCCTCCCTGCTGTGTGACCAGGCTCCTATGATGTCATCAAGAAACCGAAGATAAAAAAGAGGCTTACATTGGCATTTACTCAACGCACCCGCTTCCCATTCACTCATATAGAGGTTGGCATAAGAGGGAGCATATCTGTGCCCCATTGCTGTTCCTTCCACCTGCAGGTATCGATTGCCATTGAACTCAAAGTCATTACACCTCAAGCAAAGTTCTAAAAGCTGTAACACCTCCTCATCTGGTCTCTGAGCATCCAGATTCCTTCTAAAGATGTTTCGTACTGTACTTAAGCCTAAATCCGTATTAATGTTTGTATATAAGCTCTCGATGTCAATTGTGAATAACAGGGCATTGCTGGGTAGCACTAATCGTCTAACAACTTCCAAAAAATGGTAGGTGTCTTTCAAGTAGCTCTGATGTTTAGTAGAGAGAGGACCCAGGAAATGATCTATGTACAGGGAGACGTTATAAGTGGCGCTACTGCAGTCAGACACTATAGGTCTGCCCGACGGCACCCGATGTGGTATTGGTCAGCTTTCCGGTTCTTTATGGATTTTAGGTAGCAAATAAAATTGTCTTTCACGGGGGGAAGTAGGTCCAAACAAAAAGTCCCGCTGTTTAGCGGTGATGTATTTTTTGTAATATAGCCGATTAATGACGGCGTAAATCTGACTCTGGGACGTTTTTTGTAAACTCTCCCCAATTGGTCTATAATATTTGGTATTTACAAGTTGTCTGTGTGCCTCCCCTACATACTGTTGTTTGTCCATGATGACAATTTTACTGCCCTTATCTGCAGGTGTAATCACAATGTTTTTGTTTTCCTGCAGCTCCCTAATTATTTCCCTCTCCTCCTCAGCCCGTCCCATCCCTCCATCTATGAACAGAAGAAACTGATGAAAATTATGAATGTCTGACTGTATGAGTTCCTTCACCTCCCCACTAATCTGTTCCCATGTTGGCTCCCAGTGAGACGGTAAGGTAAACTTTGCCTCTGTATTACCTTTGTTTTTATAATTGGTTTGTGAGAAATAATCCATAAGTTTGATTCTTCTGTGATATAAATGAAGATCTTTTCGTAAACCAAGCCTATCATATGATTTTGGAATCGGTATGTAGGTTAAGCCCCGTTCCAGTAAGTGCACTTGCTTTTCTGTGGGGCAGAACAATTCAGATAGATTTAATACATTACAATTCGAGTTCCATGATAGATCAGTAGACGGTGTCCCTCCCTGCTTAGGGTAACAAGCTACTGAAAATCCAGATTAATTTGTTTACACCAGTTCACCAATATGTTTTGGGCTGTTTCTGGTGTCCAGTGGATATTATCCCCCACAGTATTAAACTTATCACCCGGGAGCGGGTTCAGTACCTGAAATCGTTTAATCGCAAAGTTGTTGATGCTGGTTAGATTCTGTTCTTTTGGAAGCAGAGGTGAAAAATTAATTAAGGGAAAGAATACATCGGCATTTGGAAAGACAGATTGTGCCCTTTTATAGAGCATTCTCAATTGTTTATTGGAAGTTTTATCTGCATCTTGGTCCCTGTTATTGATTCCGATGGATAAAACTACTAATTTGACATCTGGATGGATTGGTGTCTTTTCCAGAATCTGGAGAAAATGGTAAAATGAAGCCCCTGGGTAACTATCAATTTGTATATTATCATTATTGTAAGCTGGTACACGATTTAGGTTGGAGTCCCCTAAGAACCAAACTGGTCGAGTCCCACGAAATACCCAATCTATGATTTTTCTGCCCTTGCGGGCTTTATGATACGTCAGGTGACACTGGTTAATATTTTCAACCTGTTGATTCTCGGTGGCTGTCTGTCTCTCTTGTCTGTTTTCTGTTGTTACAGGAGCGGAGCCCCGGGAGGAGCCAAGTTTGGTTGGAGGAGCGGCAAGGTGGTCATTTTTGTGGTCAGATGGGGTCTTCATGCCTTTGTGTTTAGTCACACTGTGGTTTACAGACCCCCCCATCATCATGTTGGAGTTGTTTCCCACCAAGTTCGTTCGGCCGCTTACACTCCTTTCACCAATGGAGTTAAAGTCCATGCTTTGTGCTCCCCCAGGGGGCGTCCCTGCATCATTAGCTGAGGCCCTGGCAGCAGAAGAAAAGGTTTTGCTGGTCGTTTGAGACCTCTTGCTGCAGGTTTGTATCTCTGGGCTGGTCTGTAATACCGAGACATTAGAGTATACATTTTTAGACAGATGAAGTGAATGGGACTTAGTTGTGATCACATTTTTCTGTGGATCGGATCTAATTTGTACCTCACTTCTATTTGCTCTATTTGTAGATTTTTCCCAATTTGTTGTGGATTGGAACAAATCCTCGTCAGTCTGAGGGGCCACAGGCCTAACCTCAAGTCCCCCAGGTCTCTCCCCCTCCCCTAGAATCAACTCTGGATGTGAAGTCGAGAGGGGACAAAGGCTCGTGAGGAGGACACGATGGCACAGGAGGCCTTTCATCTGTTGGTTTTGGACCAAGAGTAAACTCAGTGGACCGCTGGTTGCTATCAGGGAGAACAGGAGAGATAACCCGGTTTGGCAAAGTACTCCCGGTGATATTAAATTGTGGTAGTGGTACATGGTCATCTAATAAGGGAGTCGATTGTGAATCCCGGGCGGTGGGGTTCCTCATGATCTGAACCTCAGGATACAGGGAGGTTTGGTTTAATCTATTGACTTGGCTCAGAGGTGGGAATTCCTCCTCATTCTCTAGGTCTAGTTCCTCCAGTGTTTCCTCTTCCACAGAATCTACAAGCGGCGAGGAAACAGATGTCTGAGCCCTCCAATTGTTCGATCAATAAGGATCTGGTAGCTCCCAGAGTGTCTGCAGCTAATCTAGCTTTATAGCGTTTTATCATCCAATTTGCTGCCACCTGAAAAGCTGTGTCGTCCCAAATTGTATATTGATATTCTAACACGATTTTAGCGTAATGTTGCTGCAGTATGGAGAGGCTATTCTGTAGCCATGTCTGCGTGTTCAGGTTTACTGCCTCCCTGAGTTCCTCCGTGGGGGAGGAAGGTCTAATGAATGCCGTGAGCTTTGTTATCTGTCTAGCCATTCCCTTAGGGGGAGTTTGAGTCAAAATAGCTTTATCAATGATGTTTTTATGGTGTATGGCCTGCATTAATTTGAAATAACTTTTTGCAGTCTGTCTAGTATTTGCATTTAAAGGTTGATATACAGAATAACGGTTACGTTGTGAGCCTGTTTGTCCCCCCTCTCCCTCCCCCCCTACCCTCTGAAAATTATTGTGGTGTTTTCTAGCAGATGGGTTCCTCCTAACCTCCGCTGGAAAGTTGGATTGGGCCCGCTGGAACCTGTTGGAAAAATCCATAGTCAGTAAATGAGGCTCACCTGTGTTTGGGCCTCGGCTCCACTCCACCCTGGGTCTCCAGCAGTTCTTTTCTGTCTCTCCCGGTGTTGTGTCCGTGAATTTATCCAGGTAGGAGTCCAAAGCACTCTGTTTGTAGATTAAGTCCTGTCCCTTATCAAAAGATGACAAAAGAAGGGAGGAGAAAAGAGGGGGGCCCTCCAGCCCACGGATTCCGACCTCCAATCAATGGAAGTGTGATTTAAGCAGGCTTCTCCACAAGGTAAGGCCTCACTGACATACTAAAAGCCAAATATTTATTAAGGAAATTTAAAAAAGGCTAAAAAAGCCAATTGCGGACGAAATTAAGTCCAATAAAACCAATTTCTAGAAGTCCACAAGGTTGGAATTATATTCCACCCTTTGAGACCAATAAGTTTTGTCAAAAAGGCTCCGTTTGGGCCCAATACAGCTTCTACCCCTTACGTTTCGCAGCCTGTTGCTGCTTCATCAGAGGGAGTCACAGTGAAGAATGGACAGGTGTGTTAATGAGGATTGAGCTCATTGGTTGGTACCACTCTGGATGTTACTTAGGTAACCCATCTGCCTGAATGAAAATGATTGTATAAAAAAGAGGAATAAAAAAAGTACACCAACCAAAATCAAGATTAATTAATTACTGGGTAGGGGAGTGGGGCCCGTGAGGGAGTCTTGGGGCTGTCGCGGGCCAATGGGGAGAACCCGACACCGGGTAATATCCGGAGCAGGAACGTGATTGGGGAGAAAAAAATAAAAATATAAAATAATATGTTTTTTGTTTTTTTCAAAAAACAGCAAAAATAAAAAACCATGTAGAAGATGAAGAGTAATAGTCTATTGAATCCGGACTGGATTTGGGTGTTTCTGGTGGAGTGGGTTCCGTTCATGAATCATTCTGAAAAAAACAAAAGAAAAAAAGGGAGAGGGGAGGGGAGAGAGGGAGGAGGAGAGACAAATACCCCTGTTCCTATTATAATGGACCCCTGGTTGAGGTTAGGTAAGATGCTTTTCAAGTTGGTCTATCTAGACCTTATAACTGTGCATCATGGAGTAGGGAATTAAAAATCAAAAGGGGAAAGAGGATTTTTATCCCTAATTTACCTCTGGTTGAGGTTAGGATTCTGTGTTCCGATCAGGGTTTGTTCCCTTTAGGCGACTAGAGGAGGAGAGAGGAGAGGTATACACCACTTATCTGATATTAAGATGCCTGGTTAAGGTTAGGGCTAAGTGTATTTGGTAGGGGCATCTCTTCCATGTACCAAAATACTAGGGTCTATGTGAAGAGCCATTCTAAAACATAGATAAATAAGCACTCCATATATTGCTATCTCTATAATCATGAGCAGATTGTGTGTCACTATTTGTGCTTGTAGGAGAAGGTCGACGTACTTCGAGGGTCAGGTGGGGAGAATCAAGGCATCTGGCTAGGTTAGGTATTAGGAACGTGAGCTTTTGTTATTCCGTCAATACGGTTCAGGTGCACTGGCAACAGAGGTCCATAGTACAATGCAAAAATATTCATAGATTTAAATTTCTCTACAAACAGTTGGTCTGGTCACAGTATACTCAATGATGGGTTTTAGTGTGCTCTGTAATGTCTGTCCTCTTACCATTGCTGGTATGGATTCCAAAATAAAGTGTGCGTATGTATGTACATATATGTACTTGTGTGTGTAGATATATATGTATGTATGTGTGTCTGTTACTTGTAGTTATTACTGCCTGTTACCTGTGGTAATGCAATTTATAATTTATATATTCTGTATTCAGTTATGAAGGCTCTAATTGTTGGTTGCGAGCTGCCGCTTAGATGCTTGTATCTGCCCGGGGCTGTTGATGGGTCTGTATGCAATGATGGGCGTAGCTGCGGGAAGTTTATTGTTTTTTTTTGTTTTTTTTTTTGTTTGTTTTTTTTTTTGTTGATGAGTGAGTATAGGGGTGGGATTTAATAAGTTGTCTTCGTCCCACTCCTTTTTCAGGCAAGTTTTGTTTTGTGTATTTTATGTTCAATATAGGTATTTGTTGTGCCTGAAAATGAATAAAGAAATGAAATGAAATGAAAATGAAATAGTATTCCACCCATTTACTCCTGTATCCCCTGTACTTGAGACCTCTATTCTCCACTGATCCCCTGGTAGGTCTTTCTGTATGCCTTATTGCATTATATTTGTAAAAGATAATAAACACATTTGTGTGTGTGTGTGTGTGTGTGTGTATGTGTGTGTGTGTATACATATATATACATACTAATATAATATCACTATTTCAAATATATTAACTAGTGATCCTAATGGTATTTACAGTGGACTCATTTTTTGTATTTAAATGCTACTTTCCCACAGATAAGAAAAAGAAAACAAGAAAAAAAAAATCAGGCTCCAATTGGAGCTCACACCTTCCAGACCTAGATGCCTCTCCTTGGAGGAAATATAGCGGTCAAGGTAAGTATTACAGGTAAGTTTAAATTTAATTTTTTTTATTTATTTTTTTTGTGGGAAATGAGACCAACTGTGATAAGTGACTATAATACCATAACATGGTAAGACCCACACAGGTTGTCCTAAAATTGTAATTTAAATAAAGTAAATGCTTAAACACTCCTAGCAACACTTCTGCAGTAAAACTAACTTTATTGTCACATTCAAGAACAGAGGATAGCAAGTCAACATTCACTGATGTCATCTGAAGTTTAGCCCAATGAATGCCTATGTCTTCCATTACAAATTACTGACCTCTGTCATCATTTTAAGTGGGGGAACTTGCACAATCGGTGGCTGACTAAATACTTTTTTGCCCCCACTGTAGCAGCAATCTTCAGAAGAACATTTGCACTGTAAACTGGCCAGACATTCCCTTTTCAGTATTTGAGTACAATTAGAGGATGTAAACGACTAATGAAACCAAATGTTTCTAGCAGTTTTCTTTGGGGTGGCCAAGAAGTTGGCTCGATTTGTTCCACCACCTGCCTCTATATAATGGCAGGGATACAAACACCTGCACAGGTAAACATTTTATATTGCAGTGCAGAAATATTTATTGTCTAAAAAGTGAGTCTGTTCCCTTAACGTAATTTTCTTAATTAATTAATATTGCACTTTTAGCAGGTGTAAACAATTTTTAGTGCAGCCATGTGTCTCTGTGTTACCAGTGATTTGGTGCAACTGTATTTGATTTTATGTAGAACATGCTTTCTTTTCCCTCAGGAGGAACCAGAAGAGCTGTCTGACAGTGACTTTGAAAGTCCAGTCTGCCGGAGAAGACGAGGTATGTGACGTGAATGAAAACCTAGTGAGGTTCTAAGGTCAATGACCAGTTAGATTTTGTTACTGCAGTGAGTAATAATTCCTGGGGGTTTGTTTGATGAGAGCATCATTAATTTGTCTGATTTTAATGTTTACGGATTATCACAGGTGATTACAGCCAAGGAGGAATATGTGCCCAACTTTTATTTGAACTAATATAAGGATATATAAAGGCTCTGTTAACATTATGAAGCAAGTCATGCTGACCTTCTTTCCTTTTTTCAGTGCATCATGCGTTGCCTACAACACCAGGTGAAAGTGAGGCCAAGCATCAGGAAACAGAGAGCTGCATTCAAGAGAGTGAAAATGAGGGACAGCAGATGTTTCCATATAAATTGGCAGAATTTGAGTAAGCTGTTGTCTAAGGGTTAAAGAAATCCTTCATTCTAGATGTTGTTTAGGATATTGTTTCGATGCAGGTTTCCAATTTGCATGTTTGTTTGTTTGGTTTTTTTTGGGGGGGGGGGTTGTATGTTTGTTTTTTTTTGTTGAATGACTGCAACTTTAGGATTTACATTTAATCTTTCTTTTTTTTTTTTAATGATGTATGGTGAGAAATTCTTCAAGGCTGACATGTTTTATGATTTCTAATATCTCTTGTCTACTTAGCCCTCTTTTTCTGGAGGAAGATGAAGCTCTTGAAGAAGCAATTCAGCATAGCCTCCTAGAAGAGTCTGATAGACTGAGTCAAGTGATGATTTAGAATCATATAGTCGCTATTCCCATGAAATTCAGTACGTCTCAACATGTTAAATAAAACTTCTCTATTGACTCGATCAATGCTCTCCTTAAGAGACATCATTTGATTTTCCTCCTCTTCTTGTTTCTCCTTATTTCTTAAATATATATATCTACTTACATTTTCATTGTATTTCATATTCTTAGCATGATTTAATTCTCTCGCTTTAAATTTAAAAAATTTACACATGCGTTGTTTAAGAAGTTCCCAAAGTTCTGTGAAAGAGGCAGTAAAAATCTTAAGATGTAATATTTTCTTAATTTCAGATTTAACTTCAGGCACAAGCAACCCGTCTGCTAACAAAGATGTATTGAGTTTTCAATAGTTCAAAAATTCGTGGGAGCAACACGATATTATTGCCATAACCACCGTGTGATCAGAAAAATCTGTTAAGAATGTGTCATATTTAAGACTTTTAATATTAGATGATATGTAAAATCTATTAGTCGAGTTTTGGTTAATGAGTCGAACCTAGTGTAATGTACAGGGAGTGCAGAATTATTAGGCAAATGAGTATTTTGTCCACATCATCCTCTTCATGCATGTTGTCTTACTCCAAGCTGTATAGGCTTGAAAGCCTACTACCAATTAAGCATATTAGGGGATGTGCATCTCTGTAATGAGAAGGGGTGTGGTCTAATGACATCAACACCCTATATCAGGTGTGCATAATTATTAGGCAACGTCCTTTCCTTTGGCAAAATGGGTCAAAAGAAGGACTTGACAGGCTCAGAAAAGTCAAAAATAGTGAGATATCTTGCAGAGGGATGCAGCAGTCTCAAAATTGCAAAGCTTCTGAAGCGTGATCATCGAACAATCAAGCGTTTCATTCTAAATAGTCAACAGGGTCGCAAGAAGCGTGTGGAAAAACCAAGGTGCAAAATAACTGCCCATGAACTGAGAAAAGCCAAGCGTGCAGCTGCCAAGATGCCACTTGCCACCAGTTTGGCCATATTTCAGAGCTGCAACATCACTGGAGTGCCCAAAAGCACAAGGTGTGCAATACTCAGAGACATGGCCAAGGTAAGAAAGGCTGAAAGACGACCACCACTGAACAAGACACACAAGCTGAAACGTCAAGACTGGGCCAAGAAATATCTCAAGACTGGTTTTTCTAAGGTTTTATGGACTGATGAAATGAGAGTGAGTCTTGATGGGCCAGATGGATGGGCCCGTGGCTGGATTGGTAAAGGGCAGAGAGCTCCAGTCCGACTCAGACGCCAGCAAGGTGGAGGTGGAGTACTGGTTTGGGCTGGTATCATCAAAGATGAGCTTGTGGGGCCTTTTCGGGTTGAGGATGGAGTCAAGCTCAACTCCCAGTCCTACTGCCAGTTTCTGGAAGACACCTTCTTCAAGCAGTGGTACAGGAAGAAGTCTGCATCCTTCAAGAAAAACATGATTTTCATGCAGGACAATGCTCCATCACACGCGTCCAAGTACTCCACAGCGTGGCTGGAATGAAAGGGTATAAAAGAGGAAAAACTAATGACATGGCCACCTTGTTCACCTGATCTAAACCCCATTGAGAACCTGTGGTCCATCATCAAATGTGAGATTTACAAGGAGGGAAAACAGTACACCTCTCTGAACAGTGTGGGAGGCTGTGGTTGCTGCTGCACGCAATGTTGATGGTGAACAGATCAAAACACTGACAGAATCCATGGATGGCAGGCTTTTGAGTGTCCTTGCAAAGAAAGGTGGCTATATTGGTCGCTGATTTGTTTTTGTTTTGTTTTTGAATGTCAGAAATGTATATTTGTGAATGTGGAGATATTGGTTTCACTGGTAAAAATAAATAATTGAAATGGGTATATATTTGTTTTTTGCTAGGTTGCCTAATAATTATGCACAGTAATAGTCACCTGCACACACAGATATCCCCCTAAAATAGCTAAAACTAAAAACTACTTCCAAAAACATTCATCCTCCTTTTCCCATATATGTGTTTTGTTTGTCTCCTTATTTATGAAGGAGTCCTTTTATGATCTACAACGTACTTTTATTATTCAATCTTAGCCAGCCGGAAGAACAAGAGTATCTCACCACTTCTTAGCTCGCATGCCCATGTTAACAGATAGGGCCACCTTGTGGTATGGCATGAAACTACATTAATTTACAGCAACAGCTGCTGATCATTACAATATGTATCTGTAAATGTACGTAATGATTTGAAATGTATGGGATTCTGTTTGTTTTTCACTTTGTGCTGTTAATGAATAAAAACTGTTGAATCATAAAGGGGTTTGGATAATTAGCACATTCCCTAGAACTGTTTCAGCTGCTTGACAGGCTTAATTCAGTGCAATGTACAACAAAATGAAAAGAAGTGTTTTTAATGTTGATAATCACAGGTTCCCATCTGTTTTGCACCAGTTTTTAATCTTTCTCAGAGTTCGTGTCATCAGAATTGTCAAGGCTAGAAACTGTTTTCAGTAAGTTCAAACGTAAATATTTAAGAGACTAAATGTCTGAAAAGGTAGCATTCATTAAATTAGCGCAGGCTTCTTCTGACCTATCGCAACAGTCCACTTCACTGTACACTGAAACGGACAGAGCGGCTGCTCTCGCACTGCTGGTTGAGTCATTGGAGCCTCAGGCAGAAGTCATCTTTATGGCAGTAATCTTTTGAAGAAGCCTGTATATAATTACACTTTATTTAAAGTAAACAAGTTTACATATAAAATGCACATACACATACAATTACATATACAAAACCATGAGCACATACAAAAAGGAGAAACAAGGAGGAAAATCTAGCATCTGAGTCCACACAACGTTCACAAGACTTACAGTTTTAATTCGTTCCAGGGGAAAACTTTCCCAAGTTTCAGGTCCATTGTTCGTCTTCTCCGCAGGTCTGTAATGATATGTTTACTCACCACATCACTACTTATCATCTTTTGTTCAAGTACTCCTTTGGCACGAGTTTTCCAAATATGTGTGTTTATTACACACATTACTAACCAAAAGAGTCTCCTTTTGTCGTCACACATTTTTTCTTTAAACAAACCATATTTAACTGCTTTAATATTAACATCCACATCATAGCCAATCTCTGTCATCTTCTGTCTTATCTCAGTTGTCCTATAACAATCCAATAGAAGATGTTCTAGGGTCTCATCTTTATCACAGTCTGTCATAGGACATTTCATGGTGGTAACAAAGCAACTCCATTGTACCACCGCTCTCACAGGGAGGCGCCCGAGCGAGATGAGCCATACCACGTCTCTCATGTTTTCAGATAATAATTTGTCTTGTATATTTTTAACTATTGAAAGGTTTTCATCTTCATTTGCATACTTATATTGAATTACACCTTCATTTTTGGTTTCATTAATTTTTTTATAGATATTTTTGTATTATCTTGGAGAATATTTAATTTATAATTACCATCTCCTTCCTTTAATACTAAATATTTGTTACCCACGTGGTACATTGAGCTTTCTGCAGTGAAGTTCTTGACAAAAATAAGTTGCAAACACATTCAGAATTTGTGTGCTACATGTCATGAATAGTTGCTGATTTGGATGCAGGTCACGTGGAAGCCAGACGAGGGAGATGTTACGCAGAGAATAAAGCGGTGACAGTAACCTGAGAATATGGTGTCAGACACAAACAAAAGAGATAGGATCAGCTCTACAGAGGAGATGGGTGGCCCTGAAAAGGACCTTTGTTGCAGTTGTTGTTGTCGTCGTCAGTGCAGTAAGCTTAACCACCAAAGCCGTACAGAGTGCGGCCCTGTCTCTTGAGAGCGTACACCACATCCATGGCGGTGACGGTCTTTCTCTTGGCGTGCTCGGTGTAGGTGACGGCGTCGCGGATGACGTTCTCCAGAAACACCTTCAACACGCCACGGGTCTCCTCGTAGATCAAACCAGAAATACGCTTCACACCACCACGGCGAGCCAGGCGGCGGATAGCTGGCTTAGTGATGCCCTGGATGTTATCACGAAGCACCTTACGGTGACGCTTTGCGCCTCCTTTGCCGAGTCCTTTACCTCCCTTTCTTTTTTTTCTTTTTTCTTTTTAAATACTTTATTTAATTATCAAAGGACACAATTACAAATACACATAATGCAAGCACCATGCACAAATTATTCACATCTTATTTTACATATTACAAAAATAAAAGCTCCCACGGCAAGTCATTTCCTAATTTCATATCTCTCGTTTTTCTTCTTCTCAGCTCCGTTACAATGTTTTTACATACGGTGAAACTACTTATCATTTTTTGTTCTATAACACCTTTAGCCCTTGTTTTCCATATGTGGACATTTATAATACACATCACCAGCCAAAACAATCTTCTTTTATTTTCACTCATCTTTTCTTTAAACAAACCATATCTTACTGATTTTATATTATTTTCAATATTAAAACCTAGTTTTTCCATCCTCCTTATTTCAACCGTCCTGTAACACGATATCAATAGATGATCAAGAGTTTCGTCTTCATCACAATTCTCCATAGGGCATTTCTTAGTGGTAACGAAGCAACTCCACAGAACTACAGCTCTTACTGGGAGCCGTCCGACAGAGATAAGCCACACTGTATCTCTCATGTTCTCGGATATTACTTTGTCATATATGTTTTTAACTATTTTCTGATTTTCTTCTTTTTCCACAGCCTTATATTGTATCATACCTTCATTTTTTTTAGATTGATTTTATTATATATCTGTTTTGAGTTTAATTGTAAAAGATTTAAGCCATCCAATTTCCACTGATCCACAAGATCCCCAAACACAAGTTTAAAGTATGGCACTCCCGTTCGGGCTCTCCCTTTCATTTTTTTCCACAAAGATTTCTTCCCTTGGATCCAGTGGGTGCTTCGCTCAAATGCGCTATATACATTTTTTAGAAAAGGAATCATCAAAATAATGCTAAGATCTGGCGCTCCTAATCCTCCATTTTCTTTTCCTTTATACATTAATTTCCTCTGTGTTACTTCGCGGTTTGTCCCCCAAATCAATTTGGTACACAATTTACTTAATTTAATAACAGTTTTGTGAGGAGGGGGAAAGACAGTAGCCAGAAACAACAACTTTGAGACTACGTGTGTTTTCGCAATATTCACACGCGCTTTATAGTTTGTATTTTTATTGTCCCATTTAGCTACTTCGTTTTCTATTTCACTCTCTTTCTTTTTTCAATTCAAAAGACATGGATCATTTTTAGTAATGAAGTTTGATAGAACTTGACTAGACATAAACAAAAGAGATAGGATCAGCTCTACAGAGGAGATGGGTGGCCCTGAAAAGGACCTTTGTTGCCGTTGTTGTTGTCAGTGCAGTAAGCTTAACCACCAAAGCCGTACAGAGTGCGGCCCTGTCTCTTGAGAGCGTACACCACATCCATGGCGGTGACGGTCTTTCTCTTGGCGTGCTCGGTGTAGGTGACGGCGTCGCGGATGACGTTCTCCAGAAACACCTTCAACACGCCACGGGTCTCCTCGTAGATCAGACCAGAAATACGCTTCACACCACCACGGCGAGCCAGGCGGCGGATAGCTGGCTTAGTGATGCCCTGGATGTTATCACCTTACGGTGACGCTTTGCGCCTCCTTTGCCGAGTCCTTTACCTCCCTTTCTTTTTTTGGGCCAGGGTCACAGGGAGTGCAGAGTCCCACTTACTTTTCCTCTTCTGGGTATCTGTGGATGTAGTTGTGGTGTTGCTGGTGGTGGAGGCTGCTGTGCTGGAGGGGTTGGTGCCCTTCTTAGTCCCCGTGACAAACTCAATCTTGGTTCGTTCCTTCATGGCTTTCTCCAGTTTGTCCATCTCCACCTTCTGAGCTTTGGCGAGAGCTTCATAGTAAGAGTCTTCCGACCAGGCATGAGGATCGAACATATCTTTTGGGTAGTTGGTTCCCAGTTCATCTATGGCGCAGAACTGAATGAGCTTCTCGTAAATACTTGGGTTTCTAAATTTCTTCTTTTGCTGGATATGGGCGTTTGTGTCAAAATCTCCATGGAGCTTCCTCTTATACCGAATCTTCTCCTGTAGATGGCTGGAGCAGCGTCCGGGGGGTTCGGGGGGGATCTTGATCTCGTCAGGTGACATGTTTCTCACCTTTTCTGAAAACGGAGCAACTAGCTCCTTGGGGTCCTTTTTTTCTGCTTCTGAGATCTCAAAGTCATCTGCGTCCCTCCCCTCGTCAGATTCGTCCACTTCCGAGTTGTTTTCTCTGCCGTCTTCATCTGCAGACTCTTTTTCTTCTGGGTCCACAGTTTGGTTCAGGTCATCCTCATCATAGCGATATACAAGGCTTCCTACACGCCCCCCTGATTCTTCTTGTTCAGGGTCAGAGTCAGGCTCCGAATCATCTCCATAGACCGCTAAAGAGGACAGCAGCATACTCTTTTTACCGCTCGCCATTTCTGTGTAGTATCGCATAAAACCTCCCTTTCTTTTTTTTTTTTTAACTTTATTTAAAGTAAACAAGTTTACATATAAAATGCACATACACATACAATTACATATACAAAACCATGAGCACATACAAAAAGGAGAAACAAGGGGGAAAGTCTAGCATCTGAGTCCACACAACGTTCACAAGACTTACAGTTTTAATTCGTTCCAGGGGAAAACTTTCCCAAGTTTCAGGTCCATTGTTCGTCTTCTCCGCAGGTCTGTAATGATATGTTTACTCACCACATCACTACCTATCATCCTTTGTTCAAGTACTCCTTTGGTACGAGTTTTCCAAATATGTGTGTTTATTACACACATTACTAACCAAAAGAGTCTCCTTTTGTCGTCACACATTTTTTCTTTAAACAAACCATATTTAACTGCTTTAATATTAACATCCACATCATAGCCAATCTCTGTCATCTTCTGCCTGATCTCAGTTGTCCTATAACAATCCAATAGAAGATGTTCTAGGGTCTCATCTTCATCACAGCCTGTCATAGGACATTTCATGGTGGTAACAAAGCAACTCCATTGTACCACCGCTCTCACGGGGAGGCGCCCGAGCGAGATGAGCCATACCACGTCTCTCATGCTTTCAGATAATAATTTGTCTTGTATATTTTTAACTATTGAAAGGTTTTCATCTTCATTTGCATACTTATATTGAATTACACCTTCATTTTTGGTTTCATTAATTTTTTTATAGATATTTTTCGTATTATCTTGGAGAATATTTAAACTATATTGTTCCCATTGACTTGATAAGTCACCAAACATAAGTCTGTGGTACGGAACGCCCGCTCTGGCCCTGCCTCTTTTCTTTTGCCACAATTGCTCCTTCCCTCGAACCTACGGGGCACCCCGAGAAATTGCGCTTTGAGTAATTTTTATAAAAGGAATTCGCAAAACAATCTCTAAGTCTGGGGCTCCCAAACCCCCGTGCTTCCTACTCTTGTACATAAATTTTCTCTTAGTCACTTCTCGATTGGATCCCCAGATAAATTTAATGCACATCTTACTTATTTTCATTACAGTTGTTCTCGGAGGAGGAAAAATTGCGGCAAGGAAAAGAAGTTTCGAAATTATGTGTGTTTTTACAATATTAATACGTGTTTTATAATTTGTATCTTTGTTTTCCCATTTCATAATTTCCATTTTAATTTCATTTTCTTTCTTATTCCAATTTAGTAAACTAGAGTCAGTATTATCAATCCATATACCCAAAATTTTAATCTCCCTACAAAGAGAGATCATCATTTTAGGTTGTCTGGTCGGATGTCCAAGCCACACCCCTTCAGTTTTGTCTTGGTTCAGCTTGGCACCTGATGCCTGTTCGTAATGGTGTAATATCTCCATAACTGAAGACAGTTCGTTTTGGTTTCTAATTATCACCGTCACGTCATCTGCATACGCCAAAGCTGCGATTTTAAGGGATTTATCAAGGACGTATCCCTTGATCCGTTTATCATCATTTATCCTTTTCAATAAGGGATTAATTGCAAGGACATATAACGCAGCACTCAAGGGACATCCTTGTTTAACCCCGCACTCAGCACTAAAAGGGGATGAGAGCTTTCCATTTAACTTAACTTGCACTAGGGACTTTTTATAAATCAATTGGATAATAGAAATAAATTGGTCCGGAAAATTATAAGCTTTCATTACTTTCCATAAATAAGAGTGGGAAACAGAATCAAAAGCCCTCCTTTGATCTAAGCCTTAAATGCAGAGTTCTGAATCCTTTCCATTATGAATAATCTCTCTTAACATACTTAAGTTATCCCACATCAATCGTCCCTTAATTGCGCATGTTTGTTCTTTTTCAATGATAATATCTAATACATCCTCTAGTCTAGACATAATTATTTTAGCAAAAATCTTATAATCTACATTCATTATTGTCAGTTGCCTATAATTGTTAATATCTTCTCTATCACCTTTCTTATATAATAAACACATAACTCCCTCATAAAACGATTTACCCATTGTTTTTCTTTCTATTCCTTCATTAAAATACTGAGTTAATAATTCAGACAGTTCTTTACTCACAATTTTGTAAAATTCAGAGGGGAGTCCATCCAGACCAGGTGTTTTATCGGTACTAAGTTGGTTAATTACTGACTCCACTTCCTCTCTTTTAATTTTTCCAATCAAAGTTTCATAAATGACAGAATCTAATGGTTCAACCTCACTCAAAAAATTGTTAATAGCGTCGCTGTTTGTAACTATGGATGAAAACATCTCCGAACAATAATCTCTAATTACTTGTCTTTTCCCCTCTTCTTTAAAAACTGACTTTCCATGTTTATCCTTAATTGAGACAATAAAATCATTTCGACTTTTCTTTTGATTATTAAAATCATATAATCGCTGTTCCCGTGAAAGTCAGTACGTCGCAACATATTAAATAAAACTTCTCTATTGACTCGATCAATGTCCTCTTTAAGAGACATCATTTGATTTTCCTCCTCCTCTTCCTTCTCCTTCTTATTTCTTAAATATATATATCTACTCACATCTTCGTTATATTTTACATTCTTTGCATGATTTAATTCTCTCGCTTTAAATTTAAAAAATTGACACATACGTCGTTTAAGAAGCTCCCAAAGTTCCGAGAAAGAAGTAGTAAAAATCGTAAGATGTAATATTTTCCTAATTTCAGATTTAACTTCGGACACAAGCAACTCGTCTGCTAACAAGGATGTATTCAATTTCCAATAGTTCAAAAATTCATGGGGACAACACGACACTGTTGCCATAACCACCATATGATCAGAAAAGTCTGTTAAAAGAGTGTCATATTTCAGACCTTGAACATTATGTGATATGTAGAATCTATCAATCCTTGTTTTAGTTAACGAATCGAATCTAGTGTAGTGGACGGTATGTGGATGCAAGTGCCTGTATAAATCACGGAGTGCTGCTTCCTTACAAATTTTAACCAATAATTTGCTTTCCCGCAGTTCTCTAAATTCAACCTTGGATATTCTATCAGTTGCTTCAGTAACAATGTTAAAATCTCCACATATAATTATATTAAAACCAATCTCTAATAAATACTTCAATTTTTTCAACAATTGTATCTTTTTCGTTCGTTCGGGTGCATTATAAAGATTAATAATACGCAACCTTTGCCCGTAATAACAGCAATCAACAAGGAGGAGTCGTCCCGGTATTATGTCTCTTCTTTTGATTATATTCACCGCATCTTTTTTAAAGAAAATACCCACTCCGTCAGAGCTGTCTTCCCCTATCGATATTATTGAATGGGCAGTGTTCCACATTTTATTTAATTCACATACATCTACGTGTGTCTTTAATCTCATCTCTTGAAGGCACAAAATATCATAATCAAGTCTTTTTAAGAAATCAACCTTCCTTTTCCTGCTCTTATCTGATTGGAGACCTCTGACATTAAATGTTATTATTTTGATGTTACTCATAGGTTGACTAAAGGAGAGACCATCTCAGAAATATTACTCACGGAGGACTTGGTCTATTATCCTTCCGCTTATCTCTTCCAGAGCTAGAAGCAGAAACGCTCCTTTTTCTGCTTCCTCTCGTATCCTCGTTGACGAGCTCGTTGAGGGCTGGGTGACTTCCACTAAAGAAGGTCTTCCGTTTTACTTTCGTTTCCCCGGGCAGCGAAGCAAGAGCCAGAGATGCCGCCTCTGAGAGAGGGAAGGATCCATGGTCCTCGCTATCTCCGTCGTCATCAGGTGTCTGCTCGCTGTCAATTTCTTCGTCATCACTATCGCTTTCATTCTCACCATCCGATGTCTCTATGATTAGGTTACCATCTAGCTCTTCATCACTCTCGTCACTTTTTTTACTTGACTGAGACAGTGGAGATGGTAACTCATTTTGAACAGGGCTAGACTGGGTATCCTGATCATCCACTTGTGGATTGTCCAATCCAAGCGAAACTGGGAGTGACAGTGAGGCAGCCGTCGGAGGAAGGTGGGGGGGAGTAGAGGGAGGGGGCTCTCTCACCTGGTCACTCACGGGGGGATCCAAGACTTGGGAAGGATCCACCAAAGAAGGGAAATCCATGGTGGCAGAAGGTCGAGGTTGTTGGGAAGATTTAAGTATATTCACGTAGGACTTGGGGCATTTAAAGAAGGTGTGCCCTTTCGCACCACAGAGGGAGCACTCACTTTCGTTTTGGCAAATTTTAGCCTTGTGGCCCAACTCACCACATTTCCAACATTTGACAGTGGGGCATTCTCTCGCCTGGTGGTCTGGACCTTGGCAGATGAAACACCTCACCGATTGGCCCGGATAAATAATCCTGCCATTGTAGGGGCCCAACGAGATGGAATTAGGGATAGAGATTATATGTCCAGCTTCGTCTCTACGCATCCGAACTTTGTATTTTCGGACTCCATACCAGAATCCGAATTTATCCACTGGCTTGACTGGGGGTTGAAGAATCTCGCAATACCTTTTAAGATATAACTCGATATCTTGGTCTGGAATCCTTCCAGTCCAGAACTTAACAACAAGAGTCACTACCTCTACCTGGACAGAAGACTCCACTTGCCAGTCTTTCCATTTTGGATGTGATGCGTTGGAAAGAGAGATCTCTAAGAAGCGACGTAAGGGCGCCTCTTCGGTGAAACACAGCTCAAAATCCCGTTTACTGGGGAGAGCAATGAAGGAGTATATGTCCTGCACATTCAGCCATGATGTTTGCAATATCAGCTCTTCAGCAACATAATCACGGGTCGGGGGGTCCCCGTCTCCGATGTACTTAAGTCTCACCCATAAATTGCTGAAGTTTGAAGCAAACGATAATGGGGCATACGGGGGCATGATTACATAACTAATAACCAATTACTCCGGTCTTTCCGCGCCCACTCATTTTGACAGGTTCTTTTCTTCGTAGTATCGAGACTAAGAGAAAAAAAAACCATAACTAACAGACAGAAACAAATGTGAGGGGTTGCTTGAAGGACTCCTGAATTTACATCTGATTTGTGGACGTAAAAGAAAACAGGAGTGCTTGCAACTACCCCATCTACTGGCCTTTGGCGGAAATGAGGAACAGCATGACTGTTCCTGGGGTGCAGTAGCTGTGTACTGTACACGATATGAGATTGAGTACTACATGTGTCACAGAGACAATCCAACAGTTTATATCCAGTTAATATCTTTATTAAAGGCCAATAACCAGTGGTGCCTCCAACAGAGCCAGATAGGGGGGGAAGGTCATGCCATGAAATATTATTAGTTGTCCCCAGATCAAATAGGTTGTTAATGAGGTTTTACCTTGAAACTCTGAATACCAGAACGTCCATACTTCCAGAATCAATGTAGTTTTAGAAGTGTGTTTATATTGGCTTTAGTACATGCAATAGCATTCACAGATGATCGCAACAGATTATTCAGAATGTCAATACTATATTTTCTGACTTGAAAGCGGCGGGGAGTCATACTGTGGGAGCACTATATCTATGATCTCTACTTGACTGGACTGATCTGGACAGCTTCACAGTATAATTTTTCTGTATGTTATCAATGTTAGTGTCAAAGTCTGAACACAGTTTGTGCAGTGAGATTAGTTTAACAGAGTTCCCAAAAGTCAGCTTCAATCCAACATCAGCGATGTGGCCTAGGTATTGGATCAACGCCAGCGGAACAAGACGATGCTGTGTTTCCATGCTCAAAGTTAGTTCAAAGAATTGTGTTAAATTGTTAGTTTTTTATACATCTTTGGGGAGTGAAAAAAAAATATGCACCTGTGAACTGAACATGAACTGTGAAAAATATCTGATCCATGTTAGGCTTATTGTTATGTACATTCATAGTTTATAGCCAATTTAAACAACTCTAAAGGTACTTTAGAGCAGGGGTGTCACAGTCTTCTTCTACTGTAAGTAATGTAAACTTATGTGTAGCAGGAAAGAATTGGAAGTACTGGTGCTTAGATCAAGTTACTGGATGCCACCTTCATGCCAAGCATATGGCTTCTATTATATAAAAAAAAAAACTGTCTTGTACTGTCTTGTATGAGGTTAATGTTATTGTAAGAAAGGAGCGCGCTCTCGGTGTGAGTGTGTTGGCTCTGAAAAGAGCCGTTGTTTGTAGGAGGGCGTGCAGACAGCTTAAGCCCTCTCTCCGCGGATGCGGCGAGCCAGTTGAATGTCTTTGGGCATGATGGTGACCCTCTTGGCGTGGATGGCGCACAGGTTGGTGTCCTCGAAGAGTCCGACCAGGTAAGCCTCGCTGGCCTCCTGCAGAGCCATGACAGCTGAGCTCTGGAAGCGCAAGTCGGTCTTGAAATCCTGAGCGATCTCGCGGACCAGGCGCTGGAAGGGCAGCTTGCGAATGAGCAGCTCGGTGGACTTCTGGTAACGGCGGATCTCGCGCAGAGCCACGGTGCCGGGCCTGTAACGGTGAGGTTTCTTGACGCCTCTGGTGGCCGGGGCGCTCTTACGAGCGGCCTTGGTGGCCAGCTGCTTTCTGGGGGCTTTGCCGCCAGTGGATTTGCAAGCGGTCTGCTTGGTTCTTGCCATTCTTTCTCTCTTTGGTCGTGTCCAAATTCATGGGCTGCATCCTCCTGAGGCCACATTTGTAGACTGATTACGTCACAGCGACGCGCCGAAGGCTGTCCAAATTCGTAGACTCCTCCGAATGCAGCCGACAAATGCGTCCTCCTTTTCCCCGAATTTGAAGGATGGGTCGGGTGTGTCCTTCGTGGCCTACCATATCCCAGAATTCATAGCGCCCAGCCAAACTCCAGTTTCCAGCAACGCTACTAAGTTTTAAAATTACTCATACTAATCTTTCTGGGTCACCAAATAAACTTTTAACATATTTTCAGGCGAGAAAGTAGCTGTGTAAACATCAAATATCTGCTCGGTTTATCAAGATATCGCATATTTGCAAAAGTGCTTCGACGTTTTCGGAGATGTCTGCTACCCACCAGCTCGACAGCTAACCGGGAGCTCGAGGGTTAGTGATGCGGCTGAGAACGGCACAACTCCCGGCACATCATTTTCAGATCACCGCGGACTTTCGCTGCTCGGGTTAAACGTAATATATAAGTCACTTAGACAACCTAAAAATGTTATTGTTGGGCTTTTTTCAGTGTTTTGTTTGTTCGTAAGTAAATCGGTTTGGCTGAGATTAAAGTTATTAGATTAGATTAGATAAAATAAAACTTTATTAATCCCCCGGGTGGCATTTACCCTGGCATTTGGATGCACCACCGCGGGAGTTGCTGTGTGCCCTGACGGAGGACTACGTGGAGTATTTGCGTCACGGCGCTGTGCTGAAAGGACTCGAAAAGGCTGTCGCTCGCTCCAAATATGAGGAGGACGTGCTCATCAACAACCACACTTGTATTTGGGGTTCCTACTGGAAAGACGGCTTCTAGGGGTACAAGTGTTGCCACTCCATGGTCAAACAGAGTTACTGCACAGGATCAGCTGGAATTGGAATTAACAACTCAGAGTGCACTCCATTTGAAGAGGCAATAACTGAGCCACAGGAGGAGGAACAGCCCAAGACTCTGCTAGAAATGCATCAAGATAAGATGAAAGAGAAGAACAGAAAGAACAAGAAGCTCGACTCCGACAGCAGTGATTCGGAGGATGAGGAGAAGAAGAAGGAAAAGCTGAAGAAGGCTCTAGAAGCAGAGGACAAGCGGGTGAAGCAGGTGAAGCAGGTGGAGATGCTAATGCAGCTGGATGAGGGGAAGAGGCCGTACAACAGCTTGTTTGAAGTAAAGGCGCCCACTGAGGAGGAGATGGTGTTACGTTCCCCTGGGGGGGTCTAGGCGGTGAGGGGGAAGTAACAAAAGTGACCGGGTCAGAAAAAGGAATCAAGGAGGCGAAAAGTTAAATAAAACAGTTTTATTGAAGTAATTCAACTAAAAGAGACGGACAAGCCGCTATCACCATAAAAGTAACACAAACAAAACTCAGGCGTTGGTCAGTAATGCAAAAAGTCAAAAGGAAAACGCAGCTCACTAGCTGAAAACCACAAAACACAGCTCACCAGCTGGAAACACCGAAAAACCACTCAGCTCACTAGCTGTACCCACACAAATGGCACTCTGGCCCAGAGCTCACCCTGCTCTGGGCTTAAATACCTTTAATTGCTGATGGGAGTCAGCTGTACAGGAGGGAAAGGTGGCACCTCAGGCAGAGGAGTAAGTGGGACATGCCCACACAGGCACCTTCAGGAGAGAGAGAGAGGCCCTGCTAGGGCCGTAACACCCCCTCCCATAAATGCAAACCCATGGTTTGTCAAATTTACGATAACACAAAGTGACTCCATAGCCGTTTCATGAAGAAATTGCAGGTTTTCCACCTACCAAACCCCATAGCACCGGTTAGGCATTGCCTGCGGAAACTGCCAATCCCATCTCAGTGGGTTCACAACATTCCCAGAGAGTGGCCCCAAACCCTCGAAACAGTGTCCCATGGGATAGCCAGGGCTTCGAACTATCACGTGTGGAGAACCCAGCAGGCAGCTAGCGGGCTTCACTGAAACACAGACATACTTGTTAGCAAGGGGTGCAGATCTGAAGGGTGGTTTTGAACATGAACCGGAGAAAGGGTCAACCAGGGGCAGCTCAGGGTTAGTTGGCCTCGTACCCTGATTACGGGGTGCTACCGAGCAATTGTGCTCCAGGTTTAGCCTTTCAGTAGGCCTGGCAAGCTTGTCAGTTTGAGAGCCACGACTGACTTTTCTCAAAACAGGCCCCTTTTGTGTTGAGTGGGCTTTCTGTTTGAGTGCCAGTTTGACACAATTGGCAACCACATGGCCAGGCTTGTGACAGAAAAAACACAGTTTGGGCCTAGGTCTTAAAACCATAACTGCATTTTCCTTATTAGCTGGCCCACTCTTACCTGTCCAGGATGCGCTATAGTGCAGATGGATATCCTATCCGACAGCACTTGCTTTATGAGTCAGCTTAAACTCATCTGCCAGGGTGGCAGCTTGCTGTAAAGTTGTAGCCCTCTGTTCACTTAAATAAAGGGCAACAGACTTAGGAACAGAGTTTTTAAAGTCCTCCACCAGCATAAGCTCACGTATGGACCCCACATCATTAACCTGGCTTGCAGAACACCACCTATCAAAGAGCTTTGCCTTCTCCCTAGCGAAGTCAAGATAGGACTGTCCCTGTGCCAACTCCAACCCTCGAAAATGCTGCCTATAGGCCTCAGGTACCAGTTCATAGGCTTGGAGGACGGCACTTTTGATCTTTCCATAAACTAGGCCATCCTGCCCAGACAGAACAGAACAAGCTTCTTGAGCCTTACCTGTCAACCTACACAGCAACATCACCCCCCACACATCTTGAGGCCACTGCAGTGCAGTTGCTAGGCGTTCGAATACACTGAAAAAGCTGTGAACACTGGATTCGCAGAAGACTGGAACCAGGTGAATATTATTGCTCACAAACGAGCCTCTAGACACCTGTACACTAGCAGCTGTGTCATCCATTTTGGGGATGGTGAAGGGTTAGAAAACACACCCTTAATTAAGACAATTAACAGCCAACTACACAACTTACTTTAGCTGACCAACTTACCTCTCGCCACGCACCCGTTAACAAAAACAACTTACCCAGTTCCAAAACCTTGCCCTGCCTATCTTCCGGAGCGTGCTGGGCTCGAGGCAACTTTAAAGGCAGAACTTCAGCGACCGGAGCCCTGAATTGCCTACCCCCAACAGAGAATTAATCCCCACCCAGGATTACTCCAAAAATAACAAAGGCAAAATAACAAAAGAGTGCCCGAAGGAGGAACTTAAAAAGCTCAGCTGGACACTCACCTACCTTAACTGGGAAGTTAGGAATCTCTAAAAGGTGCCAAAGCGAGATAAACAACAAAAACCAAATCCAGCACAGAACTCCTTGTTCAATTATCCCGGACGAGCCCCCACTTGTTACGGTCCCCTGGGGGGGGGGTCTAGGCGGGGAGGGGGAAGTAACAAAAGTGACCGGGTCAGAAAAAGGAGTCAAGGAGGCGAAACAATTGAATAAAACAATTTTATTGAAGAAGTTCAACTAAAAGAGACGGACAAGCCGCTATCACCATAAAAGTAACACAAACAAAACTCAGGCGTTGGTCAGTAATGCAAAAAGTCAAAAGGAAAACGCAGCTCACTAGCTGAAAACCACAAAACACAGCTCACCAGCTGGAAACACCGAAAAACCACTCAGCTCACTAGCTGTACCCACACAAATGGCACTCTGGTCCAGAGCTCACCCTGCTCTGGGCTTAAATACCTTTAATTGCTGATGGGAGTCAGCTGTACAGGAGGGAAAGGTGGCACCTCAGGCAGAGGAGGTAGTGGGACATGCCCATACAGGCACCTTCAGGAGAGAGAGAGAGGCCCTGCTAGGGCCGTAACAATGGAGGCCTTCCGCATGAAACGCAGCAGGCCAGATGATCCCATGGCTTCCTTCTTGGGACAGTGACCTTTTCAGTCCCGGCAGATTCCCCTAAACTCTCCCCAAGGACTCTACTAGAGCAGCTACTCAGTAAAATATAAAATCCCACATTCACTCAAGTTTTGTGTTTTGGAAAGAAGTGCTGGAGAAACTGTACAGTATTTTGTAAAAGTTAATGTTAACACATTGTTTTGAAACTGCATGTCCATAAAATGTAGAACAACAATAAAAAAGGTGTTTCACTTCAACAGGAGACATTTAAATACTTTCAAACCTTTCAAATTCAGTCTTTACAGGAAACATGAGAAACGTAACTGCATTTCTTTTTATAATAAAATCCATGAGGAAAAAAAAAAAAAAAAAAGCAAAACCGGAGACAAAGCCAGAGCTAAGGCTAAGACCCGTTCATCCCGTGCCGGGCTCCAGTTCCACGTGGGTCGTGTCCACAGACTGCTGCGCAAAGGCAACTATGCGCAGCGCGTGGGTGCCGGCGTCCCCGTCTACCTGGCAGCTGTGCTTGAGTACCTGACTGCTGAGATCCTCGAGCTGGCTGGCAACGCAGCCCGCGACAACAAGAAGACTCGTATCATCCCACGTCACCTGCAGCTGGCTGTGCGCAACGACGAGGAGCTCAACAAGCTCCTTGGCGGAGTCACCATCGCCCAGGGTGGTGTGCTGCCCAACATCCAGGCCGTGCTGCTGCCCAAGAAGACCGAGAAGCCTGTCAAGGCCAAGTAAATGCCAAAGCCTCTGCTTCACGCACGAAACAAATAAACAAAGGCTCTTTTCAGAGCCACACACTTCTTTCTGAGCAAACATCCTTGTGTATATGGAAATGTAGTATTACCTTATTCTCGCCGACTTCCGTGTGTGTGTATGTATAATCATTACCTTTTAGTTACTTACCTCTTATTACTCTTTCAAAATGATTCCAGAAAATATTTCTTTTCAGCAACTCATGTAATACTGAACACTTCTTCTTGGATCAAAACCACTTGCAGTCTCTCTCGCAGCGTGACCGATGCCCGTGCCTTTTTGACCTCTGTTAGCTTGTATCTTTCAGAAATCTGTCACTTTATTCTAACAAACTTGCTCAGGTCAAAAGATCACGTTCAACACAACTGACTACATCACATTTTTACGGTCTTAACAATTCGGAGCTACTCATTACTGACATGCTAACTACGGCCGTAGAAATGCATCATGGTTGACATTAAAAGCAGATCCTAAGCTCGTGGAAACAGACACGACGTGGTTCATGACCAATGTTCCCTCTAATTTTTCATGTGTCTGAGCGAACACACAAACTCCCTGAGCGGACACTTGGACCACTGTGAGCAACAGCAGACGTGTGCACTGTGGTCACGCAGGCATCAAATCCATCCAAGTTACATGGTTTAATAAAGTAATCAAATTACAGCATTTACATTTATGTTAGACTACTTTTAATTAAGTGCTTTAGCCCCACTTACAATGAAAATTAAAAAAAAATCTTGTTCATGACCTGTGTAGTATGCTAACACAATTGGAAGTAAAAATAACTTGAACTCCAACTTTGAAAACACAACTTTTTGTTTTTTTAATATAAAGCTCTGACTTGTATTATGAGTCTGTGGTCTGGGAGAGAGTCCTGTAACTCTCTGTCTGCAAAATACAGCATACAATGACCAATGTTGGGCAATTAATTATATAGTTACTTCTTCAAAAAAGTAACTGAGATTTGCAAATTTTTTTGCAGCTGTTTATCTAAAAATGCAGCCAAGGCGTTTTTTTAAAATAAACATTTCAAACTTTCTACAGAACAATCAGCTGTTCTGCATCAAATCTGAATCCACACAAATTATTTGTGCCACTCCAAAAAATAATTTCTGTCCACTATGAGATGAAGGAGAACAACAGCCTGATACCTGCAGGCCTGACAGCAGGAGATGTATCACTGCTGTAACACCTGTAACATTCAGCAGTCGCCTCGTTGTTCTGACACACACAACAAAACTATTGACTACACTACACACTAACTACACAAGATTTGCGCTAAACATCGCAAATCTCTCACATCTCAAAACATTCCTAAAACTTTTCCCCTTCCTAAACAACTGTTGCCATATCATTTTTTCATTGGTTGACACGGTACATTTTTTGACCAATAGGAAAGGGGGGGGGGGGGTGTTTTGTTTTTGCTCACAGGCTTTCGAGTGTTTTCCTTATAAAACGCCGTTTTTACCGTTTCTTCCCGCAGTAAATATAAACAACGACAGTATTCAGGAAGAAAACCAAACATTGCAGATATTTTTTATCATAACTCTGGTTTTATGTGGCCGATCAACACAATTTAAAAACTGGTATAAAGTCCACACTTTTTCCACCAATTGTTCCGTCTGTCCTGCTCACATCTCCAAAGATTGTACATGTTGTCATGACCGTGGCTTCACTCCACATCAGCCACGCCGCTTTGCTAGCTAAAACACCGGTGTCAGCACATAAGGACGCTGTCATAGCCTGTCAACAACGTTGATTAGCTGCGTATATACGAATGTGAATCACATTATCGGCTGGACTATGGGATAAGGTGGCATTGTTCTAATCCCATACGGGAGCAGCCAGTCACTTACTGACTAACACTGCAAAACAGAATTGTTAAAGTTTTAATTTTAATTTCAATTCAGGTTAGATTTTTTTTGTGCGCAACGCAGATTTTCTGTGCGCAGAGACTGTGCCAGCAGTGCGCAATTACGCATGCGCGCAGCTTAGAGGGAACATTGTTCATGACACATGAGGCAAGACCACAAACTTTGTCAAACGCAAAAGCCATAACACAGAAGAGGGGGAGGGGGACGTGTGGTGGACGTACTCTGGTGCTGCAGGAACTATCCAGGTGCAGAGGGAGGAAAATGTGGAGCCATTTGCGACGTGTTCAGCGCTGCTGCTGAATTTGGGAAATTTTGGAAAGTCACTTCCGTCTAGGCTTAGGTTTTTGTGTCTATATTTTGAAATAATGGGAATTCCCCCGCATCCTTAACGCCAAGGAAGCCCATTTGTTGAAATGTGCATTAATCAAAATGGTCATGACATTAGTCATGAAATAAATACATGCGACAACAAATAGCTGCATGGGTTCAGCTTGGAGTAAAGTGTGTGCTTGAAATCACCTAATATCAGTTCAACTGGCCTAGATTTAGTCAGGTCGGGTTGTAGAGTGGAGCATTTAATTTGATTATATTGGCTCGGTATTCTTAAAATATACAGTGTGTTTCCACTAAAACAGCTGTTTAGAAATAAAAATAGAAGGGAAAAATATTCCATACGTAGATGATAATAACATGCATCTATTAATTTATTTCCAGTCATATTTGTTGTTTATTAAAAAAAAAAAAGATGTAGGTGATGACTTTTAAAGGTTTCTTGTATTATAATGCTTCATAGTAAGAGATAAGAAGTGGTTTGATGTATTGACTATGAAGGTGTGACTGTAAACATAGTTGTAGATTTCTGAAGACACAGCACTCGTGTACATATGACTGTTCCCACCACAAACACGTGACCCTATACTGTGTTCTCTGCATCTGTTCCATTGTGGCGCTGATCATCACCTGCGCACATGTACACACACACACACACACACACACACACCTCCTGAGCACTTTTAATTTTTAAGGGTTGTTTTGCACCAAGTATGGCAGCAATTTCCTAATGTCATAACCCCCCCCCCCCCCCCCCCCCCCAATTTGGCAATAAAACTGTTTCTGATTGTGAAATGTGAGCCATGATAGTAATACAAGCTGCAAGTGTTATGAGAAAAAAACAAACCCAAAAAGTATCTTATCTTGCTTTGACAATAATGCTATTATGCGTGGCCGCCTTCTTGGCTTTGGGTTTGGCGGCCTTCTTGGCGGGGGCTTTCTTGGCTGCGGGAGGCTTCTTGGTGACCTTCTTGGGGCTCTCGGTGGGCTTCTTGGCCGCCACAGCGGGCTTCTTGGCCTTCTTGGGGGACTTCTTAGCGGCTGCGGGCTTCTTGGCTGCCGCTGGCTTCTTGGGGGACTTTTTAGCGGCTGCTGCCGGCTTCTTGGCTTTGGCAGCGGCGGGCTTCTTGGCTTTGGGAGCGGCTTTCTTTGCGGGCTTCTTGGCTTTGCTCTCGGTAGCCTTCTTGTTCATCTTGAAGGATCCGGAGGCCCCGGTGCCCTTGGTCTGCACCAGAGTGCCCTTGGCCACCAGGCTCTTGATGGCGGTCTTGACGCGGGCCTTGTTCTTGTCCACATCGTAGCCTCCGGCAGCCAGAGCCTTCTTGAGAGCGACTGTGGACACGCCGCTGCGCTCCTTGGAAGCGGCCATGGCTTTCACGATCAACTCGCCCACGCTGGGGCCCACCTTCTTCGGCTTGGAAGCCGTCGTCTTCTTCTTGGCCGCCTTGGCCGGGGCGGCGGCAGCAGCAGGTGCGGGTGCTTCCTCTGACATTTTCCTCTTTCCTTCTGATCGAGTCACGGTGCAGTGATGGCAACTCGGAAGCGTCACACTGCACTTAAACGCACCATGAGAACCGTGGAGAGTGAATGTAGCGCGCGCCACTCTCGCGTGCGCCACGCAATGCTTCAGTTTGTGTTTCGTGTCTCGGGATCAAAGAGCTCAAAGTGAGTGTGTGAGCAGCACTGCAGGCCGACAGTGGAGCAGTCCACAGCGGACTCGTGTCGGGCTCTGGTGCTCTCTGCTCTTGCTTTGTGGAGCCTCCAAAGCTCAGCGACTCAGTGCGGAGCTCAGCACTGCTCGGCGGCTTTTTGCGCTCTTTTCTTTCCTAAAACAAAGGAGCCGCAGCACAGCTCCGTGAAAAGCCCTTTTCCAGCTCAGACACATGTTCGTTCGCGCACTCCGACTTAAAAGCAGCATCTGGTGAGCGCAGCTGTGGGACAAAGTGACGCCGCGAACTCCCAGCAAACACACCGATGCAGCTGGACGCCCACGGTGCAGCGAGACTTCTGTGAGAGCTGCTCACTTCTAACCAAAGCACAGCGGCCTCGAGTTTCACTCACGTTGTTGTATATCAGAAATCACCATTAGTTAGTCACCTTACGGCAGCTCACTTCCACACTTTGGCCCTGATCTCTTAGTCTGCATCAGTCCGTTTCCTTCCAGCTACAGTTACCGACTCTACTATAAACAACAACAGCGAATGAACACGTGAATACACACATCCACCAACTGATCACTAAGTATCTCAATGTGCAATACTCAATACCTGCTAATACTTGGCTCTTGGTGAAGGCGGTCGCACTTTTCTCCTCTCCTCCTTCCCCTTATCTTCCCTGCTTAGCCTCTTGTGTCCTTGTCTTGTCTCGTGTGCATTACTTTCCCTGGAACAGTCTCTCACTGTCGTTCTCTAAAACCTAAAAGAGAATTATGGATTTGATCAACTGGTCTCTGAATGCTATTGACACCCTCTTCTCAACGAGAAGTCTGGGCTCGGGAGAGCCTGAGTGCCCTGGAGGGACTTTCCCTGCCAGATACACGATGGATGGGTGGCAGACCTGGAGGATCTTGTGCCTGGCGGGACTGTCTATCGAGGACGCTGAAGACATCTACCTGTTCGGAACCATGATAACAGGGTTCTTGCTGATCGGAGCTGGCTTGGCCCTGACCTATCGGAGAAATAAGAGAGCGGAACCAGCTGTTCAAACCCCCCCAAGGCTGACCGCTGGAATTGAAGCGACGGGACGAGGCGCGACCTCTCACAACGAACGCAGCATGGTTAACACCTTGGAGACGCTTACAGCTGCCGTGAAGACTCAAACTAACACCATTGAGCGTATGATGGGATACATCAGAGAGGGGCCTGCTCACAATGTCACCCTTGAGCGAAAGTTGGAACACATCGCAGAACGGCTCACTGCAGTGAGGTCTCAGAATCAAAAGAATGACAACACCACGGAACAGAAGTTTGATACCATCATGGGGAGGCTCGCGGCTCTCCAACGGGAGATCGAGAGACCAGTGTCAGAGTGCTAAATTCGCTGCTCGCATAAAGGAGAAATCAACAATATTCAACATATGGACACCACGGCGCCAGCTGCTCAGGCCCAAGGCTGGAGCCCACCAAAACAACTCCCTGATAACGACTGTGTGATGACTATTCTTCCCATCCCATGCAAGGCCACCTGGGTTGGCTGGAAGACTGTTTACTTAGCCTGATAGGGCGAAGGACACTGTCTCAGCTGAACTATGGACACGCACACACTTACACTTACACTGATAAGCACGCACTCATCCCCCTCCCTTTCCAAACGCCTTCGATGCTTGTTTCCTGCGGGGGGAGACGGCGGGTCTGCGTGCCGTGCTGAAATGGTAGCGCTGTGTAGGACGACTGCTGTGTTCCTTCGGATTACCTCCCACCCCCCTATCCACCCCTGTGGCTAGTCACGTGCTCTAATGTTGTGATGTGGACATTAATGTGCTCTCTGTGCAGAGGAGTTTTTTTTGTTTCCTGTTCTCATGCTGTCCTCCCATAGGTGCCCAGCGTGTGAAGAGGTCTCTTTTTTTCCTCTTGTACTTTTTCCCATTGTTGTGTAATTTTTCAGTGTTTTCTCTGCAACGCTGCCGATCTCCGACTGTATTCCCATGTGATGTCTTTGTTGTGTGTGTAAGTCGGGGGGGGGGGGTCCTATTTCTCTGCGGGGCAACCTGCATATGGCCAATAAAGCATTCAATCAATCAATCAATCAATCAATCAATCAATCAAAAACCATCCAACGTCTCACTATTAAACATTCTCTTTTTGTCGCTACTAGTCAAACGTATTTTTATATCTATTTCATTTATTTAATCAGAGTAATATTGCTGTTATTTTTTTGGCATTTATTTAATCCTGCTCTGTCCACGTTGCTGCTGTAACAAGGTGAATTTCCCAGCTCTGGGACTAATAAAGCTTATCTTATGTCCTGGATAGCGACCTCAGTCTAATCTAGTACAGTGCATTTAATTATGCCCAGTATATCTGTGCTCCTTTTTCTGGAGGATTCTATTATTCTTCCACCCACTAAAAAAATGTAACCACAGATTGTTGTCCAAGATAAGTAAAATGCTGCACAATACCTCCCACTCTCCCATCGTGTGCTTGACCAGTCACAGAAGAGCATTTAGTGAGAGACTGAGATGACCAAAATTCACCTCTGAATCAGAATCAGAATGGGTTTTATTTCCTAATGTTGAGCAGGTTTACAACATTAGGAAATTGCTTCGGTACTTAGTGCAAAACACACTGTAAGACAACACTTAACTAAACATAAAAGATAAAAGTGCTAAGCAGATAGATATATCTTATTCACAGCACTTGCTACAATAGTTGTACTATCTAAAGGCATATAGAAAGGTGGCTACGGAGCCAACAAATTATGAATTAGATTGAAGATAGCTTTGACGGAAATTCCTCTTTGAGCATCGCTAGGAAAGCTGGATGCGTAGGACACAGCAGAGCCTGCCTGTGGGATAGGCAGTATAGGCAAATGGTAAAGATGCCTTCCATCCAGGGGTACCACAAGTGGGGGAAGAGAAAACACATTGGACTCCTTTTCTTATAATAATAAATACAAAAACATATTAATAATAACTTAATATAAAAATATATATTAATGGTAGTAATTCATACCTTTCCTAGTATCCATTTGGACATCTAGGGTAGCTAATGTTTGCCCTCTAACAGGCCAAACAAACCACGCCTTTATCATAGTTGTTAGTCTAGTTGTGTGATTATAGTGTTAACGAGCACATAAAGTCAAGTGGCTTTGTGATTTCAACCATGTGCAGTGCTACAGTACACAGTGAAGCAAGTCAGCGTTCTTCCGTGGTGCTACATAGGACAATCAACACAGGACCACATAAAGTGCAAATGTACAACATAAGAAAAACGGCGCAACCCCAGATCAGAACGATACAGACAAATTGATACTAAATTTTAAGTTTACTGCTTCTTTGGATTCTGCTATGCAAATTTTTTGTGAAATGACAAACTTAACTTTGGATATCAGAAAAAAAAGAAAAAAAAACACCCAAACACTTCCATTTTACACACAGTAAAGAAACTGTCAAAATGAGTTAACTGGCCAGAGCAACACTTGTGTTCAGGTATTTTGTGGAAAAAGTACTGTTTTCAATTTGGGTTTTTTTTGGAATTTTCTTTGTATTATATTATAACACACACACACACACACACACACACACACACACACACACACACACACACACACACACACACACACAGCCCTTATCCCCAAGGGGCAAATAAGATACAATGGAGCAGCATGACGTTGAAGACAAGGACAGGGCATAAACAGGCAATAAGAATGAGATAATAAATACACAGCATATACAGTTTTAAAATTAAAGTGACTGAATAGGTGAATAAATAACTAAGTGACTAAAAGTGAATAAAGTGGCAGCACAAAAAGAGCGTACACTGAAAAAAAAAGTTCTTTCAATTTACTTGATTTTATTGTGTACATCGGTCCCACATAATATGAATAAGTATGACTGATTTAATTTTCCACTTTCCCTCAAGTAATTAATGCTTGTCAAATCAAAGTATTTTATTTACATCAGATTACTTTAAAAAATCATGTTTGATGTACTAATATTAATCTGTTATCATAATATCAATGTATTGTATAATGTCAATATATTTTAATGTTTAACACCAACTTATTTTTATTCGCCAGTGGTATGCAATGATATTATGTAATGTAAACACATTGCAATTATGTTCCTGCAACACAAATTATGGCTTTAAATCCATCCATCCATCCATCTTCATCCGCTTTATCCGGGGCCGGGTCGCGGGGGCAGCAGCCTAAGCAAAGAGGCCCAGACCTCCCTCTCCCCAGCCACCTCCTCCAGCTTATCCGGGGGAATACCAAGGCGTTCCCAGGCCAGCCGAGAGATATAATCTCTCCAGCGTGTCCTGGGTCTTCCCCGGGGCCTCCTCCCGGGACATGCCTGGAACACCTCACCCAGGAGGCGCCCAGGGGGCATCCTTGTCAGATGCCCGAACCACCTCTGCTGGCTCCTTTCGATGCGGAGCAGCAGCTGCTCTACTCTGAGCCCCTCCCGGATGGCCGAACTTCTCACCCTATCTCTAAGGGAGAGGCCAGCCACCCTTCGGAGGAAGCTCATTTCTGCCGCTTGTATCCGCGATCTCGTTCTTTCGGTCACTACCCACAGCTCGTGGCCATAGGTGAGGGTAGGGACGTAGATCGACCGGTAAATTGAGAGCTTCGCTTTTACACTCAGATCCCTCTTCACCACGACGGACCGGTGCAGCGTCCGCATTACTGCAGCTGCAGCCCCAATCCGTCTGTCGATCTCTGGCTCCCTTCTCCCATCACTCGCGAACAAGACCCCGAGATACTTGAACTCCTCTACTTGGGGCAGGAACTCATCCCCGACCCGGAGTGGGCACTCCACCCTTTTCCGGCTGAGAACCATGGCCTCAGATTTGGAGGTGCTGATCCTCATTCCCGCTGCTTCACACTCGGCTGCGAACCGTTCCAGTGTGAGCAGTGCGGGTGAGGGCTTTAAATCCTACTTAATTTTTTGAATTGAAATATTAACTGATCATTATTGACAAAAAAGGCAAAGACTGAGTGCTACTGAACAATTCACCTTTATTAAACTGTAACAGCAGTGAAAGCAGCAATTCTGCCATGAACAAGTCCAAAATCACATCCATGTAAACTTGTTAACACATTTTTAAAGATAGCCTGCAGAAATAACTAAAAAAAAAAGTTAGAGAATATATTTGCAAATATTTCACAAAAAACTGACCTTAGCAGCAAGTAAAAGAAAGTGCTTATAGATGATCCTGTCATCTCTTACATATAACATTTGTATTAATTACACAATTGAAAAATGTAAATTAAATTAAGACTACCTGAAAAAAAAAAGCAACACACTTTTATGAATAAACAAAAATTATACAAATATAACTGTATTATTTGATAACAGTTTCAGCTTCTGTACAAGTATTTACCTATACAAGATTTCAACTAAGTTGAGCCTTAAATGACATTGTTACATAACTAAAACACCTACATGAATTTTAATCTTCATTTTAAACATGTAAGCAGGACATTAAGGTTGACTTAGAACATATTGCTAAAAATTGTCAGTAAAAATTTCTTACAACATGATACCAAAAGGAAAAATCATCCTGCATTGCAGTCACATGAGGGGAAAGCAATAAAAAAATGAACACAAAATGAAAAACTGCAAGGAACTGCAGAAGTGCAGTCTTTGACTTCTCAATGAAACAGATGGTTTTTGAAAGCAAGAACTCTAGAGAGTTTAGCTCCATCCAGTTCCATGAAAATCTTCTAGAAAACGTCAAAGTTGTAGCGAAGGTCAGCAGGGTAGGCAAGGTTTAATGCATCCATGAGTCCAAATAGCATTATCACAGCAAATGCTACATTATCCAAATTCTTCACCACCCTGATGCCTGCAAGGACAACTCTTGTTCATCTTGCTCTTTAAGAAGATAAATTTGAACAGTGGTGTCTTCAACAGTCTCACTGATGGCACGTTCTTCCATGCCCTGTAAAAAAGAAGCCATGTTAGTCATTTCATGCCAAGTAATATGACACTGTGGAAAGTCCGAAAAAAAAAGACAAGTACATACCACATACTCCTGGATAAGCCAGCGTCTTCACCCATGTAGATACACACTTCCTTGACACACTCAGCATCAACATCAAAGTCAAAGTCAAGTCAAAGTCAACTTTATTTGTCAATTCTGCCACATGTACAGGACATACAGAGAATAGAAATTTCGTTACTCTCAAACCCTAGATGAAATAGCAAATGAACATTTAAATATAAGAGAGTGATTAAAAAATGCAAATAAAATAATTAAAAAGTAAAAATTTAAATAAATACAATACAATTTAACAAGAAAGCTATGCAATATACAATATACAATATTCAGGTAAGGGTAAATGACATTGAGTGTAAACCAGGCAGAGTAGTGCAAATAGGCAAATAGTGCAAATGGAGATTTAGTAATGTACGGTAAGAGATAGTATAACAACAAAGTCTTATGAGGTAATGGCAGTCCAATGCTCCACAAAGTGACTGGTAACTGGTGCAGGCCAGTGAGTCAGTCAGAGAGAGAGTTGTCGTACCATAGGCACGAGGAGTGTGTGTGTGTGTGTGTGTGTGTGTGTGTGTGTGTGTGTGTGTGTGTGTGTGTGTGTGTGTGTGTGTGTGTGTGTGACAGAGTTCAGTGAGACCATGGAGGAGAAGAGGGGAGGGAGTTAAGCTTCCTGACAGCCTGATGGATGAAGCTGTCCTTCAGTCTGCTGGTCCTGGCCTGGAGACTCCGCAGTCTCCTCCCTGACGGCAGCAGCTTGAAGAAGCTTTGCATTGGGTGCGTGGGATCAGCCGCTATGCAAAGGGCTTTTTTAGTGAGACGGGTGCTGTAAATGTCCTGGAGGGAGGGGAGAGAGACACCAATGATCCTCTCTGCAGCCCTCACTATGCGTTGGAGGGTTCTATGACAGGACGCATTGCAGGCTCCAAACCACACAGTGATGCAGCTCGACAGGATGCTCTCGATGGTGCCTCTGTAGAAAGTGTACATGATGGGGGCTGGTGCTCCTGCTCTTCTTCACACTGAAATGAAATTCATGTAATTAGCATCTTCATTCAGCCCTTGTCCTTCATTTAAGTTTTAATAGTGTACTTTACATGAATGTTTTTAAAGTAAAAGGCACACAAATTAATAATAGGTTTCCTGGCAATTAATAATAAGTTGACAAAGTGAAGGTTAAAAAAAACAAGCAGATGTAAAAATACAAATACAAATTTATCATGGGAAAACATTTGAAATCTTCCACAATTATAAAGTTTCATCCAAAGAGGATCATGTTAAGTGAATGTTGAGGCTTTATCACTTACATTATCCATTTATGCAACAATTCTTTTCAGTATTAATCCAAGCTCTCCTCTTCTGTTGACCAACTTCACCAGTTTGTCCAAGTGGAGAGCCAGCCGAGCCACGAACTTTGTTTGAGGGGGGATGGTGGCAATTCTCTTAAACTCAGCCTTGATCTGAAAACATGAGCACAGAGGAATGAGCTTCAAAGGTTTAATACCTGGAAGAAGGCTGCAATCACTCATGCTGAAGAAATGGGCTGTCAAATAACAACTGTGCCTTAACCATTTAGGCTAATACCACAAGAACACCGTGTATGAGGCAAACCTTACCTCATGGAAATCAAATAGAGCAGGCCATCTTGCCATGAAAGCCTCCACCATTGGTGCATCACGAACAACTTCATGTCTTCTGTATGAAAAAGTCTTTTCCATCTTGAGTTTCACCAACTCTGTTACTCTTTTTTATGTCCATGTGGTGGGCTTTGACATGTCAATAGCTTTAAGAGTCCCCTTGTCTGCTACTTCTGAAACTGAGGTAAGGTTAAGAAACTCATTCCCAAACAAGGAATCCATAAACTGAAGTCTGAAACTGCCCTGAAGACAACACTGTCTCTTGACTTCAACGATGAGATCCTCAGTTGATTCAGGCGCTCCATTAGAGAGTGAGCCTTCGACAGGTTCCGTCAGCCAAAACAGTCTTTAGGACCATAGGACTCTGTAGGCAAAAAAGAATTACATATCAGACATTCAGAAAGAATCATTTCAGTTTAGTTTTCATGAAGCTATCCATACCCAATAGTCAAAGTTATAAAGATCAGACATAAAAAAAGAAGAATTTATCTAATGAAATACATGCGACTGAACCTATTACACTTATATGAACACCTTTTATTTCTATATGCCTTTTTAAAGTCACAATGTGGACTGATCCAATCTCATAGTCAACCAATGGATAAGTATCAAGGAGTTCACAGAGTGAAGCGAGAGTGAATATTCTTGTGGATACTGGGCTGAGCTCAAACGCTCTGTGGTGCTCTCTGTACCAGCCACCAAGCTCTCTGACAATGTAGAATATGCTGTGGTACAATGCAGATACGGTTTTTCAGTATTCTGGCAATCCACCTGCTGCCCGCCCTTTGGGCCAGTACCATTCCCTTTCTATAAGTTATGCCCTTTAATGTCACACACTGTGCAAGGTCAACCTCTAGAATGTCAGGGAATACTGTATGTACCTAATGAGTTAAGCTATCTCCTCTTTAAGCAAATCCACTAGAAAGGCCGATACAGCTGAGACCTCTAATTCAGACTTGCCAAGAGGTGGGGAGTTTAGATGGTAAGCTATCATCATCTGATGTTTTGACTTCTGTAATCATAAAGGTAAAAATTCCACCATCACAAAAAAAATTAATTTTAATTGAAAAAAAGTATTCCAGTCCAGAAGAGCATCAATGGTTTCTTTTAAGTACCAATCTTTCTCATTTATCCACAATGTTTTGAGAAGCAGCTCACATATGTTCTACACAAAGTAGAAAAAAAAGGGGGGGAGGGTCCTAATTTTTGTTAGGATGATGTTGGAAAATTCACAATACATCACTTAATAAGACATACTCTGTTGAACCAACTTATCTCCTTGTAGATATCTGCTGTATTATTTGGGCGTGACCAATAGAATAGTCAAGTAAGTTACACTTCACCTAAAACAACTAAATGGAAAAATGATTTGGCATTTATGGGTACAGGTTCTCAAACCCACGTCTAAGGTGGCAGGATCCTTAGTATAACTTGAGTGTGTGTCAGCAGCAAGAATTAAGGTATGGCACTGTGGGGCTCCCAGCTTCTTAAACTCTGACGGTTACAGCCGGACTAATTAGCCACTGTAGCCATAACTAGCACGAATAACACAAACACTATTGCGCTCTCTCAGTGACGTTTTAACTTGCTAAGCCATCAAAAACGTCAGTGCTCTCTGTCACATGCATAAATTCCATATCTGACTGACAACAGCTGCTTTCTCCCGACTATGTGCAATTTGTTACTATTTTTCAGCTTTAGCCACAGAGCTAATACCAACTTTAGCTAGCACTGTAAAAACAACATGCAGATGCATTACAGATTACTTTTCATATAGCATGCACTACAACAATTCTGTGAAAATGTACCCAACTAAAACAAATGTATTTAAATTACTTACCTTCTCAGTATGCCTGACTCAGTGCCAAAGGTTGCATGTGGCTAAACAGTCTTCCAGAATCTGGAGGTCAATTGCGCTCTCCTTAAATTATGTTGTTGTCTTATTGGATAAGACTCTAGGTCTTATTATCCAATCATATTTAGTTGTTGTCTTTGAATATATTGCATCATTTCCGGTTGTGGTCAAATATGATTACAATGGTTTTAGTATTCTAATTTAGTCACTTTAAATCAATGCAAGAAAAATGAGTAGTCTCAGTATTGTTTATAATCAAGTAAATGGTACTTTATTTAATCATGTAAATAAGAGAAACATGAAAGGTTTGTGTAGCATTAACTAAATTCATTTGTGCAAATTCAAAAGCCTGCCAATTCCCATTTTTTCAGTGTAGAGTAGTTCATGTTTACAGGTGTGGGAAATGGTCTTAAGGGCTGGAGTTAAAAAGCAGAGTGGCTTTGGGGACAGAGGTGGCTCTCCTCCTCTCAGTCCTGCAGGAAATGCAGCGGAGGCGCCGCCCACAGGGGAGCCATTGAAATGCACTGAAAGACTGTCAAACATAAAGTGGCATTAATGTTGTATTTGTAGTTACTTTGTCATCGTTCCACAACACACACAAGACATTTCCTGAGTCTGGGTCAATGTAGCGGATCAATAGCACCTAGTGACAAAGAAGCATTTCCGCGATTGCAGTAGTTGGCAACATAGTAACTGCACGTTTGAAGGTAGAACGTATGCTCTTCAGGACAGAGTGGGTGGCTCTGAAAAGAGCCGTTGGGTTGACTGACAGCAGGATCAGTTTACTTGGAGCTGGTGTACTTGGTGACGGCCTTGGTGCCCTCAGACACGGCGTGCTTGGCCAGCTCACCGGGGAGCAGCAGGCGCACTACGGTCTGGATCTCCCTGGACGTGATGGTGGAGCGTTTGTTGTAGTGGGCCAGGCGAGAGGCCTCGGCAGCGATGCGCTCGAAGATGTCGTTGACAAACGAGTTCATGATGCTCATGGCCTTGGAGGAGATCCCGGTGTCGGGGTGGACCTGCTTCAGCACCTTGTACACGTAGATGGCGTAGCTCTCCTTCCTGGTCTTTCTCTTCTTCTTGCCGCCCTTGCCGGCGGTCTTGGTCACGGCTTTCTTAGAGCCCTTCTTGGGCGCGGACTTTGCGGGTTCAGGCATTTTGTTGAGCTAGTTAATAGGTATGCCCTCGTTGTCATCTGTTGTGATTTTATTTTGAAAGGATGCTTCCTGTTATGCTGCAGAGTGCACGCGAGAGTTCAATAATAAAAACTAAGTGTTGTTCCGGTGAAAAGCCGATGCCCCACGTGTGATTATTCCTCCGTCTAGACAATATAAGTATCTTCAATATTCATGCAGATTCTGCTGGAAGACCCGTCTCTGCTAACAGGTTATGGGCCCAGGAAAACATTGAAGCTACGCCAGGGGAAAGTTTACCACCAGAAAAGTCGCAAAGTACAGCGTGTTCGGTGAGGACTAGCGTGCTAAGTTAGCACCATGAATAAGCGTGCTGGTGAACCCAGTGGCCGATGGGCAAGGTTGGTTTTTGACGGAGATGAGAAGAATTATGAACTGTGGGAGACAAAATTTTTGGGACATCTTAGATTACAAGGTCTAAAAGACACAATATTGAAAAGTGATGACGAAGATGAGGACGACGAAGATAAAAATGCCCAGGCCTATGCAGAGTTAATACAGTTCCTGGATGATAAGAGTTTATCGCTCGTGATGAGAGAAGCTGCCGATGATGGACGCGAGGCACTGAAAATTTTAAGAGACTATTATGCAGGAAAAGGTAAACCAAGAATTATCAGCCTTTATACCGAACTGACTTCTCTGAAGAAAGCAAGCAGTGAGAGCGTCACGGAGTACATCATACGCGCAGAGACATTTATTACAGCCCTGAGAAATGCTGGAGAGACACTTAGTGATGGTCTGCTTGTAGCGATGGTGTTAAAAGGTTTACCAGAAACATTTAAACCTTTTTCCGTTCACATTACGCAAAGTGAATCAGAAATCAAGTTTGCGGAATTTAAAACGAAACTCCGCAGCTATGAGGACACTGAGAAAATGCGCTTAATGGAACAAGAGGATAACATCATGAAGGCGAGAGTGCAACCCAGCGTGAGACCCGCAGCAGCTGCTAATGACCACAGGAGAGACATGTCAGACATAGTCTGTTTTAAGTGTGGCCAACGGGGACACAAGGCCAGAGCATGCCACTACAGACAGTGGTGCGGTCACTGTAGGAGCAACACCCATCGAGAGTCGACTTGCAGGAGACGACAACGGAATGATGAAGCACGCACAGCCTCGGAGGAGGGCGACAACGCAGAGAGCGACGACACCTATGTCTTCCGGATGAGCGATGACTACGCGGCACCTCAACAGCCACAAGACATCAGGACCAAAGGCCTGATGGTGGATACTGGCGCAACATCACACATCCTGAATGATAAAACAGCGTTCAAGAAATTTGATGACGACTTCCAGCCGGGAACGCACTGTGTGGAATTAGCTGATGGCACCAGGTGTAAAGGAGTGGCTGAAGGCAGAGGAGATGCAGAGGTGTGCTTGATTGACAGCAGAGGGAGACAGTGTAAAACAACACTGAAAGACGCCCTATGCATTCCCTCATTTCCACAGAATATCTTCTCTGTGAGAGTGGCCACCACGAACGGAGCCACTATCATCTTTAAGAAAGGAAGGAACGTCCTTCAACACAGAGACGGTACAAAGTTTCACATCCATGAGCACAACAGACTTTATTACCTTGAGACTGTAAGTGAGTACGATGATAAGTGTAATAATTGTTTTGATATGCAGACATGGCATGAAATTTTGGGACATTGCAATCATAGTGACATTCTGAAGCTACAAAATGTGGTTGAAGGTATGAAAATCAAAGGGAAAACTGACAAAGAAAGTTTGAACTGTGAGGTGTGTATTCAGGGAAAATTTGTCCAGACTAGGAATAGAAACCCTGACAGGAGAGCTGAGAAACCTCTCGAGCTGGTACATACGGATCTAGCAGGGCCGATAGATCCAGAATCACGAGATGGACACAGATATGCATTATTGTTTACCGATGACTTTTCCGGTGCAGTATTTGTATATTTTCTCAAAAACAAAAGTGAAACAATGCAAGCAACTGAAATCTTTTTGGCCGATACAGCCCCACTCGGGAAGGTAAAGTGTATCAGGTCAGACAACGGCACAGAGTTCATGGCAAAGAGTTACCAGGTATTGTTAAACAAACATGGAATAAGACATGAAACTTCAGCCCCATATTCCCCTCACCAGAATGGTACAGCGGAACGTGGCTGGAGAACACTTTTTGATATGGGAAGGTGCATGCTTATTGAGAGTGCCATACCAAAGGAATTATGGACGTATGCAGTTCAAACAGCGGCTATCGTGAGAAACAGATGCTTTAACAACTGGACAGGGCAGACACCTTACTTTTTGCTGACTGGGCGGAAGCCCAATCTATCCAGAATGCAAAAGTTTGGGTGTGAGTGTTATGCTTACAAGCAAAACAAGGGTAAGCTGGATTCTAAGTGTACAAAAGGGATTTTTGTAGGCTACGACAAAAACAGCCCAGCATACAAGGTTTATTTCCCAGACAGCGCCAAAGTGCAAAAGTTTAGGCTGGTTAAGTTTGTAACCAAACACAATGAGGAAAAGCAAACACAAACTGATACGACATCTGAGGATGAAGACATACAGGTGAGGGAGAGACCAAACGTGAACAGGGAAAGCCCCAGTACCAGTTCACAGGAACCAGATACTGACAAACAACCAGAAGTGAACAGTCAGATGCCACTTAGTGATGAGACTGAAAACTCCAGAAGGTATCCTTCTAGAACAAGAAAGAAACCAGATTATCTAAATGAATATGAGTCAGAAGAAGACATTGATGATCAAGTGCTGACTAACATAGACTACTGTTACAGACTGATAAGTAACTCACCCGTGACATTCAGTGAAGCTGCAAGGTCACCCAACTCTAGAGAGTGGAAAGCAGCTATGGATGAGGAAATGCAATCCTTAAAAGAGAACAACACCTTTACCCTAACAATCTTACCTGGGGGAAAGAAAGCAGTGGGGGGTAGATGGGTATATGTGAAGAAAAACAGTGGTGATGGATCAGAAAAATATAAAGCACGGTACGTAGCTAAAGGTTACAACCAGTGTTTTGGGATAGACTATGATGAAACTTTTTCTCCGACTGCTAACCTGACAAGCATAAGAGTATTGATGCAGTGTGCAATACAAGAAAACCTGATTTTGCATCAGATGGATGTAAAAACCGCATACTTGCATGCACCAATAGATTTTGAAGTGTATGTTGAGCAGCCAGAAGGCTATGAAGTAAAAGGAAAAACAGATGAGAAACTGGTCTACAAGCTGGAAAAGTCACTTTATGGGCTTAAACAGTCAGGCCGAAACTGGAACAGGACATTACATGACTATTTGATAGAGAACAGTTTCATGCAGAGTCCTGTAGATCATTGTGTTTACATAAGGAAAACCGGAAAAGAAAAAGTGATCATGGTCATATGGGTTGATGATATTATTATTGCAGCCAGTGATGAAAGGGTTTTGAAAACTGTGAAGGAAATGCTAACTGCAAGATTCAAAATGAAAGATATGGAGAAACTCAAACATTTTCTTGGTATTGATTTTGAGCAAACCCAAGATTGTGTAAAAATGTCACAAGAGAGATATGTAGAAAACATACTGGAAAGATTTCAAATGCAAGACTGTAAACCAAGATCAACTCCTTGTGAACAAAGGTTGAACTACAATGATGATGCTGAGAAAATGAACAATGTCAGAATGTACAGAGAGGCAGTAGGTAGCCTTATTTACTTGACCTCTTGCACACGACCAGATTTAAGTTTTGTTGTAAGTAAGCTGTCACAGCACTTCAAAGAACCAGCTGTGGAACATTGGACTACTGTGAAACATGTTCTAAGGTATTTGAAACAATCAAAGGACAAGACATTGTGCTACAGGAAAAGTGCAAATTACTGACCTCTGTCATCATTTTAGGTGGGGGAACTTGCACAAATGGTGGCTGACTAAATACATTTTTGCCCCACTGTAAATGGTAAACGGCCTGCATTTGTATAGCGCTTTACTCAGTCCCTAAGGACCCCAAAGCGCTTTACACTACATTCAGTCATTCACCCATTCACACACACATTCACACAATGGCAATGGCAGCTACATTGTAGCCACAGCTGCCCTGGGGTGCACTGACAGAGGCGAGGCTGCCGGACACTGGCGCCACCGGGCCCTCTGACCACCACCAGTAGGCAAACATAACACATACACATGTAAAACACTGTCAATATTTTCCATATCTACTTAAGTTTTGTCTAATTTCTTCATCCATCTGTTTCCTGTTCATATCTTTTCAGTAATCTACAGAACTATAGCCCTCACGTCTGAAGTCATGAAGTGTTTTGAGCGGAAAGTGTCGCAGCACACCAGAAACTCTCTATCCCCCTCCCTCGACCCCTACCAGTTTGCTTACAGAGCAAATAGGTCAACCTAGGACACCATCACCATCACCCCACACAGAGGCTGAGCCATCTGGAGAACAGGAGGAGCTAAGTGAGGATGCTCTTTGTGTGCTACAGCTCAGCATCAACACCATAAGCCTATATTTATTTTGTTTCCCCTCACATAATGAAAAGCAGAAACATGCTGTTTGATAAGACTCACTTATAATTCTGCACTGATTTCTTTTTGTTGCTCCCATCATGAGCAAAACTTGACAGAAAAAAACCATGAACAATATCTGCTTTTACTAAAACAGAGGAGACACAAGGTTTCAGAAACAACTGAGGCAATGCACAGACTGTCAGAGTTATGAAAATGAGTCTACATACAGCAGAATTCTAGTCACTGTGGGTTATTGGATGTTGTTTATTGTAGGTCTTATCCTTGTGTTAATCAGTATATTCTGCTTTTATGGCATATTATGACCAAGAAGTCTAATAAGTGTTTTGAGAGCAATTGTCAGGCGTTGTGTGGACGCGAGGAAGAAGGAACCCAAACGCAGGACTGGCAGGTAGGTGAAGGTTTATTATAGGGAATGGGTGAACAGAGGGTGAACGGACACTGACTGGCTAGACAACTGAACGGCTGACTGAACTGAGGGAACACACGGGAAGGACAACGTAGCATCAATGACACGACAGTGAACGAGTAGAAACAGAGTGCTTAAATACACAGACTTACCTGTTCAAGTCACTCCCCTCCTGGCAAAGCCTGCGATTGGAAAGACAACACGCAACAGACGAAGGATGGAAAGATCTGCAGATGCACAAAGACAAACAGACATGTGGGATAACTCTGACAGCGGTTCTGAGAGTGATTGCTCGGGGTACTGGCTAAGAGCACCTGTTGAAAGGACTGTGAGAAGGAACCTGGACCATGAGCAACACCCTGCATCTCAGTCATACCAGACCAAAGAACCTATTAGAGTGACAACAAACACAAAAAATGGACATTCACCTGTGCAGACGATGGAAGACATACTGACTATGCCTGAGCATTCACCATCCGTCAGCATTGAACAATTCGAAGAGGAAACTGGGAGAGAATGCTCACACCTGCCATGTTCTCTGAGAGAGGAGATGGAAGAAATGGAAGTGGGTAGTGACAACCTATCTGAACCCAGAGGGTCTGGTGAGGAGTGTGAAACTCATTCGCAGTCTAACGTACAGGTTCAACCACCGGGACATACTTGTACGGACATTAGAAGATCTACCCGTCACAGGAAGCCACGACAGTTTCTGACTTATGAATCACTGGGTAAACCCTCAGTGCAGTCACATGCGGCAGTTAATCTAGTTGGGGAACGCACAGCACCACAGTTACCTGCCACAACCATACCATTATACACTGTATTTCCATACCCACCATTGGCAATTGTGCCGCCCGTGTGTATGTCACAGTCACCAATGTACTGCACCCCAATACCATACTCACCATACCAGTATCACGCATCACTGACCCCATCTGCATACACACCACCCCCACTGCTTGTTTCATAACTAGTTCTTGGACTGATAAGAGTTAATAAGAATTTGAGAAGCAAAAGTTAAAAATGTCATGATTTTGTGAATGTTGGGAGCCATTTTATTTTTGTCAGGGAGTGTGTGATACCCACTAATGTGTGATCACATTTATGTGAATTAATTTAAGTAATTTCACTTTCAATGTAAGTGATATTTCCATTTGGAAATGCCCTAAATAACTACAGTAATTGTAACAGGAAACTTGGTAACAACCCTGGGATATTTGTAGCGGACGCTTCATTTTTATACCAATAGGTGGCAGTGTGAGACCATGGTTTGGCCTGTTGTTAGCAGCCTGAAGCGCATGCTCCGCGCTGTTTTCTCATAATGGCGGAGTATTCAGGAAACGGCAAGCCACATCTCCCTGTCTGATCATTTCTTTCCTGTTTACAGGTTCGTATTGTGCCCGAAATAGAATATAATAGCAATCACATCCATTATATAGCATAGACTAACCATTACAGTTGGAAAGTGAAAGCGTACAACATTGTGTAGTACAGTAAATTACACTTTTGTAAGTATTTGCAGGGCTCGCAAAATCGCTAGCCCGACGTCCTGGGGCTAGCGATCTTTCCAGTCGGGCTACCAAAATCTATCTCTGCCCTGCCCGTCGGGCTATTGTAGGAAGGAAAAATATATGTCAATGCTTTTGCATTCTTTCGGAAATGTAGCTGGGTAATTATGTCATTGGCATCGATGAGCCACTGTCAATATGTGACATATTGAAATCGCGTTTGAATTTGTGCTTGTTTTTTGCTTTCACTTTGCAATCGCGCGAACTGTGTATAGAGAGCGACAGCACTGATCTGTGAGTGATGATAATTTGTGCACCAATTCCTCTGACATTGTCTTATCAATCGTTAGCTTACTACGCAAACATGACAAGTGAAATCTCCCGCAGCTTAAACATGTGAGAGGTTGATCGCGCAGAGAATCGCTGAGCTTATGTGTGTGTGTGTGTGTGTGTGTGTGTGTGTGTGTGTGTGTGTGTGTGTGTGTGTGTGTGTGTGTGTGTGTGTGTAAAAGCAGCAGGATATATATTTTAGTTCTGCTGAGCCAAATAAGACAGGTCAGGGTGAAGAAGTGACAGCCAAAGAAAAGCTTACCACAAAATGGAAAAGTTATGACAAATCAGACTATAAGGCAAAAAGAAGGTGTGCAGCTTTATGGTTTCATGGACAAAAGAATTTCTGTGGCTGCAATATGACGAGCTAAATAACCAGGGCTGCACATAAGTGGTCCGCAGGTGCGCATTCGCTGTCAAAATAAAAAAAAAAAACGCGCACAAGATATGAAGTTGCAACGGCTGTTTGCATACATAAGATTTTCTGGAGGAGGACAGACATTTGTTTAGAACTCTTAAAGATGTCGAAGAAGCTCCTTTAAGCAATTACTTTGGTGTTCCTCCACCTCCAAACGAATGTCAGAAGGAGTCCGAACCACAAAAGAAGCGCGTATTCTCAGAAAAGTGGTTGCAGGAGGTGAGCTGGCTTCAAACAAATGATGAACGCACAGATGTGGTGTGGAATGTGCCGTGAAAATCCCACTCTAGCGGACAAAAACAGTGCTTTTTATATGGACGCAAACGCGCGTTGCAACTTCTTATCTGGTGCGCGTCTTTTATTTTGACAGCGAATGCGCACATGCGGACCACTTATGTGCACTCGTGTAAATAACATAATGTTCTGCCGGGTGTGGTGTTGGTTTTCCCTCGATTTCTGAGTCGACAAGCGCCTTTGTTACTGGGACCAGTCATTTTAAGAAAGGCCCACATTAGAACCCATGAGAAATGCAAGAAATGCATTATTGCTCAGTCTGCAATATCTTTCCCAGAACAAACACCAATTGCAAATAACATACTAAAAATAAACCTGAAAAATCTGTTTAGAACAGCTACTATGTTGCAAAGAGTGAACTACCACTGGCACAATTTAGCAGTCTTTGCAAACTTCAAAAAGCAAATGGCCTAGATCTTGGTTCCACTTGTCTCTTACCCGTGACTTCAGTGGAAATTTCAAATTCAGGATCTCACACAGGCTGATTCATGTCCTACACAGTTCTTACAAGTTCATAGAAATTTCTGTTCAATTAGAACCAAGTATTTGAGTTGATGATTGTAATTTTTATACAATGTTGTAATTTGTTTTTCAACAATTTTTTGATTAATGTTTTGTTTCCTTTACAATATGATACATTAAAGTATCATATTGTAAAGGAAACAAAACATCAATCAAAAAATTGCTCTCTTTTTTATTCGGGCTGCTTAAATTTATTTTGGGCTACCAAAAACTGAAGAGTCCCTGCCCAAAGGGCTACCAGGGATTTTGAAATTTTGAGACCCCTGATTTGTTTACGGCTTTAGCAGCATGCTAAGGTTAGCATGTTAGTTTGGGTCGCACACCTCCTATGCTCTGTGATGTTAGTGATCGGCTCCACCGTTATTCTGTATTGTTTTAGTATCTTGTTTCTGCCATAAAGTGTTTCCGTGAATTCAGTGCACATGTCAAGATGGTGCTGATTATACCATTCTTTCAAGCTATTTGAGATTTATAGATTTGTCCTGTTGGAATTCATTTTGAACCAAGTCTTACAAGAAAATTGGTCATGTTTATAACATTGGAATGTGTTATGGAGAATGTGTGTGTGAGCTATGTTAAGAATAAGTAAATACACAGTTGTAATACTGTAAAAGTAATGAAAGGAGTGCATAATTGTGAATTTTAATAAATAATGGCGGAGTATTCAGGAAACGGCAAGCCACGTCTCCCTGTCTGATCATTTCTTTCCTGTTTACAGGACACATATATAGCTGTCTACAGGTGCTGCCACCCGGTACCTGTAACACTTACCTGCCCGTTGGTCTGGGGGTGGTATGGAGTGGAGACGGCATGTTTAATATTCAGCATGCTGAAAATGCTGTTGTTGAGCTGCAGTGAAATGAGCAAACTTGGCCTAAATACATCATATCATATCATATCATATCAAGGTATGAATAACACTTTCACAAGTTTTACATGGTTCACAAACTCCTTTCCTTGTTCAGTGATGATTTTCCTGACCATGCCAAACGTGTATAACTTAGAGGTCATGATTGCAGAGACCTCAGCTGCAGTTGGACTTAAGAGGTTCTGCAATCACCCACTTAGTATACACATCGGTCATTGTCAGGACATATCGGTTCCCTAGACGTGATTCCGGGAGTGGTCCAATTAAATCCATGCCCAGCTCCTCCCAAGGTTCTTTTACCTGCAGGTCACAGAACTTATCAAATTAAAATTTAAAGCTACCCTGCAGCACAAAAGCTAGCATGAAAATAAAATTGGTGTTGGGGGATCTTTATGAAAATAGTATATTTAAATCATATGGAAAACTTGCAGAAGAATTTGATTTACCTAGACAGGAATTTTGGAAATATCTGCAACTAAGACATTTGATGGCCAATACATGTGGTTCATTCGCAAAGTTCCCTTTAAGCTGCGACATTCTAGAGGAAATAAAAAAAACCTTTGGGCGTGGACAAGAGGCATCAGCTTATTACAAAATGCTTTTATTAGCTTCTGATCCTAACACACTGTCCCTCAGAAGAACGTGGGAAATGGACTTAAATCTCAACTTTACAGTGGAGGAATGGAATGGCATCCTCAGGAATCTGAAAAAAATGTCACGCGAATTACGTTCAAGATTGGTTCAATTTAAGATTTTAATTAGAGTATACTGGACACCCTCACGGTTGCATAGGGTGGGTCTAGCGACTGATGATACATGCTGGAAATGCCAGCAAGGAAGTGGCACACTTTTACTTTTGCTTTGGGGGTGCTCCAAAGTCCAAGATTATTGGATTCATATTCACACTGTAGTAGAGAAGGTTGTAGGTCAAGGGGTCCCATTTATGAACAGTCTTTATGTATTAGGAGACCCTTCAGCTTTGAGTCACTTATCCACTTCTCTTGCTCATTGGGTACAAACGGCGATTATGCTGGGGAGGAAGCTGCTGATGAAAGAGTGGAAGGCCTCATCGACTCCTACCTATCTCTTTGGGACAAGTGGCAGCTTACAAAAGATTATCATATAGACTGCTAAATAGACTGGACGACTATAATGATAAGTGGGCTAATTACTTTTTACATACAGGTCAGTGACGTATCCGGCTAAAGTAGTTAAGTTCGGACTAAATAGGATAGCTGTAATCTGGTCTATGTGAAATGTTGGCATCACTTTTTTTTTTTTTTTTTTTTTTTTGGGATGGAAATATGCATTGATGCTCAATTTTTTCTGTTGTTGTTACTGGGAATGTCCATTCTGCTATTTTTTGGGTGGTTTTTTTTTGGGGGGGGGGGGGGGGGGTCTGGGGTTTTTTTTTTTTTTTTTTTTTTGTGTATATTAAAATCTAATAAAGTTTGAGTCATAAAAAAAAAAAGAAAATGAAATTGGTGAACAGGCTTTAAGATGTACCTTGATGGGATCTAATGCTGGTGCCACAGTCTTGATTGGGTCATTCATCTGGCAGCGATGACAGCATCTGACCTGAAAGATGTATCCCAAAAAATATTTCAAGGATACCGTAAAACAAGTTGATGTAAATTAATAACAATTTTTAAAAAAACAGACACACACACACAGAAACTAATGTTGATATGTAAGTGTGCAAGTAAAGACATGGTTCTGATTTATCTTGTTAACAGAAATAAGGACATACCCATTCACCGATGTCCTGGTTCAATGTTGGCCAGTAATAGCCAGCAACTACCCTGTTCCGGGTACCTCTGACACCATTGTGGTTCCCGGTACCAGGGTTATTGTGGCATTCCATCAAAACCGACTTCTTCTCCTCCTCTGACTAGAGATGGCACGATACCACTTTTTTATGTCCGATACCGATACCGATATCATAAATTTGGATATCTGCCGATACCAATATGAATCCGATATAGTGTTTTTTAATCAACAAAACAGTTTTTTTTTAAATATCTTGCTGCATTTCGTATAAGTTCATACTCAAGTTTAAAACAACAACTACACTAAAGCTATTCTGTTATACCTGTATGCAAAAAAAAATGTTTAGCTTACTAGGGTATATATATTAGACTTAATAGTCACTATATACAGTAATTGACTTGTATTCATTTTACATCAAATTAAAACTTTGGGTGTCAGATAATTATTTATTAAAAGCTTTTAAATGAGAATAAGAAAGAAAAGTATGTCTTTGTGCCCCCTTTTCCCTGTTAATGCCCTATCGGCCCCCCTGGCTAAACTTTGCTAGATCCGCCCCTGCACAGTTACCAGCCGTCAGCTACGTAGAAAAAGATCCTCGAGTAGAAAGTAATATTACAGTTTTTTGTGAATGCTTAAACCCTAACTGTGATTCCTGTAGCACAATCTCTAAAACTATTCAGACTTATAGCAAAACCACTCACTGAGTTTGCAAAACTAAAAGCACAAAAACTGCTTTGCACTCAGTTTGCAATTTTGTAACACACACTTTGCAAAACTGTAGGCACAATTCACTGCACAACACTCAATTACCAAATTTCCAACACACTCCTAGCAAAAGTATACACATGTATGGCTATCATTAACACTAATTTGCCAACTGTCTGGCACACTTTCACATGTGAAAACTTTTTTAGATAATTAGTTCACTTTGCAATCAGCCTAAGCACTATAATCCAGGTAAGCTGTGTGTGCGGAGTACAATGGAGGGAGCAGAAAGAGTGAGAAGTAGAGGAGGCCGAGGAAGAGGACGTGGAGGTGAAGAAGTAGGATGAAGAGGACGACAAGGACAAGGAGGAGCAAGAGGAAGACGAGGAGGGAGGAGAGGAAGATGAGGAGGGGTGAGAGGAAGGGTAGGAAGAGTAAGAAATAGAATCACTGATGACATCAGAGCTACAATAGTGGACCATGTAATCAACCGTGGAATGACCCTGAGGGTAGCTGGCCAACGGGTCCAGCCTAACTCGAGCCGCTACACTGTAGCAAGTACCATAAGGACATCTTGAAATGAGAATCGGTGAGTATAGTCACTTCGCACAAAGATTTGTAGCACTGCCATATGCCAATGAGAAACACACCAATACCATTGATGTAAAAATACTGAAATTGTTACTTTACAGAATTGCTAGATGACCAGATGCTGGGGCAGAGGAAGCATGTTCACTGCAGACCAAGTAACCCATATAGTCATTATGGCGGTTGCAAATAATCCTATACTTGGAAATAAACACTTGTGTTTGTTTTGATGTGTTTGAATAAACACCAGTACTTGAAGTTTGGATCCCTCTATGCTTATGGATCTATGACAGAAGTATGAGCTCAAACTGACATAGCCTACCTTGTGCACAGAGAAAGCAAAAGCCAGATGTGTTTTGTATTCATACCATCAGTGTGCAGTTGGCGCATTGTGTGCTTAGTAGATGATGGCTTGTGTGTACTGTTTGATACGGAAACACCATTTTTACGAAGGTGTGAAGAGTTAATCTAGCTGTGTTTGCTTTTGCAAGAGAACTACAATGTTTTGATTATTGGGTGACAGGTTTTCTTATTTGTGTGAAGAGTTTTGCAAAATTAGCCAATAGTTACAATAAATGTGCTTAAGCAATCAGAAAAAACTGTAAATAAATTCTAACAACAGCTTATCAAGCTTAAACGTGCTGCTGTTGTTCAGCCGCTGGTTTCCTCTTTCTGGTGCAAAGTGGGCCAAAAACAAACAAGAGAGACGGACTCCCGACAGAAAAGCCGATCAGCTGATCATTAACCAGTTTCATGATTGAAGTAGCAGCAAGAAGAGGCAGTCGCTTGTTAAGCTTAACGCAGGAATGCTTTAAATTCAGAGATGGACTTACACACTTGCTTTACTTCTCTCGGGGATAACTTTGTCGGAAATGAAATGCCGGGTTGCTAGCGAAGCTCCACGTGCTATCCAGACCACCGACAGGTCCCGCATGCCACAGCCGCTCTATCACGTGATGCATACTGCTCCGACATGCTAACGTTCTGAGGCGAGTTACGGCTTGTTGCAAGTTTTGTGAGGTGCTTTCGTGATATTTAATGGATCGGATTACATTTTTTATTTTTCTCCGATATCCGATCCAGTAATTTAGGTCAGTATCGGACCGATACCGATACGTAATATCGGATCAGTCCATCTCTACCTCTGACATGACTACCAGGCGCATGCACTGCATACTGGGGCCAGTGTAGAAGAGTCTGTTGTCTGTTATAAGATGAAAATGAAAAAAGCTAAGAGAGTTGCTGACGACATTAAATAAAATGTCTGATAAAGTTTGGGACAATGTATCGTACTGCTACTAGCTAGCATGACGGAGTTTCTATACAGCTGGGTGGGTGCTATGATGTTACTGATGTAGAACTTTATTTTGTTCATAAGGTTAATTATTAGAGTTGCCAACCATCCCGTAAAAAACGGAATGGTCTCGTATTCAGAGAAAATATTACGCGTTTCGTATTGAGGTGAAAAGGAATGCAGTTTGTCCCGTACTTCAGCTACAATGAAAAAGACACAAAGCTGGAGTTACTCTGCGTCTTTACGCTGCACAGCTGCCTCTTCTTCTCTCATTCTCTCCCCCCTCCCTCTCCTGTTGCTACTTCAATCATGAAACTGATCAATGATCAGCTGATCGGCTTTTCTCTCGTTTGTTTATCGCCCACTTTGCACCAGAAAGAGGAAACCAGCGGATGTAGCGCTAAACAGCAGCACGTTTAAGCTTGATCAGCTGTTGTTAGAATTTATTTAATATTAATTTCTAGTATCAGCTGATGTTTGCTGGAGCCACAGCTGTAAAGCTGCTGGTCATGATATCGGTTTGAATATGTGGTGAGAGGGAAAAATGAGGATGAAACCAGGAGATGTCCTTACTGAATCATCAGAGCTGAACAGGTGATGGAGAAACAGGTTTACCTTTTAGGTGACATGAATGAGTTGAAGGGAAGTTATGAACTGTTTCTGAGAGACAAATAACACCAGGATCCTTTTTCCGATCGGGTTTCTGGTACGGATCGGGTAGCGACACCCGACACAGGTATCGAAGCTTTGACACACAGGACACATCACTAACCGACTGTAATTTAACTTTCTCAAATATCTAGGAGTTTGTAGCGGCGTTGTATAGTGAGGAAATCCGTGTGCCTGCTGAACTTGCAGCGGGACTTCCAAGCTGTGCGTGTAATTTAACACTTTTAGTTTAAGGCTGTTTTTGCATCAGCAGAAATTGTTGTGAATGTGTCTCAAGGGATTCACACATACACACAACACAAGTGGAGATCAAACAATCACCGGTGTCACGTCTGCACAGCTGTTCTATATGTGAGCTGTGGGGCGTAGCCGGGCGTGCCGGGGTGTCTTAAAGAAATATCCACACGCCACATATGGAATATGTAACGGTGTGGAGAAATAGTCTCTCACTAAGAGAACTAAGAGAACCAAAGTTACTCCGTAACCGTACGATTAGTTCCTCAAAGTTTGGTCTCCCTTGCTTTTTTATTTGCCAGATGAATTGTCCCAATTGTTGAGAGGGGCCAGTTGTCTTTAGTGTGCCTCCAGGTAAATTGGAAGTCAGCACAAAGGATGGGAGTTCACTTTTGTCTCTTATTTTTTGAAATCTGTGGGGGGTTTTCACTCAGGTGGGGGGGGGGGGGGGGGGGGGGGGGGGGTCTTTCTCTCCTCCTTTTCCCATATATGTGTTTTGTTTGTCTCCTTATTTATGAAGAAGGAGTCCTTTTATGATCTACAACGTACTTTTATTATTCAATCTTAGCCAGCCAGAAGAACAAGAGTATCTCACCGCTTCTTAGCTCGCATGCCCATGTTAACAGATAGGGCCACCTTGTGGTATGGCATGAAACTACATTAATTTACAGCAACAGCTGCTGATCATTACAATATGTATCTGTAAATGTACGTAATGATTTGAAATGTATGGGATTCTGTTTGTTTTTCACTTTGTGCTGTTAATGAATAAAAACTGTTGAATCATAAAGGGGTTTGGATAATTAGCACATTCCCTAGAACTGTTTCAGCTGCTCGACAGGCTTAATTCAGTGCAATGTACAACAAAATGAAAAGAAGTGTTTTTAATGTTGATAATCACAGGTTCCCATCTGTTTTGCACCAGTTTTTAATCCTTCTCAGAGTTCGTGTCATCAGAATTGTCAAGGCTAGAAACTGTTTTCAGTAAGTTCAAACGTAAGTATTTAAATAAGAGACTGTCTGAAAAGGTAGCATTCATTAAATTAGCGCAGGCTTCTTCTGACCTATCGCAACAGTCCACTTCACTGTACACTGAAACGGACAGAGCGGCTGCTCTCGCACTGCTGGTTGAGTCATTGGAGCCTCAGGCAGAAGTCATCTTTATGGCAGTAATCTTTTGAAGAAGCCTGTATATAATTACACTTTATTTAAAGTAAACAAGTTTACATATAAAATGCACATACACATACAATTACATATACAAAACCATGAGCACATACAAAAAGGAGAAACAAGGAGGAAAATCTAGCATCTGAGTCCACACAACGTTCACAAGACTTACAGTTTTAATTCGTTCCAGGGGAAAACTTTCCCAAGTTTCAGGTCCATTGTTCGTCTTCTCCGCAGGTCTGTAATGATATGTTTACTCAGCACATCACTACTTATCATCTTTTGTTCAAGTACTCCTTTGGCACGGGTTTTCCAAATATGTGTGTTTATTACACACATTACTAACCAAAAGAGTCTCCTTTTGTCGTCACACATTTTTTCTTTAAACAAACCATATTTAACTGCTTTAATATTAACATCCACATCATAGCCAATCTCTGTCATCTTCTGTCTTATCTCAGTTGTCCTATAACAATCCAATAGAAGATGTTCTAGGGTCTCATCTTTATCACAGTCTGTCATAGGACATTTCATGGTGGTAACAAAGCAACTCCATTGTACCACCGCTCTCACAGGGAGGCGCCCGAGCGAGATGAGCCATACCACGTCTCTCATGCTTTCAGATAATAATTTGTCTTGTATATTTTTAACTATTGAAAGGTTTTCATCTTCATTTGCATACTTATATTGAATTACACCTTCATTTTTGGTTTCATTAATTTTTTTATAGATATTTTTTGTATTATCTTGGAGAATATTTAATTTATAATTACCATCTCCTTCCTTTAATACTAAATATTTGTTACCCACGTGGTACATTGAGCTTTCTGCAGTGAAGTTCTTGACAAAAATAAGTTGCAAACACATTCAGAATTTGAGTGTGCTGCATGTCATGAATAGTTGCTGCTTTGGATGCAGGTCACGTGGAAGCCAGACGAGGGAGATGTTACGCAGAGAATAAAGCGGCGACAGTAACCTGAGAATACGGTGTCATGTCTGCCTCAACACTACGGTCAGTATATGGCCCACTTAAAAAAAAAAAAAATAATAATAAAAAAAACCAAGAAAAACAAACCAAGAAAAAACCCCACCTACCGCAACTACTGCAGAGCTGTATCACACATCAAAAGCTTTTCCAATACGGGCTCCAAGTCAGATTGACCATTTATATGAAAAGAAGTTTGATAGAACTTGACTAAACAAACAAAAGAGATAGGATCAGCTCTACAGAAGAGATGGGTGGCCCTGAAAAGGACCTTTGTTGCCATTGTTGTTGTCGTCAGTGCAGTAAGCTTAACCACCAAAGCCGTACAGAGTGCGGCCCTGTCGCTTGAGAGCGTACACCACATCCATGGCGGTGACGGTCTTTCTCTTGGCGTGCTCGGTGTAGGTGACGGCGTCGCGGATGACGTTCTCCAGAAACACCTTCAACACGCCACGGGTCTCCTCGTAGATCAGACCAGAAATACGCTTCACACCACCACGGCGAGCCAGGCGGCGGATAGCTGGCTTAGTGATGCCCTGGATGTTATCACGAAGCACCTTACGGTGACGCTTTGCGCCTCCTTTGCCGAGTCCTTTACCTCCCTTTTTTTTTTTTTTTTTTAAAATCACTTTATTTAAATATCAATATTCACAATTACAAATACACATAATACAAGCGCCATGCACAAAATTATTCACATCTTATTTTACATATTACAATAATAAAAGCTCCCACGGCAAATCATTTCCTAATTTCATATCTCTCGTTTTTCTTCTTCTCAGCTCAGTGACAATGTTTTTACATACGGTGAAACTACTTATCATCTTTTGTTCTATAACACATTTAGCTCTTGTTTTCCATATGTGGACATTTATAATACACATCACCAACCAAAACAATCTTCTTTTATTTTCACTCATCTTTTCTTTAAACAAACCATATCTTACTGATTTTATATTATTTTCAATATTAAAACCTAGTTTTTCCATCCTCCTTCTTATTTCAACCGTCCTGTAACACGATATCAATAGATGATCAAGAGTTTCGTCTTCATCACAATTCTCCATAGGGCATTTCTTAGTGGTAACGAAGCAACTCCACAGAACCACAGCTCTTACTGGGAGACGTCCGACAGAGATAAGCCACACTGTATCTCTCATGTTCTCGGATATTACTTTGTCATATATGTTTTTAACTATTTTCTGATTTTCTTCTTTTTCCACAGCCTTATATTGTATCATACCTTCATTTTTTTTTAGATTGATTTTATTATATATCTGTTTTGAATTTAATTGTAAAAGATTTAAATCATCCAATTTCCACTGATCCACAAGATCCCCAAACACAAGTTTAAAGTATGGCACTCCCGTTCAGGCTCTCCCTTTCATTTTTTTCCACAAAGATTCCTTCCCTTGGATCCAGTGGGTGCTTCGCTCAAATGCGCTATATACATTTTTTAGAAAAGGAATCATCAAATTAACACTAAGATCTGGCGCTCCTAATCCTCCATTTTCTTTTCCTTTATACATTAATTTCCTCTGTGTTACTTCGCGGTTTGTCCCCCAAATCAATTTGGTACACAATTTACTTAATTTAATAACAGTTTTGTGAGGAGGGGGAAAGACAGTAGCCAGAAACAACATCTTTGAGACTACATGTGTTTTCACGATATTCACACGCGCTTTATAGTTTGTATTTTTATTGTCCCATTTAGCTACTTCGTTTTCTATTTCACTCTCTTTCTTTTTCCAATTCAAAAGACATGGATCATTTTTAGTAATCCGAATACCTAAAATCTTCATCTTCTTGTTAGTTTTTAAATCAATTACAGGTTCTTTTAAGTTTTGTCCAAACCAAACTCCTTCGGTCTTTTCCTGGTTTAGCTTAGCACCAGAAGCTTGTTCGTATTTTGTTAGCAAATCCTTAAGTATTGATAGCTCCTTTTGATCTTTAATAATTACAGAGACATCATCCGCATAAGCAAGGGCTGTCACCTTGTAGGTGTCATTTAGGATGTATCCAGTAAAACGGCTATCACTATTGATTGTTTTAAGTAACGGATTTATTGCTAGAACATATAAGGCTGCGCTTAAAGGACATCCTTGTTTCACTCCACATTCGACATGGAAGGGTTCGGTCAGTCTTCCGTTTACTTTAATCTGGACAAGGGATTTTTTATATAATACTTTAATCATGGAGATGAAGGTTTCAGGCATATTATATGCTTTCATTACTTCCCACAAATAAGAGTGGGAGATGTAATCAAAAGCTTTCCTTTGGTCAAGACTTAAAATAAAAAATTCTGTGTCTTTTCTACTGTAAATTATTTCACGCAGAGTACATAAATTATCCCACATCAGACGACCTCTTATTGCACATGTTTGCTCTTTTTCTATAATTTTATCTAATACCTCTTCAAACCTATTCATAATTATTTTAGCAAATATTTTATAATCAACATTCATTATTGTCAATTGTCTATAATTATTTATATTATCTCTTTCCCCTTTCTTATATAGCAAACACATTAATCCATTATAAAAGGAGTCACCCAAAGTTCCCTCATGCATGCCTTCATTAAAGACAGTGGCTAAAAATTTGGATATTTCATTCACAACTATTTTATAAAATTCGGACGGAAGCCCATCTAAACCAGGGGTTTTGTTTATGTTTAACTGACTGATCGCACATTCTACCTCCTCTTTAGTAATATTTCCTAAAAGTGAGGTATATTGGATGGAGTCCAGAGGTTCTATTTTACTTAACAAATATTTTACTGCACTTGTTTTTGTAGATAACGGAGAGAACATATGGGCACATAGCCTTCTGATAACTCGCCTTTTATCTACTTCTTTTACGAAGGAGTTTCCTCCCTCATCTCTTATAGAAGAAATGAACTCATTATTACGTTTCTTTTGGTTAGCACCAATCATATAATCTTTATTACCATTTATATCACCTCCCATTGATTTTTGTATGTTAAATAATATTTCATTATTTACTTTTTCAATACTAACTCTAAGTTCTTCAGTCTGGTTCTCTTCATCCTCTTTTCTAAATTTTTTATTCTTCAACAATATGTATTGATTTACTTGTTCGTTATACTTTATATTTTTTGCATAATTTATTTCTCTACATTTAAATTTAAAAAAATTTCGCATCCATTCTTTCAGTATCTCCCACAATTGTATATCAGATGTTGTGAGTTTTTTAAGTTGCAAAACTTTCACAATTTCTGCCTTTAATTCCAAAACTAGTGCCCCGTCACTTAGACAGCTCGTATTTAATTTCCAATAAGTGGAAGGGGGGTCAGTGCCACACAAAATCGTAGCTCTGACTACCTTATGATCAGAGAAATCAGTTACGAAATCATTATATCTTAAAGCTACAATCTCGGAAGATATATAAATCCTATCTATTCTAGTTTTAGAGGATGAGTCAAACCTTGTAAAATGAATTGTCTGAGGGTTTAAGATCCTATATAAATCCCTAAGAGATGCGTCATTACATATTTGTGTAAGTAATTTGCCTTCCCTGGACTCTTTGAAAATCGTACTAGCAATCCTATCATTCTCTTCCGTAACCATATTAAAATCCCCACATAGAACAGTATTAAACCCACATTCCAACAAATGTCTCATTTTCTTTAGCAATTGCATTTTCTTTGTTCTTTCTGGTGCGGTATACACATTAATTAACCGAAATTTTTGACCCCCATAATGGCAATCAACAAGTAACAGCCGTCCTGGTATTATATCTCTTTTCTTTATGATGTTCACATGAGTGTTTTTGAAGAAAAAGCCCACCCCGTCTGCACTATCTTCCCCTATTGAGACTACTGAGTGGCTTGGACCCCATAATTTAATCAGTTCTTCAACATCTTCCTTGGTTTTCAATCTTAATTCTTGTAGGCATAATATGTCATAGTCCAGTTTTTGCAGAAAAAGCACTTTCTTCTTCCTTAGTCTTTCTGATTGTAACCCTCTAACATTCCATGTTATTATTTTAAGAATGCTCATATTTATGTAGTAGGAGGGTTATTCAGTAGAGGGAGGGAACATTGTAAATTCAACAGTACCTTGCGGAGGGCTGGATCGATCGTCTTTTCTTTTATCTCTGCCATAAGACGCCATCGAGACACTTCTTTTCCTTCCTCCTGTCGTTGTTTCATTGACCAATTCCTCCATCGCAGGATGCTGTTTGTTAAGAAAGATCCCTATTTGTGGATCCACATCATCTTGTCCTGCAGGATCATCTGTAGGAGAAATCTCCACAGGAGTCGAAATGGGTGATTCTTCACTATCACTTGCACTTAGATAGCTTTCAGATGAATTTTCTTCCTCGCTTTCTCTTCGCTCGTCATCGCTCTCACATTCCACATCAGAGGTTTGTGAGAAGGATTGGTCTCCCGGTTCCTCTCCACCTCCAACTGCCATTTCTTCGGGTTGTCTTGGAAGTGTCAAATCCTCTTTTATGTTGTTATTGTGTGTCTGCGGCTCCGTTACTCCCGGAAGATTTGTTGTGTTACGACTGCCTGGTTCTTGTCCTGAGGCAGCATCTGAGACAGCCAATGGATTTATCGAGGACACATTTCCATGTGCGGGCCTTTCCTGTAGCGGGGCTGGATTTGAAACCACTGACAGCGCTGAGATGGTTGGAAGGTTCGTGCGAAAAGCACCCGTGGAGGGCTGCTGGGAAGCTTTAGTTATATTAGCAAAGGATTTGGGACATTTAAAGAAGGTGTGTCCCTTCAGTCCGCATAGAGAACACTCGCTGTCATTTTGGCATTCTTTAGCTTTATGACCCAACTCCCCGCATTTCCAGCACTTAAAGGTAGGACAGTCTCTTACTTGGTGGTCTAAAGCTTGGCAGACGAAACATCTGTTTGCCTGTCCAGGATATATGACACGCCCATTAAAAGGGCCCAAAGAGATGGAGTTAGGGATGGAAACCATATGACCTGCTCCATCTCTCCGCATTCGTACTTTGAATTTTCTTACTCCGTACCATAAGCCGAATTTGTCAACCGGCTTCACAGGAGGTTGCAAGACTTCACAGTACCTTTGTAGATAGAGCTCAATGTCTTGGTCTGGAACTCTCCCTGTCCAAAATTTCACCACAATTGTTGTGACTTCTAGCTGGACTGGAGATTCTACAGACCATTCCTTCCACTTCGGGTGATTTAAGTTGGTATGATGAATTTCCAAGAACCGTCGTAAGGGGGCTTCTTGAAGGAAGCACAGCTCAAACTCTCTTCTATTGGGTAACGAAATGAAAGAATAGATGTCCTGAGGGTTTACCCAAGAAGATTGGAAAAGGAGTTCCTCCGCCACATAATCGCGGGAGGGTGGGTCGTTACTTCCACCATATTTCAACCTTACCCATAGGTTGCCAAATTTAGAGGCATAGGGCAAAGGCACATAAGGGGGCATGTTCAAGAACACAAGGGCTACAAGCAGAAGGGAAGGGATAAACTCAGGCGACAAAACCTCCCTTTCTTTTTTTTTTTTTTTTTTTTTTTTTTTATTTAAAAATCACTTTATTTAAATATCAATATTCACAATTACAAATACACATAATACAAGCACCATGCACAAAATTATTCACATCTTATTTTACATATTACAATAATAAAAGCTCCCACGGCAAATCATTTCCTAATTTCATATCTCTCGTTTTTCTTCTTCTCAGCTCAGTGACAATGTTTTTACATACGGTGAAACTACTTATCATTTTTTGTTCTATAACACATTTAGCTCTTGTTTTCCATATGTGGACATTTATAATACACATCACCAACCAAAACAATCTTCTTTTATTTTCACTCATCTTTTCTTTAAACAAACCATATCTTACTGATTTTATATTATTTTCAATATTAAAACCTAGTTTTTCCATCCTCCTTCTTATTTCAACCGTCCTGTAACACGATATCAATAGATGATCAAGAGTTTCGTCTTCATCACAATTCTCCATAGGGCATTTCTTAGTGGTAACGAAGCAACTCCACAGAACCACAGCTCTTACTGGGAGACGTCCGACAGAGATAAGCCACACTGTATCTCTCATGTTCTCGGATATTACTTTGTCATATATGTTTTTAACTATTTTCTGATTTTCTTCTTTTTCCACAGCCCTATATTGTATCATACCTTCATTTTTTTTTAGATTGATTTTATTATATATCTGTTTTGAATTTAATTGTAAAAGATTTAAATCATCCAATTTCCACTGATCCACAAGATCCCCAAACACGAGTTTAAAGTATGGTACTCCCGTTCGGGCTCTCCCTTTCATTTTTTTCCACAAAGATTCCTTCCCTTGGATCCAGTGGGTGCTTCGCTCAAATGCGCTATATACATTTTTTAGAAAAGGAATCATCAAATTAACACTAAGATCTGGCGCTCCTAATCCTCCATTTTCTTTTCCTTTATACATTAATTTCCTCTGTGTTACTTCGCGGTTTGTCCCCCAAATCAATTTAGTACACAATTTACTTAATTTAATAACAGTTTTGTGAGGAGGGGGAAAGACAGTAGCCAGAAACAACATCTTTGAGACTACGTGTGTTTTCACGATATTCACACGCGCTTTATAGTTTGTATTTTTATTGTCCCATTTAGCTACTTCGTTTTCTATTTCACTCTCTTTCTTTTTCCAATTCAAAAGACATGGATCATTTTTAGTAATCCAAATACCTAAAATCTTCATCTCCTTGTTAGTTTTTAAATCAATTACAGGTTCTTTTAAGTTTTGTCCAAACCAAACTCCTTCGGTCTTTTCCTGGTTTAGCTTAGCACCAGAAGCTTGTTCGTATTTTGTTAGCAAATCCTTAAGTATTGATAGCTCCTTTTGATCTTTAATAATTACAGAGACATCATCCGCATAAGCAAGGGCTATCACCTTGTAGGTGTCATTTAGGATGTATCCAGTAAAACGGCTATCACTATTGATTGTTTTAAGTAACGGATTTATTGCTAGAACATATAAGGCTGCGCTTAAAGGACATCCTTGTTTCACTCCACATTCGACATGGAAGGGTTCGGTCAGTCTTCCGTTTACTTTAATCTGGACAAGGGATTTTTTATATAATACTTTAATCATGGAGATGAAGGTTTCAGGCATATTATATGCTTTCATTACTTCCCACAAATAAGAGTGGGAGATGTAATCAAAAGCTTTCCTTTGGTCAAGACTTAAAATAAAAAATTCTGTGTCTTTTCTACTGTAAATTATTTCACGCAGAGTACATAAATTATCCCACATCAGACGACCTCTTATTGCACATGTTTGCTCTTTTTCTATAATTTTATCTAATACCTCTTCCAACCTATTCATAATTATTTTAGCAAATATTTTATAATCAACATTCATTATTGTCAATTGTCTATAATTATTTATATTATCTCTTTCCCCTTTCTTATATAGCAAACACATTAATCCATTATAAAAGGAGTCACCCAAAGTTCCCTCATGCATGCCTTCATTAAAGACAGTGGCTAAAAATTTGGATATTTCATTCACAACTATTTTATAAAATTCGGACGGAAGCCCATCTAAACCAGGGGTTTTGTTTATGTTTAACTGACTGATCGCACATTCTACCTCCTCTTTAGTAATATTTCCTAAAAGTGAGGTATATTGGATGGAGTCCAGAGGTTCTATTTTACTTAACAAATATTTTACTGCACTTGTTTTTGTAGATAACGGAGAGAACATATGGGCACATAGCCTTCTGATAACTCGCCTTTTATCTACTTCTTTTACGAAGGAGTTTCCTCCCTCATCTCTTATAGAAGAAATGAACTCATTATTACGTTTCTTTTGGTTAGCACCAATCATATAATCTTTGTTACCATTTATATCACCTCCCATTGATTTTTGTATGTTAAATAATATTTCATTATTTACTTTTTCAATACTAACTCTAAGTTCTTCAGTCTGGTTCTCTTCATCCTCTTTTCTAAATTTTTTATTCTTCAACAATATGTATTGATTTACTTGTTCGTTATACTTTATATTTTTTGCATAATTTATTTCTCTACATTTAAATTTAAAAAAATTTCGCATCCGTTCTTTCAGTATCTCCCACAATTGTATATCAGATGTTGTGAGTTTTTTAAGTTGCAAAACTTTCACAATTTCTGCCTTTAATTCCAAAACTAGTGCCCCGTCACTTAGACAGCTCGTATTTAGTTTCCAGTAAGTGGAAGGGGGGTCAGTGCCACACAAAATCGTAGCTCTGACTACCTTATGATCAGAGAAATCAGTTACGAAATCATTATATCTTAAAGCTACAATCTCGGAAGATATATAAATCCTATCTATTCTAGTTTTAGAGGATGAGTCGAACCTTGTAAAATGAATTGTCTGAGGGTTTAAGATCCTATATAAATCCCTAAGAGATGCGTCGTTACATATTTGTGTAAGTAATTTGCCTTCCCTGGACTCTTTGAAAATCGTACTAGCAATCCTATCATTCTCTTCCGTAACCATATTAAAATCCCCACATAGAACAGTATTAAACCCACATTCCAACAAATGTCTCATTTTCTTTAGCAATTGCATTTTCTTTGTTCTTTCTGGTGCGGTATACACATTAATTAACCGAAATTTTTGACCACCATAATGGCAATCAACAAGTAACAGCCGTCCTGGTATTATATCTCTTTTCTTTATGATGTTCACATGAGTGTTTTTGAAGAAAAAGGCCACCCCGTCTGCACTATCTTCCCCTATTGAGACTACTGAGTGGCTTGGACCCCATAATTTAATCAGTTCTTCAACATCTTCCTTGGTTTTCAATCTTAATTCTTGTAGGCATAATATGTCATAGTCCAGTTTTTGCAGAAAAAGCACTTTCTTCTTCCTTAGTCTTTCTGATTGTAACCCTCTAACATTCCATGTTATTATTTTAAGAATGCTCATATTTATATAGTAGGAGGGTTATTCAGTAGAGGGAGAGAACATTGTAAATTCAACAGTACCTTGCGGAGGGCTGGATCGATCGTCTTTTCTTTTATCTCTGCCATAAGACGCCATCGAGACACTTCTTTTCCTTCCTCCTGTCGTTGTTTCATTGACCAATTCCTCCATCGCAGGATGCTGTTTGTTAAGAAAGATCCCTATTTGTGGATCCACATCATCTTGTCCTGCAGGATCATCTGTAGGAGAAATCTCCACAGGAGTCGAAATGGGTGATTCTTCACTATCACTTGCACTTAGATAGCTTTCAGATGAATTTTCTTCCTCGCTTTCTCTTCGCTCGTCATCGCTCTCACATTCCACATCAGAGGTTTGTGAGAAGGATTGGTCTCCCGGTTCCTCTCCACCTCCAACTGCCATTTCTTCGGGTTGTCTTGGAAGTGTCAAATCCTCTTTTATGTTGTTATTGTGTGTCTGCGGCTCCGTTACTCCCGGAAGATTTGTTGTGTTACGACTGCCTGGTTCTTGTCCTGAGGCAGCATCTGAGACAGCCAATGGATTTATCGAGGACACATTTCCATGTGCGGGCCTTTCCTGTAGCGGGGCTGGATTTGAAACCACTGACAGCGCTGAGATGGTTGGAAGGTTCGTGCGAAAAGCACCCGTGGAGGGCTGCTGGGAAGCTTTAGTTATATTAGCAAAGGATTTGGGACATTTAAAGAAGGTGTGTCCCTTCAGTCCGCATAGAGAACACTCGCTGTCATTTTGGCATTCTTTAGCTTTATGACCCAACTCCCCGCATTTCCAGCACTTAAAGGTAGGACAGTCTCTTACTTGGTGGTCTAAAGCTTGGCAGACAAAACATCTGTTTGCCTGTCCAGGATATATGACACGCCCATTAAAGGGGCCAAAAGAGATGGAGTTAGGGATGGAAACAATATGACCTGCTCCATCTCTCCGCATTCGTACTTTGAATTTTCTTACTCCGTACCATAAGCCGAATTTGTCAACTGGCTTCACAGGAGGTTGCAAGACTTCACAGTACCTTTGTAGATAGAGCTCAATGTCTTGGTCTGGAACTCTCCCTGTCCAAAATTTCACCACAATTGTTGTGACTTCTAGCTGGACTGGAGATTCTACAGACCATTCCTTCCACTTCGGGTGATTTAAGTTGGTATGATGAATTTCCAAGAACCGTCGTAAGGGGGCTTCTTGAAGGAAGCACAGCTCAAACTCTCTTCTATTGGGTAACGAAATGAAAGAATAGATGTCCTGAGGGTTTACCCAAGAAGATTGGAAAAGGAGTTCCTCCGCCACATAATCGCGGGAGGGTGGGTCGTTACTTCCACCATATTTCAACCTTACCCATAGGTTGCCAAATTTAGAGGCATAGGGCAAAGGCACATAAGGGGGCATGTTCAAGAACACAAGGGCTAAAAGCAGAAGGGAAGGGATAAACTCAGGCGACAAAACCTCCCTTTCCTCTTCCACTCATTTTGGCTGTTCAGAAACAAATGTGAGTCGTTGCTTGACGGACTCCTGAATTTACATCTGATTTGAGGACGTAAAAGAAAACAGGAGTGCTTGAAACTACGGCCATCTACTGGCCTTTGGCGGAAACGAGGAACAGCATGACTGTGCCTGGGGTGCAGTAGCTATGGGGCGCCGTTTGTAAAGTGAAACATGCTGAAATTAACGGCAACATTTTTCCACATTTAGCTCAAAAACAAGTAATTTTTTACAACATTTAGTAAAATATTTGTAACTTTTCATATTTAAAACAGAATTTTAAATGTTAAATCTAAATGTTAAATATTCAATCTAAATGTTAAATCTAAATATTATATTTAAATCTAAATGTTAAATCTAAATGTTTAGGCTAACATGCAAATTTATTGCACGGATCCGCGGAAATACCAAAATAAAAGCTTTCCGAAAACCTCCAGTGCAAAAGTGTGCCGGTAGTGGTCAGACACGTTCTCACTCCCAAAGCGTAATAATTTTCTCTAGGTGACAAATTGTCAACATGTTATGCTTTTGGGTACCCAACACGTTCCTAAATTATAGCATCGGAAAAAGGAGAGCTCAATCTACACATGTTCGTTCATTTTCTAAAGATCGATTTGGAAAACACTATTTTACGTCATTTAACTGCTAGTAAAGGTTATGAATAAGGTTATAGTTAGGGATAAGGTTAGGTTTAGGGCTGGAACACATGGCTGGAACGTCTATTATGGCGGGACCGTCATTCCACTGGAATTCAGCCATAACCCGACCATGAGAAAGCACGTCCGGCGATTTAGCTGAAAACATCGGAAGATCCGTTTTGTCGGCCATCCAAAGGTTCAGCAGTAGTGCACTCTTAGCAGCTGCAGTCTCCACTTCACAATCGCTGCAGCACATGTCCAGCAAAATCGCTGGACATGCTCGTAGGCAAGAAGTGAAGCAGCACATGGCGGGGAGAAGTGAGGAGGAGAACAGACACAATGTTGCACCGGAGGTTTTTGGGAAGCTTTTATTTTGGTATTTCCGTTGATCCGTACAATAAATTTGCATATTAGCCTAAACATTTAGGTTTAACATTTAACATTTAGATTAAGATTTAACGTTTAGATTTAAATATAATATTTAGATTTAACACTTAACATTTAGATTTAAATATATTTAGATTTAATAGTTAACATTTAGATTTAATATTTAACATTTGATGAAAAGTTACAAATATTTTACTAAATGTTGTAAAAATTACTCGAAAAAATATGTTTTTGTAAGGTTTTGAGCTAAATGTGGAAAAATGTTGCCGTTAATTTCAGCATGTTTCACTTTACAAACGGCGCCCCATAAGTAGCTGTGTACTGTACACGATATGAGATTGAGTACTACATGTGTCACAGAGACAATCCAACAGTTTATATCCAGTTAATATCTTTATTAAAGGCCAATAACCAGTGGTGCCTCCAACAGAGCCAGAAAAGGGGGGAAGATCATGCCATGAAATATTATTAGTTGTCCCCAGATCAAATAGGTTGTTAATGAGGTTTTACCTTGAAACTCTGAATACCAGAACTTCCATACTTCCAGAATCAATGTAGTTTTAGAAGTGGCTTTAGTACATGCAATAGCATTCACAGATGATCGCAACAGATTATTCAGAATGTCAATACTATATTTTCTGACTTGAAAGCGGCAGCGAGTCATTCTCTGGGGGCGCTATATCTATGATCTCTACTTGACTGGACTGATCTGGACAGCTTCACAGTATAATTTTTCTGTATGTTATCAATGTTAGTGTCAAAGTCTGAAGACAGTTTGTGCAGTGAGATTAGTTTAACAGAGTTCCCAAAAGTCAGCTTCAATGCAACATCAGCGATGTGGCCTAGGTATTGGATCAACGCCAGCGGAACATGACGATGCTGTGTTTCCATGCTCAAAGTTAGTTCAAAGAATTGTGTTAAATTGTTAGTTTTTTATACATCTTTGGGGAGTGAAAAAAAAAATGCACCTGTGAACTGAACATGAACTGTGAAAAATATCTGATCCATGTTAGGCTTATTGTTATGTACATTCATAGTTTATAGCCAATTTAAACAACGGGAGTTTACCAAAGGTACTTTAGAGCAGGGGTGTCAATCTTATTCTACTGTAAGTAATGTAAACTTATGTGTAGCAGGAAAGAATTGGAAGTCCTGCTAAGTACTGGTGCTTAGATCAAGTTACTGAATGCCACCTTCATGCCAAGCATATGGCTTCTATTATATTTAAAAATAATAATAAAACAAGAACAACAAAAAAAAAGCCAAGAACGTTGTACTGTCTTGTATGAGGTTAATGTTATTGTAAGAAAGGAGCGCGCTCTCGGTGTGAGTGTGTTGGCTCTGAAAAGAGCCGTTGTTTGTAGGAGGGCGTGCAGACAGCTTAAGCCCTCTCTCCGCGGATGCGGCGAGCCAGTTGAATGTCTTTGGGCATGATGGTGACCCTCTTGGCGTGGATGGCGCACAGGTTGGTGTCCTCGAAGAGTCCGACCAGGTAAGCCTCGCTGGCCTCCTGCAGAGCCATGACAGCGGAGCTCTGGAAGCGCAAGTCGGTCTTGAAATCCTGAGCGATCTCGCGGACCAGGCGCTGGAAGGGCAGCTTGCGAATGAGCAGCTCGGTGGACTTCTGGTAACGGCGGATCTCGCGCAGAGCCACGGTGCCGGGCCTGTAACGGTGAGGTTTCTTGACGCCTCCGGTGGCCGGGGCGCTCTTACGAGCGGCCTTAGTGGCCAGCTGCTTCCTGGGGGCTTTGCCGCCAGTGGATTTGCGAGCGGTCTGCTTGGTTCTTGCCATTCTTTCTCTCTTTGCCTTTCCTGCGTTTAAAACAGAAAATGTAACAAGCGGAGGAGACTCGCCGCTCTTAAAGTGTGTGACTGGCTGTGACGCGGTGCCGCTGCGGCTCGTGATTGGTGAGGGGCTCCGCGTGATGCTCAGCACCGCTCAGAGGAGCCCCGCCCCGCCTAAGTGTGCGCTGCTCATTGGAGGAAGGTGCTTTGAAAAGGCGCGCTGCCGCGAGCCTGTCTGCGATTGGTGTGTGACGAAGCCGCCCGCGCTCTGCGGAAATATAAGCCAGGCTCGGCGCCGATCGGGCCACATTTCCTTTGAGTGTCGATACTACGAAGAGAAGAACCTGTCAAAATGAGTGGACGCGGAAAGACTGGAGTAATTGGTTATTAGTTATGTAATCATGCCCCCGTATGCCCCATTATCGTTTGCTTCAAACTTCAGCAATTTATGGGTGAGACTCAAGTACATCGGAGACGGGGACCCCCCGACCCGTGATTATGTTGCTGAAGAGCTGATATTGCAAACATCATGGCTGAATGTGCAGGACATATACTCCTTCATTGCTCTCCCCAGTAAACGGGATTTTGAGCTGTGTTTCACCGAAGAGGCGCCCTTACGTCGCTTCTTAGAGATCTCCCTTTCCAACGCATCACATCCGAAATGGAAAGACTGGCAAGTGGAGTCTTCTGTCCAGGTAGAGGTAGTGACTCTTGTTGTTAAGTTCTGGACTGGAAGGATTCCAGACCAAGATATCGAGTTATATCTTAAAAGGTATTGCGAGATTCTTCAACCCCCAGTCAAGCCAGTGGATAAATTCGGATTCTGGTATGGAGTCCGAAAATACAAAGTTCGGATGCGTAGAGACGAAGCTGGACATATAATTTCTATTCCGAATTCCATCTCGTTGGGCCCCTACAATGGCAGGATTATTTATCCGGGCCAATCGGTGAGGTGTTTCATCTGCCAAGGTCCAGACCACCAAGCGAGAGAATGCCCCACTGTCAAATGTTGGAAATGTGGTGAGCTGGGCCACAAGGCTAAAATTTGCCAAAACGAAAGTGAGTGCTCCCTCTGTGGTGCGAAAGGGCACACTTTCTTTAAATGCCCCAAGTCTTTTGTGAATATACTTAAATCTTCCCAACAACCTCGACCTTCTGCTTCCATGGATTTCCCTTCTTTGGTAGACCCTTCCCAAGTCTTGGATCCCCCTGTGAATGACCAGGTGAGAGAGCCCCCTCCCTCTACTCCTCCCCACCTTCCTCCGACAACTACCTCACTGTCACTCCCAGTTTCGCCTGGATTGGACAATCCACAAGTGGATGAACAGGATACCCAGTCTAGCCCTGTTCAAAATGAGTTACCATCTCCACTGTCTCAGTCAAGCGACGAGAGTGATAAAGAGCTAGATGGTAACCTAATCATAGAGACATCGGATGGTGAGAATGAAAGCGATAGTGATGACGAAGAAATTGACAGCGAGCAGACACCTGAGGATGACGGAGATAGCGAGGACCATGGATCCTTCCCTCTCTCAGAGGCGGCATCTCTGGCTCTTGCTTCGCTGCCCGGGGAAACGAAAGTAAAACGGAAGATCATCTTTAGTGGAAGTCACCCGGCCCTCAACGAGCTCGTCAACGAGGATACGAGAGGAAGCAGAAAAAGGAGTGTTTCTGCTTCTAGCTCTGGAAGAGATAAGCGGAAGGATAATAGACCAAGTCCTCCGTGAGTAATATTTCTGAGATGGTCTCTCCTTTAGTCAACCTATGAGTAACATCAAAATAATAACATTTAATGTCAGAGGTCTCCAATCAGATAAAAGCAGGAAAAGGAAGGTTGATTTCTTAAAAAGACTTGATTATGATATTTTGTGCCTTCAAGAGATGAGATTAAAGACACACGTAGATGTATGCGAATTAAATAAAATGTGGAACACTGCCCATTCAATAATATCGATAGGGGAAGACAGCTCTGACGGAGTGGGTATTTTCTTTAAAAAAGATGCGGTGAATATAATCAAAAGAAGAGACATAATACCGGGACGACTCCTCCTTGTTGATTGCTGTTATTACGGGCAAAGGTTGCGTATTATTAATGTTTATAATGCACCCGAACGAACGAAAAAGATACAATTGTTGAAAAAATTGAAGTATTTATTAGAGATTGGTTTTAATATAATTTTGTGTGGAGATTTTAACATTGTTACTGAAGCAACTGACAGAATATCCAAGGTTAAGTTTAGAGAACTGCGGGAAAGCAAATTGTTGGTTAAAGTCTGTAAGGAAGCGGCACTTCGTGATTTATACAGGCACTTGCATCCACATACCGTCCACTACACTAGATTCGATTCGTTAACTAAAACAAGGATTGATAGATTCTACATATCACATAATGTTCAAGGTCTGAAATATGACACTCTTTTAACAGACTTTTCTGATCATATGGTGGTTATGGCAACAGTGTCGTGTTGTCCCCATGAATTTTTGAACTATTGGAAATTGAATACATCCTTGTTAGCAGACGAGTTGCTTGTGTCCGAAGTTAAATCCGAAATTAGGAAAATATTACATCTTAAGATTTTTACTACTTCTTTCTCGGAACTTTGGGAGCTTCTTAAACGACGTATGTGTCAATTTTTTAAATTTAAAGCGAGAGAATTAAACCATGCAAAGAATGTAAAATATAACGAAGATGTGTGTAGATATATATATTTAAGAAATAAGAAGGAGAAGGAAGAGGAGGAGGAAAATCAAATGATGTCTCTCAAAGAGGACATTGATCGAGTCAATAGAGAAGTTTTATTTAATATGTTGCGACGTACTGACTTTCACGGGAACAGTGATTATATGATTTTTAATAATCAAAAGAAAAGTCGGAATGACTTTATTGTCTCAATTAAGGATAAACATGGAAAGTCAGTTTTTAAAGAAGAGGGGAAAAGACAAGTAATTAGAGATTATTGTTCGGAGATGTTTTCATCCATAGCTACAAACAGCGACGCTATTAACAATTTTTTGAGTGAGGTTGAACCATTAGAGTCTGTCATTTATGAAACTTTGATTGGAAAAATTAAAAGAGAGGAAGTGGAGTCAGTAATTAACCAACTTAGTACCGATAAAACACCTGGTCTGGATGGACTCCCCTCTGAATTTTACAAAACTGCGAGTAAAGAACTGTCTGAATTGTTAACTCAGTATTTTAATGAAGGAATAGAAAGAGAAACAATGGGTAAATCGTTTTATGAAGGAGTTATGTGTTTATTATATAAGAAAGGTGATAGAGAAGATATTAACAATTATAGGCAATTGACAATAATGAATGTAGATTATAAGATTTTTGCTAAAATAATTATGTCTAGACTAGAGGATGTATTAGATATTATCATTGAAAAAGAACAAACATGCGCAATTAAGGGACGATTGATGTGGGATAACTTAAGTATGTTAAGAGAAATTATTTATAATGGAAAGGATTCAGAACTCTGCATTTTAGGATTAGATCAAAGGAGGGCTTTTGATTCTGTTTCCCACTCTTATTTATGGAAAGTAATGAAAGCTTATAATTTTCCGGACCAATTTATTTCTATTATTCAATTGATTTATAAAAAGTCCCTAGTGCAAGTTAAGGTAAATGGAAAGCTCTCATCCCCTTTTAGTGCTGAGTGCGGGGTTAAACAAGGATGTCCTTTGAGTGCTGCGTTATATGTCCTTGCAATTAATCCCTTATTGAAAAGGATAAATGATGATAAACGGATCAAGGGATACGTCCTTGATAAATCCCTTAAAATCGCAGCTTTGGCGTATGCAGATGACGTGACGGTGATAATTAGAAACCAAAACGAACTGTCTTCAGTTATGGAGATATTACACCATTACGAACAGGCATCAGGTGCCAAACTGAACCAAGACAAAACTGAAGGGGTGTGGCTTGGACATCCGACCAGACAACCTAAAATGAAGATCTCTCTTTGTAGGGAGATTAAAATTCTGGGTATATGGATTGATAATACTGACTCTAGTTTACTAAATTGGAATAAGAAAGAAAATGAAATTAAAATGGAAATTATGAAATGGGAAAATAAAGATACAAATTATAAAACACGTATTAATATTGTAAAAACACACATGATTTCGAAACTTCTTTTCCTTGCCGCAATTTTTCCTCCTCCGAGAACAACTGTAATGAAAATAAGTAAGATGTGCATTAAATTTATCTGGGGATCCAATCGAGAAGTGACTAAGAGGAAATTTATGTACAAGAGTAGGAAGCACGGGGGTTTGGGAGCCCCAGACTTAGAGATTGTTTTGCGAATTCCTTTTATAAAAATTACTCAAAGCGCAATTTCTCGGGGTGCCCCGTGGGTTCGAGGGAAGGAGCAATTGTGGCAAAAGAAAAGAGGTAGGGCCAGAGCGGGTGTTCCATACCACAGACTTATGTTCGGTGACTTATCAAGTCAATGGGAACAATATAGTTTAAATATTCTCCAAGATAATACGAAAAATATCTATAAAAAAATTAATGAAACCAAAAATGAAGGTGTAATTCAATATAAGTATGCAAATGAAGATGAAAACCTTTCAATAGTTAAAAATATACAAGACAAATTATTATCTGAAAGCATGAGAGACGTGGTATGGCTCATCTCGCTCGGGCGCCTCCCTGTGAGAGCGGTGGTAAAATGGAGTTGTTTTGTTACCACCATGAAATGTCCTATGACAGACTGTGATGAAGATGAGACCCTAGAACATCTCCTATTGGATTGTTATAGGACAACTGAGATCAGGCAGAAAATGACAGAAATTGGCTATGATGTGGATGTTAATATTAAAGCAGTTAAATATGGTTTGTTTAAAGAAAAAATGTGTGACGACAAAAGGAGACTCTTTTGGTTAGTAATGTGTGTAATAAACACACATATTTGGAAAACTCGTGCCAAAGGAGTGTTAGAACAAAAGATGATAAGTAGTGATGTGGTGAGTAAACATATCATTACAGACCTGCGGAGAAGACGAACAATGGACCTGAAACTTGGGAAAGTTTTCCCCTGGAACGAATTAAAACTGTAAGTCTTGTGAGCGTTGTGTGGACTCAAATGCTAGATTTTCCTCCTTGTTTCTCCCTTTTGTATGTGTTCATGGTTTTGTATATGTAATTGTATGTGTATGTGCATTTTATATGTAAACTTGTTTACTTTAAATAAAGTTTAAAGCAAAACCGGAGGCAAAGCCAGAGCTAAGGCTAAGACCCGTTCATCCCGTGCCGGGCTCCAGTTCCCCGTGGGTCGCGTCCACAGGCTGCTGCGCAAAGGCAACTATGCGCAGCGCGTGGGTGCCGGCGCCCCCGTCTACCTGGCAGCTGTGCTCGAGTACCTGACCGCTGAGATCCTCGAGCTGGCTGGCAACGCAGCCCGCGACAACAAGAAGACTCGTATTATCCCACGTCACCTGCAGCTGGCTGTGCGCAACGACGAGGAGCTCAACAAGCTCCTTGGCGGAGTCACCATCGCCCAGGGTGGTGTGCTGCCCAACATCCAGGCCGTGCTGCTGCCCAAGAAGACCGAGAAGCCTGTCAAGGCCAAGTAAATGCCAAAGCCTCTGCTTCACGCACGAAACAAATAAACAAAGGCTCTTTTCAGAGCCACACACTTCTTTCTGAGCAAACATCCTTGTGTATATGGAAATGTAGTATTACCTTATTCTCGTGTGTGTGTGTGTGTGTGTGTGGGGGGGGGGGGTTCTTTCACCTCCCAACCAGATCTTCAGGTTGTTTTAATTTATTATTAACAATAATATAAAATTATGCACAATGAATTACTAATGTAAAAATAGTTCAACAAAAGTTCAACACTGCCCCTAGCATCCTGGAGCACTTGTGTTGTCTTTTGTAGGTGTTTTGGAGTTTTTACGTGTTTTGTCTGTAGGGGCCACCGTAAATATACTTTTATTTATTCACTCCACATGAAATGTAATAAATCAACTATAATAAAATCCAACTATTCACATTTCAACTTTTAACTATTTAAATTTTCAGCTTCCCAGCCAACATGTATATATGGGCCCCACCTGGTTTTTGCTCGGGCTGGATGGGTACCATATGGGCATGGGCTCAAACTGGGCTTTTTGTATGGGGCCTACTTGGGTTCTTCACATTAAACCCATATGGGCAATGCCAAGTGGGCACTTTTAGTAGGTCCTAGCTGGGTCAAACATGGGAAACACTTAACTTGGTCCAAAATGGGAAACACATGTAGGACCCACTTGGGTTTTCCACCTGGGATAGACATGGGCAAACACAGTAATTTAAGGATAGGCTGTTGTTGTGTGCCCCAGGTGGGGCAAAGTGAGGTAATCAATATATGTTTTTAGCACTGATAACACAGGTGGGGCCCACCAGGTCAAACTATATGGGTCACACATGGGCAAATGCAAGTCAGACCCTGAAAACATGTCTATGTGGGCCCCAGGTGGGGCAAAGTGAGGTAATCAATATATTTTTTTTAGCACTGATGACATAGGTGGGGCCCACCTGGTCAAACTATATAGGTGGCACATGGGCAAATGCAAGTCAGACCCTGAAAACATGTCTATGTGTGCCCCAGGTGGGGCAAAGTGAGGTAATCAATATATGTTTTTAGCACTGATAACACAGGTGGGGTCCACCTGGTCAAACTATATGGGTCACACATGGGCAAATGCAAGTCAGACCCTGAAAACATGTCTATGTGGGCCCCAAATGGGTTATGTTAAATTAATATGGGCATATATTTTACATGGGCTCAAGATTGTTTAGTATATATGGGACCCACTTGGGTTTCTCACATGAAAGCCATATGGGTGGGTATCCAATGTAGGTCCTAGTTGGGTCAGTGATGGTAAATGTGTACATGGGTTTAAAATGGTAGCACATGCTGTGCATTTTGAATGTGAGGATTCTTCTTCTGTGAAGAGCCTGAGAAAGTGTTATTTGAATAAAGGAGGATTTATTCCAAACAAGCCCATCACAGATTGCACACAATCCAGGGAGTTGTGAAAGTCAAATTTTAAAAAGAATCTCAAAAGGAAGTAAGAACATAACTCTCTTTTATAACCTGCAGACGGCACCCATGAGTACCATTCTCTAACAAATCACCCTAACTTTAAAATATTTGGCACAACCTCAGTCTATCACTTCTGATATCCTTAGGCACAGTCAAATATTCTTTACTTTTCATTTTTGACCCTCTCAGTTTTTAGCCTCAGTATTTGAACTTTCAGTGCTCTGCATGGTCAGGCTCAGATAAGATAAAATAAGAACTTAATTGATTCCTCTTGGGGATATTCACTTGTCACAGCAGCAATAAAATGTGATGAAAACGGACATAAGAATAGAAAAAAAAAACATTATAGCATGCAATATCAAGAAAAGCAAAAAAATACACATTAAAACCTAAGATATAAGTGAATTATACAGAGAAAAATACAGATTTGCCATTTTGTGCAAATTCAGGATTTCCAGTTGTTCAATTAGGACTGTTCACATTAGCAAACATGCAGTTGACGATTTCCAGTAAATCAGACACACTACCAAACCGACCAAAACCAGAGCAAAAGTCCCACAAAAAGGGCGCAAAAAGCCCATGAAAGGCACTAAAGCTCCGGAGACAGTTCTCAAAACTTTCCGGGGGCCGACCTGGAGGGTGACAGCACAAAAGTCCACAGTTAAGTAGTTTAGGGGGCCGTCCTGGAGGTCGATAGCATAACAGTTCATAGTTCAAAGGTTCAGGGGGCCGGCCACGAGGAAGGAGGCAGTGGCGAAGCAGGTATGGCTGGCCACACTCGGGCGGCTTGGCTGGCGGCCGGCGGCGACGTGGACAAGACCCGTCGGGTGGCTTGGCTGGTGGTCGACGGTAGTGTGGATGTGGACGTGACCCCTCGGGTGGTTTGGTGGGTGTACAGGCTGTTTTGACAGGCCCCGGAAACAGCCATGCTGGACGTGGCTTGGCAGGCGAGACGAGCAGAGGTGTGGTGTCGACCTCTGGCTGGGCCGTGGCAGGACCAGGCGAGGCAGGACCAGATAATGGCGCTGCAGTCGACGGCGTGGAAGGATGCTGGACGGGCTTGGCTGAACCTCCAGCTGGCGCAACAGGACCAGGCGAGGCAGGGCCAGCAGGTGCGGAGACCTCTGGCTGAGGCGAGGCAGGGCCAGACGCAGCAGAGGCAGAGGCCGGACATGGTGAGGCTGAAGACTCTGATGAGACCGGACATGGCGAGGCTGAAGACTCTGATGAGGCCGGACCTGGCGAGGCTGAAGACTCTGATGAGGCCGGACCTGGCGAGGCTGAAGACTCTGAGGCCGGACCAGGCGAGGCTGAAGCAGAACCAGGTGACAGTGAGGCAGCCGCAGGTGGTGGCTGGACGGGCTCCTCAGGCCCCCCAGCTGACGTGGCAGGAGGCTGTGTAAGTTGCAGCAACACACAGTCTATAGTGGGTGAGATGAGTTCGTATAAGTTCTCAAACTGAGGTGTAGCAGAACCAGGCGAGGTGTCATCCTCAGGCTGAGGCGCAGAAGCAGCAGGCGGTAGCGCAGCAGGTGGTGGTCCTGCAGGTGGCGGCACTACAGCCACAGGTGGTGAAGCAGAAGGTGGCCGGACGGGCTCCTTGGGCCCGCCAGCTAACGTGGCGTGAAGCTGGACGGGCTCCTCGGGCCCTCCAGCAGTGGAAGAAAACTGCTCCGCTGCTCGGGATCGCTGACGGCGTGAACGCCGTTTTCTCCGGGAAGGAGGGGGAGGAGACGTGCCAGCCCGCGAATCCTCCAGCGGACCGGGCTGAACCTCCTCCGAGTCTTCATAGTGGAGAGGCCGATCCGGGCGGATGTGTACGGTGGAAACGAGGAAGTCCTGGATGAGAGGGTTTAGCGTGCCAAATAGCCAGGGAAGTCCAGAAACCATCCTCTGCAGACGGATGGCTAACTCCTCCTGGTACTCTTCAAAGGGCAGCGCAAACCATTCCTGGCATAGAAACTCCACCGCATAGATCATGTCCTCCCGGAGCTCAGCGGAGGGATTATGAGTTGCTGGGTCCATTGTCTGGTTGCGTCCTTCTGTCACAGTACGGCTGTGTGCAGGCAAGAGTAGGACCCAAACGCAAACTCACAGAGTCAAAAGTTAAACTCAAAAAACACAGCTTTATTGCTGGCGTGGAGTGGGACACGAAAAACAATACAAAATAAACTAAACTGGGAAAAACTAAAGCACAAGGAGCCACAGGGAAAAATCACACAGCTATGATGGAGGACGCAACACTGACAAAGAGAAACATGGGGCTTAAATACACTGAGGGATAACGAGGGGGAATGAGCCACAGGAGGAGAGCACAGCTGAGAGTAATTAAGCAGGACGAGGCAAGGGAAGCAAAACTAGAAACATTAACATAGAACAGACTGTGAAAGTAAAACAGGAAACACACTGACGGAACTCAAGACATGTGGACTTAACAGACTGGGGGAGACAGAACATAGGGATCTGAAACATGGAACAGAAAGGCACAGTAGATCAACATGAACATAACAACGCCACAGGGGAAGAGTAAAACTGAACACGATGAACACAGAAACACCAGACCTCTTCACAATAAAACAGGAAACATAATGAGACGTAGACATGACAACCCAAACTTCACAATGTAAGACACAGACATGAAACACATGAAAAGCAGGGGAGATTTACCATAGTTGGAAACACGAGGGGGAAATAATAAGAACTAGAAACACTTAAGCATGATAACAAATGAACTTAGGAACCTGAAGGGCTTACGTAAACTAAAACATCAAAATGAACTAAAACTCAAAACACTGGGTCATAAGACCCAGGATCGTGACAGAATGCTCGAAAAGCTCCTGGCCCAGATGGTGTGTCTCCTGCCACCCTCAGACACTGTGCAAACGAGCTGGCCTCAGTGTTTTCTGGCATTTTCAACTACTCACTGCAGGTATGTCATGTGCCTGCCTGCTTCAAGTCCTCTACCATAATCCCTATCCCCAAGAAACCTAGGATCACTGGAGTAAATGACTACAGACCCGTGGCTCTGACATCTGTGGTCATGAAGTCATTTGAGCACCTGGTTCTCTCCTACCTCAAGACCCTCACGGCCTCCCTCCTGGACCCCCTGCAGTTTGCATACAGAGCCAACAGGTCTGTAGATGACGCCATCAACATGGCTCTACACTTCATCCTGCAGCATCTGGACTCCCCAGGAATCTACGCCAGGATCCTGTTTGTGGACTTCAGCTCTGCCTTCAACACCATCCTTCCAGACCATCTCCAAGGCAAGCTTTCCCAGATGAATGTGCCTGATCCCATCTGCCGGTGGATCACTGACTTCCTGACGGACAGGAAGCAGCAGGTGAGGCTGGGAAAGAATGTCTCGGACTCCCGGACCATCAGCACCGGCTCCCCTCAGGGCTGTGTTCTTTCTCCTCTGCTCTTCTCCCTGTACACCAACTGCTGCACCTCCACCCACCAGTCTGTCAAGCTAATCAAGTTTGCAGATGACACCACCGTTATTGGACTCATCTCGGACGGGGATGAGTTTGCCTACAGGAAGGAGGTTGAACGTCTGGTGTCCTGGTGCAGCGACAACAACCTGGTGCCGAATGCCCAGAAGACAGTGGAGATTATTGTGGACTTCAGGAAGCACACAGCCCCACTCCCCCCCATCATCCTGACTGACACCCTCATCACCTCTGTGGACTCATTCCGCTTCCTGGGTACCACCATCACCCAGGACCTGAAGTGGGAGCCCACCATCACCTCCGTCATTAAGAAAGCCCAGCAGAGGATGTACTTCCTGAGGCAGCTGAAGAAATTCAACCTGCCAACACGGACGATGATGCAGTTCTACACTGCAATCATCGAGTCCATCCTCACCTCCTCCATCACCGTGTGGTACGCTGGAGCCACTATCAGGGACAAACAGAGACTGCAGCGTGTTGTGCGCTCTGCTGAGAAGGTGATTGGCTGCAGACTCCCATCTCTGCAGGACCTGTACACCTCCAGGACACTGGGGCGTGCAGCTCGGATCTCAGCTGACCCTTCTCACCCTGGACACAGTCTGTTTGACCTGCTCCCCTCAGGCAGGAGGCTCCGGTCCATTCGCACCAGAACCTCTCGCCATAAGAACAGTTTCTTCCCCTCTTGGACACATGAACAATAACCGTATGACTGTTCCCACCACTAACACATGACCCTACTGCATCACTGCATCATTCCATGTTTGGCATTGATCACCACCTGCACTCATGTATATATCTATCTACTTAGCACGTTTAATTCTTATTCTGACTTTATGTCCTCTACAAGAGTTTCTGGGTTTTTTTGCTAGTTCTTCAAATGTTCAATAAAAACATGTATGCTAATTCATAATGGAGAAAGCTTTGTAATGAAGACTGTCATTTCCAAAACACTGCCCCCCCCCCCCCCGCAGCGCTGTTGAAAAGGCTGTGGAAGTCCCTGTATTAAGCACGTAGACCTGTGACACAAAAATCACCAAAGTCGGACGACCACAGACTGTTTTCCTTCATGGTGATGAAGGAAAACGCTGGGTTGGCATGTAAAAGGGCATTTATTCCCTTCAAAGACCTGCAGTTCAAAAAAGCGCCCCTCCGACAGCCAAACCCATCTGTTCTCTGATTGGATTGTTACATTTGTGACATGACATTGACCAATCAGATGAAAGGAAGAAAAATAGGGTCAAAATTCATACTTGTAACTTGCAGGGTTTTTTTGGCTAAGTCAGCACACAAATCTTTTTTACGCACACACAAATTCTTTTTACACACACACACACACACACACACACACACACACACACACACACACACACACACACAAATCTTTTTTACACATACAAATCCTGATTTACAAGTACAAAATATTTATGACCACATTTTGAGCCCATAGCACTGTAACAGCTAGAAGGAACTCCTCAAAATTAAAGGCAGAATAGGGAAATACATGGAAATAACCATTTTCCTTCAAGCACATCAGCAAAGTTAAATTGGTATACTTGATAAATGTTGTTATAAGTATCACATGAATATGAATCCCCACAATTATAGATTTTAATTGGGAAGCAACATGCAGATGTACAGAAGGACTATAAACAGCAATTTCTATCACATACAACTCTTTGAGAAAATACCAGCAACAGTGATAATTTATCACTTGCTGATTTATACATTTTACAGTGTAGATTGATGGAAAATCTCCACTCTGGCTGAAGTGTTTTTTACAAACAATGTTTCCAAATACAGTGGCTTGCAAAAGTATTCGGCCCCCTTGAACTTTTCCACATTTTGTCACATTACAGCCACAAACATGAATCAATTTTATTGGAATCCCACGTGAAAGACCAATAGTGGGGATGGTGTGTTCAGAGTGTGTGCAGTGTTAGTTTTCCGCCACACAAAGCGTTTTGCATTTTGGCCAAAAAGTTCCATTTTTGGTCTCATCTGTCCAGAGTATCTTCTTCCACATGTTTGCTGTGTCCCCCACATGGCTTGTGGCAAACTGCAAACGGGAGTTCTTATGGTTTTCTGTTAACAATGGCTTTCTTCTTGCCACTCTTCCATAAAGGCCAACTTTGTGCAGTGCACGACTAATAGTTGTCCTATGGACAGATTCCCCCACCTGAGCTGTAGATCTCTGCAGCTCGTCCAGAGTCACCATGGGCCTCTTGGCTGCATTTCTCTCTTTCTCTGCAGCGCCCTCCTTGTTCGGCCTGAGTTTAGGTGGATGGCCTTGTCTTGGTAGGTTTACGGTTGTGCCATACTCCTTCCATTTCTGAATGATCACTTGAACAGTGCTCCGTGGGATGTTCAAGGCTTGGGAAATTTTTTTGTAGCCCAAACCTGCTCTAAATTTCTCAATAACTTCATCCCTGACCTGTCTGGTGTGTTCTTTGGACTTCATGGTGTTGTTGCTCCCAATATTCTCTTAGACAACCTCTGAGGCCGTCACAGAGCAACTGTATTTGTACTGACATTAGATTACACACAGGTGCACTCTATTTAGTCATTAGCACTCATCAGGCAGTGTCTATGGGCAACTGACTGCACTCAGACCAAAGGGGGCTGAATAATTACGCACACCCCACTTTGCAGTTATGTATTTGTAAAAAAATGTTTGGAATCATGTATGACTTTCATTCCACTTTCACGTGTACACCACTTTGTGTTGGTCTTTCACATGGAATTCCAATAAAAATGATTCCTGCTTGTGTCTGCAATGTGACAAAATGTGGAAAAGTTCAAGGGGGGTGAATACTTTTGCAAGCTACTGTATTCCTCTTCAGAATATCTTCTGCAATTTTTTGGATTGCTGTATGTGTGAAAATGGCTCACACTTCTATTCTGCACACAATCTTCTGTGTATTTTAGTGAAATGGATTACCTTCTTGCCAAATCACGGACGAGGAGAAGGAGAATTAAAGTTATAGTTCAGCAGCATTTACAGAGCCTTGCTTTAGATGCTGTGGAACTTGCAGAGAAGGCTGTGGACCAGGCTTTGCAATACACTGAAGATGTGGCGAACAAACATTCGATTGTGGATGAAGCAGTGGAAAATATTGAAGATATAGAAAATAAAGATGAGACTATCAACAAGGCAGAGGACAATGTAGAGGAATATTCGAGTAACAGCTTGGATGAAGATTTACCTCTGGATTTTAATAGTAATGACTTTTACATGAATAGTGAAGCGGATGAAGAACAAAACTGTGACTTTCCTGATGTGGAGTCAAACTCTGATGCTAAGAGGAAACTTGCTGAATGGGCAGCAAACCGAAATGTGTCTCATTCTGTGTTGTCAGAGCTCTTAACCATACTTTTGGAGCTTGGTCTAGATTTGCCAAAGGATCCCAGAACTTTGCTCAGTACATTAAAAGACTGTGAAGTGAAACAGATTGGCAGGGGAAGTTACTACCATTTTGGTCTTGAAAGTGCAGTATTGTCAGAACTGAAAATGATAAATCAACATGAACTGAAAACTGATACATTAACCATTCGTGTGAATGTTGATGGTTTGCCTCTCTTTAAGAGCTCTAATATGCAACTGTGGCCTATTTTAGGTAAGATAGTTGAACTGCCACAAGCAAATGTTTTCATGATGGGTATATATGCTGGTCCCTGCAAACCTGAGTCGGTGAACGACTACATGCATGATTTTATAGAAGATGCAAAAAAGGTCACAAATACTGGTATTGTTTTCAATGGAAAACACTTCAATGTACCCCTTCCAGATGCTTTTATCTGTGACACCCCAGCTAGAGCTTATTTAAAATGCATCAAAGGTCATGGTGGCTACAGTTCTTGTGAGCGCTGTACACAGTATGGTGTTTATGTTGATGGGAAAGTTATTTTTCCAGATATGGATTCAAGTCTCAGATCAGATTCTCAGTTTGAAGAAATGTTAGATGAAGATCACCACAACTCCAAATCACCTCTTCAAGAGCTAGGCATTGGCATGGTTTCAGCCTTTCCCTTAGACTATATGCATTTAATTTGCTTGGGTATTGTACGTAAATTACTTGCCCTGTGGATTAAGGGACCATTGCAGTTTCGGGTTCCTACTTCTACTCTGTCTGCCATTTCAGATCACTTAAAACAGTGTAGGCAAAGTCTGCCACGCACGTTTTCCAGAAAGCCACGGTCCCTAATGGAGTACAGACAATGGAAAGCTACAGAATTAAGACAATTTTTGTTGTGTACTGGACCAGTTGTGCTTTTCCAGAAACTGTGCAATCCACAGTACAAGAACTTCCTGGTTTTGTCATCTGCTATGAGGATACTTTTGTCTCCTTTGTGTAAAGAGTACTGTTATTATGCAAAAAATTTATTGAGATGCTTTGTTGCCAACTTTGCTAAGATTTATGGGACTAAATTCTTAGTTAACAATACACACAGTCTTTTGCACCTAGCAGATGATGCTACAAAGTATGGCCCTCTGGATTTGGTTTCATGTTTTCCATTTGAGAATTATTTGGGACAGTTAAAAAAGATGGTGAGAAGACCACAGGATCCTGTACAGCAAATTGTCAGACGAGTTTGTGAAAAGCAATTGTATCCTCACAGGTCTTGCAAAATGCCAGAGGGTGTACTCACACAGCCACATACATCTGGACCTATGATGACTGAATTTTTTGTCCATCATTCTTTTCAGTACAAGATGTACAGACATGGAAATCAAATAATCTCCACCTCCAGTGGAACAAATTGTTTTGATCTTGAAGGCAAAGTTGCAGTTGTGCGGAACATTGTGCTGTTCATCGGAGAAATACATGTTTTGTTTGAACTGTTTGAGACTGGAACAGCGTTTTTTAACTACCCTATTGATTCAACATCTCTGGGTGTACATTTGTTGTCAAAACTGTCAGGTCATCTTGCTAGTGCTCCTGTAACTAAATTTACAAAACCAATTATTTTGTTACCTTTTCGTAATGCATTTGTAGCTTTGCCTCAGCTACACAGCATGTAACTCAATGGCGTTTACAGGATGTCTTCATTCAGTGTGGTCGAGTTTGTGGATGAAGTTGACTCTGATGGCTGCAAGAAGGTAGACATCATTCCATCAGAGTGGTTCCATGACGCAGAGAGAAAATTATGCTGGTGGCCTCCTGCCTCATTGGTGAATGTGACAAAGGCTGTAAAGGAAGGAACACCACCAACCAGCAACTGGATACTCTGCAATGTCCGTGTCATGGGAAATGCAGGTAAGTTTGACTTTATTTGTACACTACATCTGTATTTCCTTTTCTTTAAAAGTTTATACATGAACTTCTTTTTTTTTTACTTGGAGGCTTTTGAAAATGTAAGGCCCTGTATTACTGTATTATTGTATGTTTCTGTTCTGTGTCCTGTGTACTGTTTGTTTGTATATGTGTCTTCCTGGCTGCTGTTACAACCAAATTTCCCCTTGTGGGACAATTAAAGGATTATTCTATTCTATTCTACTGGAAACCATTTTTTCATTGTCATTGTTTTTGCAGATTTATTTCTTCTTTACATTGTATCTTACATGTTGTATTCTGTACAATTTATGTTATAGCAACTTATGCAAATGCCAGGGCAAAGTTGCATCAAGCAGAGTATTCATCAGACTTGACGGACAATGAGAATGGCTTAAGAAAAAGAAAGTAAGTGGTAATAGCATACAAACAAGATGAAGTTTATTTCCTGCAGTGTCATAAATGTTCTGTGCTTAACCTTTCTAGGCCAAGTGTTAAACTGATCAATCAACTGAGCAGCCACACTGAATCAAGTGAGCCTTCTGATTCAGATGAGGAACTTCCACCCACGCCTCCAGAACAACTCCTTAAGCGACCCTCTGGAAAAAACAATAGTGTAGTCGCCAGCCCCGCTGCCCGGAGTGCCGCCAGCCCCACTGCCCGGAGTGCCGCCAGCCCCACTGCCCGGAGTGTCGCCAGCCCCACTGCCCGGAGTGTCGCCAGCCCTACTTGTGAAGCCATGTTCTCGAAAGTACTTGCCATTTTAGAGGAAGTGAAGGAGACTCAACTGGTTCATAGCAAGATGTTAAATGCCTTGCTGAATCAGAAAAACGGTTCAGTTACGGAGGTCCCTGAAGGGGTTGTTTTACCTCTTAAAACCCAAGACGATGTTGAGGCTCTTAATGGAAAACTGGAGGACTCCAGTCGCATGTCTGCTGTAGTAAGTTTTTTTTCCCTCCCCATTCTGCTTGCCACTGTTCTTTATACAGTAGTCAGAAAACATTCTTTGATATATTTTCTGAAAGACATTCTCCTTCATGATTTTTTTTGGTATACAGCATAATTGGTTTCATTTAACACAGCAAGTCTTACTGGTCCTGAGGCAGCAAAGCAGGCCAGAGACCATCACATCTGCTACCATGTCTTTCTGTTGCTATGATATATATATATATTTTCTGAGATGTTACTTTTATACCACATGTTTACCTTCCAGAAAGTTACATTTTTTTATTCTAATGAAGCATTTGATTCTGATTTTGATAACGGGTAGATTTCTTATATTTGTTCTGCTATGATAGTTTATGCAAATTCTGGCCAGTTCCTATTTATTTTAACCTTTTAGCCCCCAACCCGTCGCCGATGACAGGTTTTTCCAACCTGTCTCTTCCAACCAGAGCTCTACCAGGGGCCCAACACAGCTGGACTTATTTAGAAGAAAAGAGATGCCCAAAAACAAACCACAGGGCCAAAGGTCACAAAATTGTTTTTGTTCTGTTTTACAATTAATAATTCAAATTGCCTATTCTAAATCTTTTATTCATGTACATTATGAGTCCCTTTTTCAGTTAAAAAAACAGTAAAATTTCAAGTTTGTTTTTTGCCCTTTTCTGTTATTAATCCCCGATGACACTGTTATAGTATACAGTAGAGAAAAAAACCTAGCAGATGTGGAAAGTAGAAGTAATCCTGAAAAAAGGGATAAAAGCACACACACTCACAGCTGATTTTATGACACTTTTACAGCTAAAACAACAAAATATTCACAGGTGTCCTGCTTAACATTATGGATAAATGATAAAGGGGTAAGGAATAGGGGTGGGTTTTGATTATAGATTTATCAAATAAAACCTATTTTAGTTTGGAGAAAGTAAATGAGAGCAGGCACACGCATTCTGCACAAAGATGTAAACACAAAGCGCAGACCCGCCGACAGATCAGAATCAGTGAGATGTGGCCTTTCTCAGCCGACGGCACTTTGTGTTTTTTGTGCTAGATTCTGAAGCTGCAGGTTTTATCTTAATCCAAACAATATTGACTGAACCAGCAGCAAAAGAAGATCCAAACTACACTGAAAATTTCGCTTCACGTAAACATCGTCATGAATTCCCTCTTACTTTTGCTGTTTTGGTTTTCCACCATGGTGGTTGTCCATGACGGTACTGGAATATTTCTAACATTTTGAGTTATTTTCCAGTGTTAGAAAATCAGCACTGCTCAGTGTTAGCCATTGTTAATCTTCAAAACTGACTAGGTTACTTTTAAACATATAACACTGTCAAAAGTGTTAATTTAACACTCAACAGTGTTGTATTTAACACTCAGAGGTGTGGACCCATATAGACACTCTCCAGTGTTAATTTAACACTGGAGATTTTGCTGTGTAGTATTTTTTTATCTCCACACAATTAACATTAAGTAATATGTAAAGCGTCCATTTATCCTCCATTCCTGGTCCATTATCTTAAGCTTAGGCTGCTCCCCCTGTGACCCAATCCGGTACTAAGTAGAGAGGCCCAGACTTCGCTCTCTCCAGTCACTTGGCCCTGCTCCTCCAGCGGAATCCCAAGGCATTTCCAGGCCAGCAGAGAAACATAGTCCCTTTAGCATGTCCTGGGTGTTCCTCTGGGTCTCTTCCTGGTTGGATGTGCCCAAAACACCTCCCCAGGGAGGCATCCTACCCAGATGCCAGTATCTAATCTGTCCTTTTTGTATGTTCCCCTCAGGTTGCCATGGTAGCAGATATAGGGGGAACAAGTGTAGATGATGCTACAAGGAGAATGATGAAATTCCTCATATCACCCGAGCTTGCCGTGGAGTACAACTTGCTTGGCCGACATGGGAAGAAAAAGTTCCGAGATTTGCGCCTCTTTAATGTTGTGTACGGTAAGTTAATTTCACGTGAGACACTTTTTTAAATAAAGTGTTTGAAAGTGTAAGTGAGATTGGTTATTGTGCCATCTTATATATTTGAGGCAAGAAAGTGAAATAAACATTGTTCTTTGTAAATCATTACCAAAGGAAGTAAGCTACGGTTACCTTTACTTTGGCTTACCCATTTTTCCTCTTCATTTGCAGAGGCACTGAAGAAGAATTCTTTGACTGCAAAAGTCAACCTGCAAGAAGCAGAGAAAGCTCTCTCCAAATGGTTCACTGGAGCTAGAGACAGAGGAGGACTGAGGGCTGCTAGGGGACAAAATAGACTAACGGCTCTGTAAAAAAACATAACAGACACCCCTGCTGATTCAAGACAAGGTTCTGAGTTTCCCTTCTTATTTTTTCCCATGTTGCTACAGTTCCAACTCTAAGCAATTTGAATGTAGTTTGATATTTCTAGTTTTTTAAGTTCACACTCCTTGGAATACAGTTACTTAAACCCACAGTTGTGTGACAAAATAAATGTGAACAAAATGTGTTTTGTGTCCCCTCTTGATGTTTCTATTTGCAGTCAGCTTTAATATATTTAGTGTCTTTGCGTCACAGAAGCCGTATTGGCCGTCTGTTAAATTGATTTTGTGGCTGTTTTTCTACATGGGACCCGCCCAGTGCCAGAAATTAGCCAATTCAAACAAGAAGTAAGATGCAACTACAGAACCCACTGATAATGCCATTCCAACTTTTTAGCTCATGTTTTCCTCATGTTGTACACACTAAGAACTTGAAAAATGGGGCCCGGGTGGGTTTCTGAGTACTTTGCCCAGTTGGGGTCCATTTAGTTCCCAGATTTTACCAATATAACACCAAGATGGGCATTTAACATGGGGCCATTATGGAACCCGCGGACAATCCCACTTAAAACCCACTTTTTAGCCTATGTGGAACCCACATGGTACCCACAAAAAACTTGAAAGATGGGGCCCGGGTGGGTTTCTGTGTATGTTGCCCAGTTGGGGCCCATTTAGTTCCTAGATTTTACCAATATAAAACCAAGATGGGCTTATAAAATGGGGCCATTATGGAACCCGCGGACAATCCCACTTAAAACCCACTTTTTAGCCTATGTGGTGCCCACATGGTACCCACAAAAAACTTGAAAGATGGGGCCTGGGTGGGTTTCTGTGTATGTTGCCCAGTTGGGGCCCATTTAGTTCCTAGATTTTACCAATATAACACCAAGATGGGCTTATGAAATGGGGCCATTATGGAACCCGCGGACAATCCCACTTAAAACCCACTTTTTAGCCTATGTGGTGCCCACATGGTACCCACAAAAAACTTGAAAGATGGGGCCTGGGTGGGTTTCTGTGTATGTTGCCCAGTTGGGGCCCATTTAGTTCCTAGATTTTACCAATATAACACCAAGATGGGCTTATAAAATGGGGCCATTATGGAACCCGCGGACAATCCCACTTAAAACCCACTTTTTAGCCTATGTGGTGCCCACGTGGTACCCACAAAAAAATTGAAAGATGGGGCCCGGGTGGGTTTCTGTGTATGTTGCCCAGTTGGGGCCCATTTAGTTCCTAGATTTTACCAATATAACACCTATATGGGCATTTAACATGGGGCCATTACGGAACCCGCGGACAATCCTATATGGGGCCCATTTTTCAGCCCATTTCCAAACCATATGGGCCCCACATATAAATGTTGGCTGGGTTTTTCCTTTTACAAATTTAAAGTGAAACAACACAAAACACTGCAAACCACAACACAATTAAATATAAATTATAATATGAAAATAAAAAGAAGATGCATATTCTCTGTCATATGGACCTGCATGAATAAACTTTGTCCCTGGCTCCCTTTCTCTCTGTCCCTCGTGCTCTGTTCACTTTCTGATTGTGAAATGTGAGCCATGATAGTAATACAAGCTGCAAGTGTTATGAGAAAAAAACAAACCCAAAAAGTATCTTATCTTGCTTTGACAATAATGCTATTATTGTGAATAAGAGAATGTTGCGTGATTGTGAGGAAGGAGCTCTGGCGTGTTGCTGTGGTGGCTCTGAGAAGAGCCGTTGTTGAGTGCGAGAGTGTTGGCAGCTCACTTCTTCTTGGCTGCTGTGGCCGCCTTCTTGGCTTTGGGCTTGGCGGCCTTCTTGGCGGGGGCTTTCTTGGCTGCGGGAGGCTTCTTGGTGACCTTCTTGGGGCTCTTGGCTGCCGCCTTCTTGGGGCTCTTGCTGGGCTTTTTGGCCGCCACAGCGGGCTTCTTGGCCTTCTTGGGGGACTTCTTAGCTGCTGCGGGCTTCTTGGCTGCCGCTGGCTTCTTGGGGGACTTTTTAGCAGCTGCTGCCGGCTTCTTGGCTTTGGCAGGGGCGGGCTTCTTGGCTTTGGGAGCGGCTTTCTTTGCGGGCTTCTTGGCTTTGCTCTCGGTAGCCTTCTTGTTCATCTTGAAGGATCCGGAGGCCCCGGTGCCCTTGGTCTGCACCAGAGTGCCCTTGGCCACCAGGCTCTTGATGGCGGTCTTGACACGGGCCTTGTTCTTGTCCACATCGTAGCCTCCGGCAGCCAGAGCCTTCTTGAGAGCGGCTGTGGACACGCCGCTGCGCTCCTTGGAAGCGGCCACGGCTTTCACGATCAACTCGCCCACGCTGGGGCCCACCTTCTTCGGCTTGGAAGCCGTCGTCTTCTTCTTGGCCGCCTTGGCCGGGGCGGCGGCAGCAGCAGGTGCTTCCTCTGACATTTTCCTCTTTCCTTCTGATCGAGTCACGGTGCAGTGATGGCAACTCGGAAGCGTCACGCTGCACTTAAACGCACCATGAGAACCGTGGAGAGTGAATGTAGCGCGCGCCGCTCTCGCGTGCGCCACGCAATGCTTCCGTTTGTGTTTCGTGTCTCGGGATCAAAGAGCTCAAAGTGAGTGTGTGAGCAGCACTGCAGGCCGACAGTGGAGCAGTCCACAGCGGACTCGTGTCTCCTCGGGCAGGCCTCGTGTCGGGCTCTGGTGCTCTCTGCTCTTGCTTTGTGGAGCCTCCAAAGCTTAGCGACTCAGTGCGGAGCTCAGCGCTGCTCGGCGGCTTTTTGCGCTCTTTTCTTTCCTAAAACAAAGGAGCCGCAGCACAGCTCCGTGAAAAGCCCTTTTCCAGCTCAGACACATGTTCGTTCGCGCACTCCGACTTAAAAGCAGCATCTGGTGAGCGCAGCTGTGGGACAAAGTGACGCCGCGAACTCCCAGCAAACACACCGATGCAGCTGGACGCCCACGGAGCAGCGAGACGTCTGTGAGAGCTGCTCACTTCTAACCAAAGCACAGCGGCCTCGAGTTTCACTCACGTTGTTGTATATCAGAAATCACCATTAGTTAGTCACCTTACGGCAGCTCGCTTCCACACTTTGGCCCTGATCTCTTAGTCTGCATCAGTCCGTTTCCTTCCAGCTACAGTTACCGACTCTACTATAAACAACAACAGCGAATGAACACGTGAATACACACATCCACCAACTGATCACTAAGTATCTCAATGTGCAATACTCAATACCTGCTAAAAAGCATCCAACATCTCACTATTAAACATTCTCTTTTTGTCGCTACTAGTCAAACGTATTTTTATATCTATTTCATTTATTTAATCAGAGTAATATTGCTGTTATTTTTTTGGCATTTATTTAATCCTGCTCTGTCCACGTTGCTGCTGTAACAAGGTGAATTTCCCAGCTCTGGGACTAATAAAGCTTATCTTATGTCCTGGATAGCGACCTCAGTCTAATCTAGTACAGTGCATTTAATTATGCCCAGTATATCTGTGCTCCTTTTTCTGGAGGATTCTATTATTCTTCCACCCACTAAAAAAATGTAACCACAGATTGTTGTCCAAGATAAGTAAAATGCTGCACAATACCTCCCACCCTCCCATCGTGTGCTTGACCAGTCACAGAAGAGCGTTTAGTGAGAGACTGAGATGACCAAAGTTCACCTCTGAATCAGAATGGGTTTTATTTCCTAATGTTGAGCAGGTTTACAACATTAGGAAATTGCTTCGGTACTTAGTGCAAAACACACTGTAAGACAACACTTAACTAAACATAAAAAATAAAAGTGCTAAGCAGATAGATATATCTTATTCATAGCACTTGCTATAATAGTTGTACTATCTAAAGGCATATAGAAAGGTGGCTACGGAGCCAACAAATTATGAATTAGATTCAAATAGGCACAACTTTAGTTTTTTTATTTCTATATGATGAACTCTGCATTATTAAGTGATAAGAACAAGTAATCTTATGTCCTGTAATCATTATGACGCTATAATTTGAGATACAATAAATAAAATACGTTTTTGTACAAAGTATCGTATCGGATCAGTATCGTCGATACCACCCTGAATATTACTCGTTATCGGATCGGAAAGGAAATCAGTGGTATCGCACATCACTAGTGATTATAGTGTTTACGAGCACATCAAGTCAAGTGGCTTTGTTATTTCAACCATGTGCAGTGCTACAGTACACAGTGAAGCAAGACAGCGTTCTTTCAAGACCGTGGTGCTACATAGGACAATCAACACAGGACCACATAAAGTGCAAATGTACAACATAAGAAAAACGGCGCAACCCCAGATCAGAACGATACAGACAAATTGATACTAAATTTTAAGTTTACTGCTTCTTTGGATTCTGCTATGCAAATTTTTTGTGAAATGACAAACTTTGGATATCAGAGGGAAAAAAAAAAACAACAAACAAACAAACACACAAAACACTTCCATTTCACACACCGTAAAGGAACTGTCAAAATGAGTTAACTGGCCAGAGCAACATTTGTGTTCAGTACTGTTTTCAATTTGTTCTTTGGAATTTGCTTTGTATTGAATGTATTTGGAAATCAGAATATATATGTAAAAAAATAATATAATAATCAGCCCTTATCCCCAAGGGGCAAATAAGATACAATGGAGCAGCACGACATTGAAGACAAGGACAGGGCATAAACAGGCAATAAGAATGAGATAATAAATACACAGCATATACACAGTTTTAAAATTAAAGTGACTGAATAGGTGAATAAATAACTAAGTGACTAAAAGTGAATAAAGTGGCAGCACAAAAAGAGCGTAGAGTAGTTCATGTTTACAGGTGTGGGAAATGGTCTTAAGGGCTGGAGTTAAAAAGCAGAGTGGCTTTGGGGACAGAGGTGGCTCTCCTCCTCTCAGTCCTACAGGAAATGCAGCAGAGGCGCCGCCCACAGGGGAGCCATTGAAATGCACTGAAAGACTGTCAAACATAAAGTGGCATTAATGTTGTATTTGTAGTTACTTTGTCATCGTTCCACAACACACACACAAGACATTTCCTGAGTCTGGGTCAATGTAGCGGATCAATAGCACCTAGTGACAAAGAAGCATTTCCGCGATTGCAGTAGTTGGCAACATAGTAACTGCACGTTTGAAGGTAGAACGTATGCTCTTCAGGACAGAGTGGGTGGCTCTGAAAAGAGCCGTTGGGTTGACTGACAGCAGGATCAGTTTACTTGGAGCTGGTGTACTTGGTGACGGCCTTGGTGCCCTCAGACACGGCGTGCTTGGCCAGCTCACCAGGGAGCAGCAGGCGCACTGCGGTCTGGATCTCCCTGGACGTGATGGTGGAGCGTTTGTTGTAGTGGGCCAGGCGAGAGGACTCGGCAGCGATGCGCTCGAAGATGTCGTTGACAAACGAGTTCATGATGCTCATGGCTTTGGAGGAGATCCCGGTGTCGGGGTGGACCTGCTTCAGCACCTTGTACACGTAGATGGCGTAGCTCTCCTTCCTGGTCTTTCTCTTCTTCTTGCCGCCCTTGCCGGCGGTCTTGGTCACGGCTTTCTTAGAGCCCTTCTTGGGCGCGGACTTCGCGGGTTCAGGCATTTTGTTCCTTCGATACTCTGCAGCAACGAATGAGCTGTGTAACAGAGAGCAGCTCCTTTTATACAGCCTGTATGCTAATATCACTGCGCAGGCCCTCGGCTCTCATTGGCTGAGCTGCACAGTGGGCCGGACATTGCGTTGGAGGAAATCTATGAATTGTGCTACAACAGGCGCGCGTCTAACAAAGAAGTGGTCTGTGTGATCGTTTCCTCATTTGTTGGAACGGTCATTTGTATTAAATGAGCAGTAAATGTAGTGCTCTGTATGGCAAATATGGAGGATTTAGGGAGACACAGACTGAAAGCTAGAAAATGCTTAAGATGTGACTACAGTCTACAGTAGTGAATTGGGCCTCAGCAGCAGCAGTGTTTCTTTGGGGCAGTGAGCTTTGTTATCTTCACACCATGCTGGCGTTTTCAGAGTGATGATGATGACATTTACAGTTTTTTCTGATTGCTTAAGCACATTTTTTTGTAACTATTGGCTAATTTTGCAAAACTCTTCACACAAATAAGAAAACCTGTCACCCAATCATCAAAACATTGTAGTTCTCTTGCAAAAGCAAACACAGCTAGATTAACTCTTCACACCTTCGTAAAAATGGTGTTTCCGTATCAAACAGTACACACAAGCCATCATCTACTAAGCACACAATGCGCCAACTGCACACTGATGGTATGAATACAAAACACATCTGGCTTTTGCTTTCTCTGTGTACAGATGTCAATTTGAGGTCACACCTTGTCATAGTGTCATGTAAACATACAAGGATCCAAACGTCAAGTATTGGTGTTTATTAACACTCATCAAAACCAAGACAAAGTCAGAACACAAAATAGGAATTCCACAAATAAAAGGGGAAAAAAAAAAAAAAAAAAAAAAAAAACCCACACACACACACACACACACACACACACACACACACACACACACACACACACACACACACACACACACACACACAATCAGCCTACATCATGTCGTCTTTCTGGGTCCGGCCACGTCGCCTGCGATATCCTCCAGTCCAAGGCACCGGGGAAAATATCTCCTTGAATGCTGTATCCAGGCCTGACATGATGCCTGGTCAATATCTCCACATGCCTCCTCCATTGCCTGTAAAAGGGCTACCTGTTGATGAGGATGACGGTCATACACTTTCCAGCGCCAGGCAGAGAAGAACTCCTCGATGGGATTCAAGAATGGAGAGTATGGAGGGAGGTTGAGTGCCATGAAGGATGGTTGGTCTGTAAACCAGTTGCGGACCAAAGCAGCCCTATGGAAACTAACATTGTCCCATATGATGACATATCGGGTCTGCTCTGGTCTCTGAACAGTGAGCATGTCATGCAAGGTGTCCAGGAATGCAATAATGTGTGCAGTGTTGTATGGGCCTATGGTTGCATGATGGTGAACAACACCATTTTGGCTTATAGCTGCACACATGGTTATGTTACCACCACGTTGTCCTGGGACATTGATGATGGTACGGTGTCCAATAATGTTCCTGCCACGTCTCCTGGTTTTACTGAGGTTAAAACCGGCCTCATCTACAAAAAGTAGCTCATGTCCCATTGCATCTGCTTCTAGTTCCATCACTCTCTGGACAAGACAAAACAAATGCAACACATCAGGCCCATGCACAGCACTACAGTATGCACCTCCAAATTCAGAACCAATGACACTAGCTTACCTGCACGTAGTCATATCGCAGTTGCTTTACACGTTCTGTGTTTCTCTCGAAAGGAACTCTGTAAATTTGCTTCATTCTTATTCTGTGGCGCGCAAGTACACGACTTAGTGCAAGCATTTCTGCACTGTGTATATTACTCTTACTGCTCCTTCCATTGTACTCCACATAGACAGCTTACCTGTGGCCTGTTTATAGTGCTTAGGCTGATTGCAAAGTGGACTAATTATCTAAAACAGTTTTCACATGTGAAAGTGTGCCAGACAGTTGGCAAATTAGTGTTAATGATAGCCATACATGTGTATACTTTTGCTAGGAGTGTGTTGGAAATTTGGTAATTGGGTGTTGTGCAGTGAATTGTGCCTACAGTTTTGCAAACTGAATGCAAAGCAGTTTTTGTGCTTTTAGTTTTGCAAACTCAGTGAGTGGTTTTGCTATAAGTCTGAATAGTTTTAGAAATTGTGCTACAGGAATCACAGTTAGGGTTTAAGCATTCAGAAAAAACTGTAAGAACTGTAGAACACTCGATGCTGACGAGCTTACGAAGCGCAGTAGTTTTGAAACGCTGCTCTGAAGCGTGGTTGAAACGGCTCATGTCACGTGTAACCAAGATGTTGATGTGTTTCACTGCAGCTTCAACAGCTGCAGTGGAAGCGCTTCAAATAAATGAAGCGCTTTCATTTATTTATATATTAGTATCAGTATGTATCAGTTCAACTCTGCAAGAATCTTGATGATGTATTTCCTTACAAGAAATGAATGTGCATCTCACTAACAGCTACTCAGATTTAGCACTCTTACAGTTTTTTCTGAATGCTTAAACCCTAACTGTGATTCCTGTAGCACAATTTCTAAAACTATTCAGACTATAGCAAAACCACTCACTGAGTTTGCAAAACTAAAAGCACAAAAACTGCTTTGCACTCAGTTTGCAATTTTGTAACACACACTTTGCAAAACTGTAGGCACAATTCACTGCACAACACTCAATTACCAAATTTCCAACACACTCCTAGCAAAAGTATACACATGTATGGCTATCATTAACACTAATTTGCCAACTGTCTGGCACACTTTCACATGTGAAAACTTTCTTAGATAATTAGTTCACTTTGCAATCAGCCTAAGCACTATAATACAGGTAAGCTGTGTGTGCGGAGTACAATGGAGGGAGCAGAAAGAGTGAGAAGTAGAGGAGGCCGAGGAAGAGGACGTGGAGGTGAAGAAGTAGGATGAAGAGGACGACAAGGACAAGGAGGAGCAAGAGGAAGACGAGGAGGGGGGAGAGGAAGGGTAGGAAGAGTAAGAAATAGAATTGCTGATGACATCAGAGCTACAATAGTGGACCATGTAATCAACCGTGGAATGACCCTGAGGGTAGCTGGCCAACGGGTCCAGCCTAACTCGAGCCGCTACACTGTAGCAAGTACCATAAGGACATCTTGAAATGAGAATCGGTGAGTACAGTCACTTCGCACAAAGATTTGTAGCACTGCCATATGCCAATGAGAAACACACCAATACCATTGATGTAAAAATGCTGAAATTGTTACTTTACAGAATTGCTAGATGACCAGATGCTGGGGGCAGAGGAAGCATGTTCACTGCAGACCAAGTAACCCATATAGTCATTATGGCGATTGCAAATAATCCTATACTTGGAAATAAACACTTGTGTTTGTTTTGATGTGTTTGAATAAACAGCAGTACTTGAAGTTTGGATCCCTCTATGCTTATGGATCTATGACAGAAGTATGAGCTCAAACTGACATAGCCTACCTTGTGCGCAGAGAAAGCAAAAGCCAGATGTGTTTTGTATTCATACCATCAGTGTGCAGTTGGCGCATTGTGTGCTTAGTAGATGATGGCTTGTGTGTACTGTTTGATACGGAAACACCATTTTTACGAAGGTGTGAAGAGTTAATCTAGCTGTGTTTGCTTTTGCAAGAGAACTACAATGTTTTGATTATTGGGTGACAGGTTTTCTTATTTGTGTGAAGAGTTTTGCAAAATTAGCCAATAGTTACAAAAAATGTGCTTAAGCAATCAGAAAAAACTGTAACATGATTAGTCAGCCTACAATAGTTATGCTGTGACAATACAGTAAAGTGTGGCAATGATAACGATACTCAAGTCAAAGAATTCATGTTAAATTTCCAAATTATATTATATATTATATCCAAGGTGGGTAAGAAGATCTAAAAAAAGATCACTTGTGACCTTCGCTGACACCATTTCTTTACTCTGATGAGTTCTGAAGCCTTACTGAAAGTCTTCAAATCAAACATTCTTCTGTAGATGATGAGTTAACTGTTTTACAACTACTCTTTCAAGAATTTTTGAGAAAGTGGTTGATTACTGCCAGCTTGAAGACTTGAACAGTCCTGTAGGTCTAAATGACATGTTGATGGTTTGGAGGAAGTAATCACCAAAGCTAACTCAAAAGACCAATTGGATTAAAAGAGTCTAAATACAAATCAAATTAAGCTGAAATGTTAGTTTTTCCACTAATGAATTTTCAGCACCAACAAATATATTTCTGTTTATATTATAGATTAAAAGGCAGTCTGAATTATTCTTAATGAGGTATTCACAAATTTACAGGTGCATTACTCTGTACAGCTTCCATATTTTGAAAATAATATTACAAAGCATCAAGATATGTTGCTTATATGCTAAGGCAGCAGCTTAAAGACTCGTGATGATAGCTCAACATGCTTGTTTAGTTTCCTGCAGCTGACCACGATTCAGCAGCAGACAGAAAGAGACTGAACAGACTCATCTGGAGGGCCAGCTCTGTTCTAGGATGCCCTCTGGACCCACTGGAAGTGGTGAGTGACAGGAGAATGGTGACTAAGCTCATCTCATTATTTTTTTTTTTTTTTTTTTTTTTTTTTTTTTTACATTATTTACATTTGATCTTTTACATTGTATATAATGTCTATTGATTTTATTGTTTATTTTAATATTTGTGTACAGCGCTTTGTGATTGCCTGTCTGCGAAAAGCGCTTAATAAATAAAGTTTACTTACTTACTTACTTACTTATCCCTGTTGGACAACATCTCCCACCTCATGCAGGAGACTCTGACAGGATTGGGATCAGGACAAGCGTGTTTGCTTGACACCCATAAGCCATGTTGGCTTGACTTATTTTTGCAGTCCAATTCAATTGCCATTTCATGCCAAATATCACCCCATCTTGTGCATCTATTAGTATTCCAAAAAAACACATGAAAAGTGGAAAATATATAATTATGTCATGCAAAATCCTTCAAACCAATTTACAATCACTCCAAGATCTTCACTGTAGGCCTTAATTTCCTCTCTATTTGAGTATGCATGTTGGTCATGTTGGCTAGGGGCTTCACTTTGTGCAGTGGCTCCTAAATTGATGGTGTGCCCCATTTACATGGAAGATATTGTTTGATTTGAGTGACAAATGAAATAAATCATGAAACGGTAACACACAACAGGGTAATAAAAAAAACAAAAAAATATAAACTAGGGTGACAAATGAACAGAGGTGGTGGTTTACGACACCAGCTGTCTGCCATCTATAATCCAGTTTTGAGATCCCTTCCCAGACGCCTTAACGCCCACTCACATCCTGGGCCATCTGACCTCAGGAAATCACATGATAGGGTGGGGCTAGGTTTCACAATGAGCTCACCCGAAACCTTGGCTGATTGTGACCTACACCCGTTTTCACACCTTGGCTCATGTGATTAGGTAGAGGATCATTAGGTGGTCAATTGTCCCTCGTGGGGGGAAACTCCCACACATTGCCATGGCTGGTACATCAGCACACTGACAGTAAAGATGCATTGTGCCTAATAAGATCATAGCCAGAACAATATGAAAAAAACATCATAACACTATGTGCTGGTACAAGAATGCAATGGCTTCTGAAATCCTTCCAAACAGTTACAGCTCCATATCTCACTGGTAGAAATGTTTCATCAACATATCTTTATTACGCAGCTCATTCATCCATTTTCTGCCAGACTGCAGAAAGTAGTTCTAGTGGTTGTTCATGCTGAGCACACTCCCTGTACTTACCTGGAGTACTACACGTGACCTAGCCCATTGAAATGTGACAGCCAGCAATTTGCCATCTACAATTCTGGATCCTGTCATTAGTAAATAACCCCCTAGACTCAGTCTTCATGTGAGTGTTCTGCATTACTGTCTGCCAAATGGTGGTTGAAACAAAAACATTTGGGAAAATATAACAGTGTGACTCTCTAACTTTGCTCCATGGGCACCAAAGGTGAAAGTGGCAGATCAGAGGCCCTGATCAAAGTCTCGTCATTCTGGCTAAGATTAATTCCTCTTTGAATTAATCTGAATGACTCATGAAGAACAAAGCATTTGTTCTTCATGAGTTTTCTTTTCATTCACAGAGCACATCAGTTCACAACATCAAGTTTATCACCAGAAAATGTTGAGGTAAGGAGTGAAGTTTGGTCTAGATGCTTTCAGTACCATGAACCATGTGCATATAACCTGTGCCCCAGACTACATCTTTGTTTGCCTTTTTCTCATGAAGCCATGAAGAGGCAAAATTTAAAAGAGGAACTAGTCACCCATCAAGCAGAAGTCTTTATCTTATCTTCATCTCCAAATGACACCAAGCCACAGCTCAACGAGCTCATACTGGGTCATGCAGCAATAGTTTATTTCCCCATACAGTGGGGGAAAAAGTATTTAGTCAGCCACCAATTGTGCAAGTTCCCCCACCTAAAATGATGACAGAGGTCAGTAATTTGCACCAGAGGTACACTTCAACTGTGAGAGACAGAATGTGAAGAAAAAATCCATGAATCCACATGGTAGGATTTGTAAAGAATTTATTCGTAAATTAGGGTGGAAAATAAGTATTTGGTCACCTCAAACAAGGAAAATCTCTGGCTCTCACAGACCTGTAACGTCTTCTGTAAGAAGCTTTTCTGTCCCCCACTCGTTACCTGTATGAATGGCACCTGTTTGAACTCATCATCTGTATAAAAGACACATGTCCACAGCCTCAAACAGTCAGACTCCAAACGCCGCCATGGCCAAGACCAAAGAGCTTTCGAAGGACACCAGGAAAAGTATTGTAGACCTGCACCAGACTGGGAAGAGTGAATCTACAATAGGCAAGCAGCTTGGTGTGAAAAAAATCAACTGTGGGAGCAATCATCAGAAAATGGAAGACATACAAGACCACTGATAATCTCCCTCGATCTGGGGCTCCACGCAAGATCTCATCCCGTGGGGTCAAAATGATCATGAGAACGGTGAGCAAAGATCCCAGAACCACACGGGGGGACCTGGTGAATGACCTGCAGAGAGCTGGGACCAAAGTAACAAAGGTCACCATCAGTAACACACTACAACGGCAGGGAATCAAATCCCGCAGTGCCAGACGTGTTCCGCTGCTGAAGCCAGTGCATGTCCAGGCCCGTCTGAAGTTTGCCAGAGAGCACATGGATGATACAGCAGAGGATTGGGAGAATGTCATGTGGTCAGATGAAACCAAAGTAGAACTTTTTGGTATAAACTCAACTCGTCGTGTTTGGAGGAAGAAGAATACTGAGTTGCATCCCAAGAACACCATACCTACTGTGAAGCATGGGGGTGGAAACATCATGCTATGGGGCTGTTTTTCTGCCAAGGGGACAGGACGACTGATCCGTGTTAAGGACAGAATGAATGGGGCCATGTATCGTGAGATTTTGAGCCAAAACCTCCTTCCATCAGTGAGAACTTTGAAGATGAAACGAGGCTGGGTCTTCCAACATGACAATGATCCAAAACACACCGCCCGGGCAACAAAGGAGTGGCTCCGTAAGAAGCATTTGAAAGTCCTGGAGTGGCCTAGCCAGTCTCCAGACCTCAACCCCATAGAAAATCTGTGGCGGGAGTTGAAAGTCTGTGTTGCTCGGCGACAGCCCCAAAACATCACTGCTCTCGAGAAGATCTGCATGGAGGAATGGGCCAAAATACCAGCTACTGTGTGTGCAAACCTGGTAAAGACCTATAGTAAACGTTTGACCTCTGTTATTGCCAACAAAGGTTATGTTACAAAGTATTGAGTTGTATTTTTGTTATTGACCAAATACTTATTTTCCACCCTGATTTACGAATAAATTCTTTACAAATCCTACCATGTGAATTCATGGATTTTTTTTTTTTTTTTTTTTTTCACATTCTGTCTCTCACAGTTGAAGTGTACCTCTGGTGCAAATTACTGACCTCTGTCATCATTTTAGGTGGGGGAACTTGCACAATCGGTGGCTGACTAAATACATTTTTGCCCCACTGTAAATGGTAAACGGCCTGCATTTGTATAGCGCTTTACTCAGTCCCTAAGGACCCCAAAGCGCTTTACACTACATTCAGTCATTCACCTATTCACACACACATTCACACAGCTGCCCTGGGGTGCACTGACAGAGGCGAGGCTGCCGGACACTGGCGCCACCGGGCCCTCTGACCACCACCAGTAGGCAAACATAACACATACACATGTAAAACACTGTCAATATTTTCCATATCTACTTAAGTTTTGTCTAATTTCTTCATCCATCTGTTTCCTGTTCATGTCTTTTCAGTAATCTACAGAACTATAGCCCTCACGTCTGAAGTCATGAAGTGTTTTGAGCGGAAAGTGTCGCAGCACACCAGAAACTCTCTATCCCCCTCCCTCGACCCCTACCAGTTTGCTTACAGAGCAAATAGGTCAACCTAGGACACCATCACCATCACCCCACACAGAGGCTGAGCCATCTGGAGAACAGGAGGAGCTAAGTGAGGATGCTCTTTGTGTGCTACAGCTCAGCATCAACACTATAAGCCTATATTTATTTTGTTTCCCCTCACGTGATGAAAAGCAGAAACATGCTGTTTGATAAGACTCACTTATAATTCTGCACTGAATTCTTTTTGTTGCTCCCATCATGAGCAAAACTTGACAGAAAAAAAACCATGAACAATAGCTGCTTTTACTAAAACAGAGGAGACACAAGGTTTCAGAAACAACTGAGGCAATGCACAGACTGTCAGAGTTATGAAAATGAGTCTACATACAGCAGAATTCTAGTCACTGTGGGTTATTGGATGTTGTTTATTGTAGGTCTTATCCTTGTGTTAATCAGTATATTCTGCTTTTATGGCATATTATGACCAAGAAGTCTAATAAGTGTTTTGAGAGCAACGATGCAAACAGGTCGCAATTTTGTAGTATGCACAAGAGGTAGAGAAGGATTTCTTAATTTATATCTGTTATGCTGTCATCATTTCTGTTGAATTATTTTCTGTTTGAACTCCCAGAGCAAAACATTTTCTCTTCCTAAACTTAAATTGTTTAAAAATGTCTGCAAATTACTTTAGAAATTTAAAGTAATCTGTGAAATCCCAAAAAGCTGATTCTGTTCATGTGGACAACATGTTTTTAGTGGGAGAAACATTTCATCACTCATCCTAGTGATGAGTCCTTACAGTGGAAATATATAAACATGATTCCAGCAGCAAACAGAGAAAACGAAATTAACATTTCTTCAAAAAATTATGCACTGTAACTGCAATAACACCTCGCATGTCCATAGCTTCTTTTCCAGCTTTTAGTTTAGCTATTATCTTTATCTCTGTTTTCTGTGCATTGTTCTCTGCATCTCTGCAAAAACATCTTAGTCATGATGTGGTCAAAAACCTAAATGTTTTCTTCCTCTTTAGTTGAATTTCTCTCTTTCTGTTATTTTTTTCTCCTCCAAAATGAAGATGACAAATAAAAAAGCAATTTTTTTTCTATCTATTATCACATACTGATTTCATAGTTTTCTACAGACATGTTCAAATATGGTTATGGTGTGCCTACCAGGGGGTGGTCACTTTGTTCTCTATAAAAAACCAAAACTTCCCCGGTACTGTGTCTACGTTTTTAGCATCTCCCTTTTACACACTTGAAATTAACCAGGAGGTATTGACATCGTCTCTTTTTCCAAAAAAGGTAAAGCAATAAAGTTTTTTGCTTTTAGATTTTTTTAATTTTTGCTGGTAAAAATCAAGCTGTTCAACTACTTTTTGTCATTGTCTGTTTTTGTCACCTGTTGGTAATTTCCTTGATTAATATTTTTATGAAACAAAATTTCAAAGAAAGTGCAAAACCGGAATAAAAATGTGATAAACACCATCAATGAAAAGTTGAAAGCTTGTATGCTTTGCATTTCTGCATAAAAAACTGTCAAGTATTGCAAACTGATTGTTCTGTAAACTGATGAATTAATTTATAAACTAACTATTGATCTACATAAAAAGGTTTATTTGTGTTATTTCAACAGGGTATTATAACCAGAAGTAGCTGGCAACACATGTGAAGGTAAGTGAGGCAGCTCGATATCATGTTAAATGTTTGTGTTGTTTCCTTAAAACATTCACTTGGTTTAATTGTTATGATTGTTATGGTTTATTGGTTAAGACACAACAGTTTTGTTTGTGAAAACCACTGTGTTGTTAAATCTGATCTGATTAGATGGCTGGCCTGTGCTGGCTGGTGATGGTGCCAGCCTTCTTCCTGTCTCCTCCAAACATTTTGGCTGCTGTAAACCAGGACTGGCTCACGAACATTGTAGCAGCTGTCAAGAACAAGTGAGTTGACAAAAGTGGGGTTTTGGGGTTTTTATGTGTGATATTATATCTAATCACTGCTCTTCTAATCTGCTTGTGCTATTATCGATCTGTTGAGTCACCTGAAGGCAAGACATCTCTCTATGACTTCAGCCTTTGTATTACAACTATACATGAAATAAAGTATGTGACTTTATTTTACACTGCAGTTTTTCTGTTGTTTAAAGTGATTATAATGAGCTTTAAATCCTAATAAAAGATTATTATTATTATTATTATTATTTATTAATTTGCAATAGTATGTTTTAGTTTAATAATGATATCACTATTATTATTATTAATAGTAATAGTAGTAAGTAATTGTTAATGAAAATCTATAGTAATAGTATATATAGAATACAATGTACACGTACAACAAAATTATGGGTGCTCCATGTCAAGTGTGCAGGAATAACATCTAATTATTAGACAGCAGGAATAAATAGCAAACAAGAGACATATATACAAAAATAACTTTGGAGAATAAAATAATTGCAAAGTGCTTGTAAGTAGTGCAAAGTAAGATTTGGTCTGAATACAGTCCGTGTGAGTGGCCTGAGTGATGAGGGTTACTCAGACTGGTGATCTGGGTGGGCAGGGGTGGATTGTTAACAGTACGAACTATCCTTTGGAAGAAGCTGTTTATGAGTTTTGGATTGTGAGTGTGAGACCTGATTGACCTGAGGCCAGGGCTGGACTGAGACAAAAAAATCATCCCGGGCATTTTGACTAGACACCGGCCCACCAGGTATTATAGGTAAAGCCATGAAGCCTTTGAATGAAAACAAACGCCGTTGTAACAGTACGCTGTCTTGTTGGTATATGTATGATTTCTATACATTTTATATCAGATAAAAACTTTGGTTTTAAGATTCAGATTATTATTTTTTAAAAGCGAGACATTTTAAATGAGAGTAAGAAAGAAAAGTATTTCTTTGTGCCCCCCTCTCCCTGTTAATGCCCTTCCTGGCCCCCTGGCAACACTTTGCTAGATCCGCCCCTGCACAGTTACCAGCTGTCAGCTACATAGAAAAGGATCCTGGTGTTATTTGTCTCTCAGAAACAGTTCATAACTTCCCTTCAACTCATTCATGTCACCTAAAAGGTAAACCTGTTTCTCCATCACCTGTTCAGCTCTGATGATCCAGTAAGGACATCTCCTGGTTTCATCTTCATGTTTCCATCTCACCAGATAACCAAACCGACATCATGACCAGCAGCTTTACAGCTGTGGCTCCAGCAAACATCAGCTGATACTAGAAAGTAATATTAAATAAATTCTAACAACAGCTGATCAAGCTTAAACGTGCTGCTGTTGTTTAGCGCGACATCTGCTGGTTTCCTCTTTCTGGCACAAAGTGGGCGATAAACAAAGAAGAGAGAAAAGCAGATCAGCTGATCATTGATCAGTTTCATGATTGAAGTAGCAACAGGAGAGGGAGGGGGGAGAGAATGAGAGAAGAAGAGGCAGCTGACAACGTAAAGAAAACTAAAAATCACCATCGGCCCACCGGGCATTTGCCCGGTATGCCCGATGGCCAGTCCAGCTATGCCTCAGGTTATATATAGTAGATCAATAATTGGACTCCGAGGTTGCTCAGGGTCTTTTGTTATTCGTTAGAATAAAATGTACCATAAAATGAACTTGTTTTTTAATATGGAACTTTAAAAAAAAGAGAAAAAAAAAAGAATTTGATGCAGAGGATTGCTTGTTATGTCTAGTGTCCCATTAGTGTCCCATAAAATACATTTTAATCATCTGTGTGAGGCATTTACGGCTCTTTTTTTTTCTTTTTCCCTGGTACCCTCGAGACACTCAATGCAAAATATACTTTTACAACTCACTGACAAAGCCCAGATCATCACTGGTAGTCCAAATTTAGTGTGCAGTTTATACTTATTATATTATATTTTTGGCAGGTATGAACTAGGTGATTCCTTCAGCATGGCTTTGAACATCCCACAGAATCAAGATCCAAGCAGTCTCCAAGAAGTCCTTCAGAATGACCCAGCAGACAGCGTGACAGGAGCCATTTCACAGGACCAAGTGTACAAAGGCACCAGGGTGGTGGCAGCGACACAGTCACAGGCACTATCACATGTTCTTCATAACATACAACCATTCATAAACAGTAGTGAGGGTAACGTTCTCGTCATCTACTCTGAAAACTCTCCAATTTCAAATGACGAAGGTATCACTTTGAACATTAGTGATATCACTAATAACTGGAGCGGTTATGCGTTTGTTTTTTCTAATGTAGCTGATGTTCCTGCTTCAGACACATCTCAGCTGACTCAATCATTTAAGAATCTTGAGATTACCAAACTTGGGCTTAACAACATATATCGTTGTTATGCACCTGGAGATGATGCTTTTCAGTGCACAAGATGCTCCTCGGGGGGAGATGTTACACCCACATGTGTTGCAAACCCAGCCCTGTCAAGTCAAGAACAAGGTACAGATGTAGAAACACCTAAACCAGGCCTTGACACTGGTCTAGGCAATGACATAGGCAATGACATAGGCAATGACATAGGCACGGGTATAGGCACTGGTCTAGGCAATGACATAGGCAATGACATAGGCAATGACATAGGCACGGGTATAGGCAATGACATAGGCAATGACATAGGCACGGGTATAGGCACTGGTATAGGGACTGACATAGGCACTGACATAGACAGTGGGATACCTCCAGGCTCAGGTAGGGGAAAAGAGGGTCAAATGAGCAAGTGCAAAGGAAATCAAAGAGGAAGCTTCAAACGCAGGGGAGGCAGCAAGCTTAGAGGAGGAGGTCGATGTAAAAAACGAAGCAAGTTTAGACGAAGAGGCCCAGGTAGAAAAGGAAGCAAGCTTGGACGAAGAGGCCCAGGTAGAAAAGGAAGCAAGCTTGGACGAGGAGGCCGACGTCAAAAAGGCAGCAAGCTTAGACGAAGAGGCCCAGGTAGAAAAGGAAGCAAGCTTGGACGAGGAGGCCGACGTCAAAAAGGCAGCAAGCTTAGACGAAGAGGCCCAGGTAGAAAAGGAAGCAAGCTTGGACGAGGAGGCCGACGTCAAAAAGGCAGCAAGCTTAGACGAAGAGGCCCAGGTAGAAAAGGAAGCAAGCTTGGACGAGGAGGCCGACGTCAAAAAGGCAGCAAGCTTAGACGAAGAGGCCCAGGTAGAAAAGGAAGCAAGCTTGGACGAGGAGGCCGGCGTCAAAAAGGCAGCAAGCTTAGACGAAGAGGCCCAGGTAGAAAAGGAAGCAAGCTTGGACGAGGAGGCCGACGTCAAAAAGGCAGCAAGCTTAGACGAAGAGGCCCAGGTAGAAAAGGAAGCAAGCTTGGACGAAGAGGCCCAGGTAGAAAAGGAAGCAAGCTTGGACGAGGAGGCCGACGTCAAAAAGGCAGCAAGCTTAGACGAAGAGGCCCAGGTAGAAAAGGAAGCAAGCTTGGACGAGGAGGCCGACGTCAAAAAGGCAGCAAGCTTAGACGAAGAGGCCCAGGTAGAAAAGGAAGCAAGCTTGGACGAGGAGGCCGGCGTCAAAAAGGCAGCAAGCTTAGACGAAGAGGCCCAGGTAGAAAAGGAAGCAAGCTTGGACGAGGAGGTAGACGTAGAAATGGAAGCAAGCAAGGCAGAAAACAGGGCAAAGGCAGAAGAGGAAGCAAACGCAACGGACGCAACAAGAGTAGAAGAGGTGGTAAACGTAGAGGGAAATGGGGGATGGCATGGTTAAGGTAAAACAGGTCTGTCATAGCCTTAAACTCTGACAAGTAACCCAGTGAAGCTAGGAAGATCCTCTGAGAAACTGCATTATTTTTCCTTTTCATAGATTTAGTTGTTGTTTTTTATGCTAGCATAACTCTCATTTTTTGGCCTTTATAAACAAAATAACTTGCTTTCGAACTTGTCAGTGAGTTAATATGATCATGTCCCATGTGACCTGCTGTTTAAACCTTCAAGGAGCTGCCAGAAAATGTTGGTTTAAAAAAAGAATAAAATACATTTGAAAATAATAAAAAGAAACATGACACTAGAAATTTAAAGAATATGTCCACTTTAAGAATTTTACAACCTTTTACTGATTTAATGAGCTTTTGTGAAACATTCTTACAGATCTGTGGTAGGAGCAATCAACTTGAAACTTTTGTCTTGAATCATGAATTGGAGTCACAAAACAGGGACTTTAAAGAGATTTGACTACTATTTCATTTAGTCAAAGATTAAACATTATCAAAACTTTAATGTTCTGCTCTTCCTGATTAAAGCTTGGCTTGGCATGCATTCTGGTCTCTGTGTCAATCATTTGGAAACTCCTGTGTTATGGTACTATTAGACTTGCTTTGATAAATAAAGGACTGCACTTTCTGTATATCCTGAAACCAAATTCTCTGAACTATTACTCATGACATTTAAAGTTATGTGTTCAATGAACAGGATAGTGCATTGCATATAACATTTAGCCATTTTATACATGTTTTCTGTTAAAGCTATTTTATCAAAATATTACTCCTCAGTCACTACAGTTTGTACTGACATTACTGTTTCACTTTTTATTTCTTTTTTTAGATGGACATTGTTCAGGTGAAATAGGCCAGCTAATCAGTAAAAATGGATAGTCAGACTGCAATGTGATTCAAATGAATTGAATCAATGTCTAAATGCTCTTGATTTAATAATTCTGCAGCATTGCTTTTAAAATGCATTAAAGATTTAAATAAATAACACATTTTAAAAAACATGGGATATTTCAGGCCATTTAAAAAATGTCTATATTTTCTCTTTTTTTCTTCTCTTTTGGTCTCTCTTGACAGTCTCTCTGTAAAGAGCTCTTATCTTCTTTTCTAACTAACTGTAGATTTGTCCCTTCTTTTGCTGACACCCTTTCTAGCTCCTTGTTGCTTTCTGAAATTCTTCTCCAGTCTTTGTTCCTTTCTTTTAGACATATTGTCTGTAGTTACTAGTTTAACTTTAGTTTGGTATATATTACATAAGCATGCCTGTTTCACCTTTTTCCCTTCTCAGTGAACATGGGCTCATATGTGCACGACTATGTTCATATGTGCATAATACTCCTATTTGTGCTTATGCACACACAAATGTAGAAATCTTTTCAAATCCACACTAATGCGCACTGTCAAAACATCTGATAAAACTCAGCATGTTGCTCGTTTTAACATAAATCAATTGCTTCATTTTATCTGGTAAATTGGCCTTGTAACTGCAAATGATTTTTCACAATTTGTCTAGCAAAGTTTCTGATGTTCGCTTTAGGAGGCTTGGATGAAACGATACATGTCAAGCGCTGCCGTCGGAATCTGCAACTACAAGTCCCACAATGCCGTGTTGTACTGCAATTCATGTGACCACAAGAGCAAACATGGCGGAAGTAGACGCGATGAAGTCTCTGAGCAGCTTGTTAAATGGAATCGCACAGAAAGTATATTACAACAACAGCGAGATCACAGAGGAGCTGCTGAAAAGCGAGCTCTACCCCGAGATGTCGCCAGACGAGTTCACAGCTTTGCACGACAAAATGAAAGGCCTTTTAAAGGTAATGCAACACGGCACCCTGCACTACTGATGATCCTGATGCTGAAGTGGCAGTCGAGACCAAGCAATTCTGCTCTTTTCACTAATATTCACTTCAGTTTAGGAGAAAGGGTTGCGTCTGCGTGATAGTGCATGCTTGTGCCCATGCAGAAATGCACAACACGCAAACAAACACACATTAATGAGAGGCACCGTGAGAATATCTGTTAAAACGCAACTCAGAACATTGTCCGAATGTTTCTCTCTTAAAAGAGCGGCCGAACGAAGAAGTCTTCATGAACACATCTGTCAAATGAACTGTCTTTCTTTTTATGGATGAGTGTCGCCATGTTTGGACTCCCAGCATTTAAAGTCAGCTTTCTGTAGTTTCTGCTATTTCAGTACTTTGGCCTTGGGTTGCTTCCAGTACAAGTGAAGCAATGATTGAGTCAAATGGGTTGCTTGCCTCATTGCCAGGAAGAAATTGGAAATTATTCTTTTATGTACAAGGCAACATAAGGCTAACCTATGTTGGGGGTAGGGGATGTCAGCTCCTTAGTGTGTGAATGGGTGAAAAAGAATAATCATAAAAGAATAATTTCCAATTTGGATATGTAAAGCGCTTTGGGGTCCTTAGGGACTAGTAAAAGCGCAATATATACTAATGTGACACATTAGTATATGTGAGGGGGCAAACTCCTCAAGATGGGTAGTGACCATGGTGGACATTTAGAAGTCGGCCATCTTGGATACAACTTTTGTTTTTTCAATAGGAAGAGGGTCATGTGACACATCAAACCTATTGGTAATGTCACAAGAAAAACAATGGTGTGCTTGGTTTCAACGTAACTTGAAACCATCACTTTTGTTGCTCCAACAGTCTTGGAGGGATCCATCCAATGTGGGTTAGTGTCAGACCAATAGCGGTGGTTTTGTTTGTTAACTTCACCATTCACATAAAAGTTTGCCTCATCACTGAACAAAATCTTCTGCGTGAACTGAGGGTCCTGTTCCAATTTGTGTTTTGCCCATTCTGCAAATTCTGTGCGCCGATCTGGGTCATCCTCGCTGAGATGCTGCAGTAGCTGGAGTTTGTAAGGGTGCCATTTGTGAGTAGCTAATATCCGCCGAAGGGATGTTCAACTAATGCCACTCTCCAGTGACATGTGGCGAGTGCTACGCTGTGGGCTCTTGCTGAATGAAGCTGGGACAGCCACTGATGTTACTTCATTAGTGACATTTTTCTTGCGTCCACATTTTGGCAAATCCAACACTGAACCAGTTTCACGAAAGTTAGCAAGCAGTTTGCTAACTGTAGCATGGGAGATGGGTGGTCTCGTAGGGTGTCTTGCATTGAAATCTGCTGCAATGACTCGGTTACTGCGTTCACCAGATATCAACACAATTTCGATCTGCTCCTCATGTGTTAACCTCTTCGACATGTCAATGGCTGTGAACAAAGAGAAACTTGTAAATAACTCAAAGAATAAAGTTACGTTGAAACCAAGCACACCATTGTTTTTCTTGTGACATTACCAATAAGTTTGATGTGTCACATGGCCCTCTTCCTATTGAAAAAACAAAAGTTGTATCCAAGATGGCCGACTTCTTGTTATACTGACAGACAGAACCTAGAGAACAGTCTGTAGATGTGCAAAGCTGGTAGAGACAGACCCTAAAAGACTGGCAGCTGTAATTGCAGCAAAAGGTGGTTCTACAAAGTATTGACTCAGGGGGCTGAATAATTACACACACCCCACTTTGCAGTTATTTATTTGTAAACAATGTTTGGAATCATGTATGATTTTCGTTCCACTTCTCAAGTGTGCACCACTTTGTGTTGGTCTTTCCTGTGGAATTCCAATAAAATTGATTCATGTTTGTGGCTGTAATGTGACAAAATGTGGAAAAATTCAAGTTTGCAAGCCACTGTAACAGCCGTGATAAAATATCTCAAAAAATCTCATAAAAATGCTGTTTAAACAGACTTACTACTTATAACTTTAAATGTTATTATGTCACTCTTTCTTTTTTCTTTTCCTCCTTTTCCTTCTATGTTTTTATCAATGGATTTTTGTTTGACTAGTGTCTTTAAATACATTTAATGTTTTTACTCCATGCTAGGCAGAAATATTCCATTCAATAACAGCTTAACACATTGTTTTCAGATAAAATAGCTAAATCCTGACTGGACTGTCTTAAATTTGAAAGAATTTAAAACATTTAAAATGTATTATTATTTTTGTAATGTTTAAGGTAAGGGTGACAAACCATTTACTGGTTTGTAATTTTTCCACTGGTTCTTCTCTTTTGTCAATAGGGGGCAGCACTAACATGAATATCCTACTCAGTACCTACAATGCCCAAAATATATATATATTTTTTTTTTGTTGTGGAGGAGTTGGGGTTTTTTTGGAAACAAATGAAGTGCCTGTGAAAGGTATTTTTCGGGGCAGATTTGCCCAAACAGGGAAAATACAAATGTCAAAAGTACAGACTGTCTGAATGTATAGAAAGACCGAATACACTGTCCAGTTAAAATGCACCCACTTTGGTTACATGAGGCTTCCAAATAAATGTCATGGGGAAAATACTTCTTGTTTTGGAAACAGTAAAGGTAAAAAGAAAGTACACACTCTTTAAGTTCTAATTTTATATCAAGTCATAATAAAAAATAAACCGGTCCTTAAAAAGTCTTAAAATGAAGCAAAGTATTTATCAATATTAGTAGTATTATATAAGTATTAAAGTAAACTGCTTGCCTTTTCATAAAAGTCACCACACGACACTGCTGTAGCGATATGATTACAAGACATTAGAGCTCCAGGTTTGTTGAATTTCATCGTCCTCTTTTCTGCATCTCTCAGTCCATCGCCACAGCAGACATGGACCATGCCCAGCTGGAGGCCTTCCTCACAGCTAAGACCAAGAAACAAGGTGGTGGTGGCTTGAGCGCTGAACAGGCCGCTGCACTCTCTCGTTTCTGGAAGAGCCAACGAGTTCGAGTTAAGGAAAGTTTGGTGGCTCATAGCCGCTGGGAGCCCAGCCTCAGGGGCCTTTCCTGGAGAGTGGATCTCCAGGCTGCAGCCAGCAGACGGGGAACAGCTCACAGCGGCCCAGTCGCCCTGGTGGAGCTCGAGCTCGGCAGAACAGGACAAGTAAGCTATAGTTCCAGTTTCTTTTTTTTTTTCTTTGACGCAAACTATCATTCTTAGCTTCCAAGGATGTAGTGAGGTGCTAATTTACGTTCGCCTGTTTTCATTTTTGTTAAAAATAAATGTGCCACCATAATTAAAACTATAAAGTATCCTAAATGACTTTTCTAATAGTACAATCCCATTATCTCCAAAAGTTTATTCTGTTCATCTGGACGTAGCGTTTTCAGTGGGAGAAACGTTTCGTCACTCATCCAGGTGACTTCTTCAGTCTCAGCTGACTGCAGGTTTCCCCAACCTTATAAACAGTACATTTGCATAATGACTGAAACCAGCCCGGAAGGACAGTTCCTTCATCGTAATTGTGCAAATTCTCATGACCACTGATCAAAGCCCACTGATCAATGGCCATGAGTACCATTTACAGAGAGTTGGAGATTGGCTGCAATCACAGCATTGTAAGATGGTGAAAGATGTATCCCTAGTGGGCTGGTTTCATGCATCAAGACATACAATCACATTAGAAAGACCAAAAATTTTATATATGCCGATTAATTATGCTTCAGGATTTGAGTTTGTGGATGTTTGACAGTATTTTCTCAAAGCAGAGCTGGAGCACAAATGATCATATTTTGAAAATTACATTAGCTCAAGGGGAAAAGTGAGGGCTATAATATGTTACAAAGGACTGAAACACTATTAAGATGCCTTTAGTAGCCTGAAATCATTAGAGATATAAATATAGGTATACTGAGTCTCAGACGCCACACAGAAAGACTCTAGACTGGATTCAAACCCAGGAACTTCTTGTTGTGGGGTATGGTACTAACCACCGCACCGCTTCTTTACTGCAGCACTCCACACATTTATGAGTTTATTGCTAGCAGTTCAAATGGACATGTAAGCGCATTTACACATCATAAAGCCAGGGGAGAGTCATGAATTGTTTTGGCCTTTCGATATGGGTGGGACGTAACTATACTCTGTCCAGTAGAGTTTGACAGCAATAGCTTTGTCATTTACTGTTATGCAACATCAACTCTAAGTACCCATTTATGATTTGACTGATATCCATTCCATAACTGGTTCTGTAACCTTTGGGGTGAAACGGAGAGGCCATTATGGAACTAACCTCATGGTGGTGTCATTCTGTCTAATTAACTACAGCTGAAAGAGCAGGTTTCAGTGTGGCCGTACTTTAGTGAGCCTCAGTCCCATGAGAGGTTTAAATTTACTCTGTGCCCTGAACAGTTTTAGAGCTGAAAAAAAGTTCTGTAAAAGTGGTAATATTAGCTTACCTTTGTAGTGTATTCAAATGTATATTCAGATTTAGGAGAAGGAGCATTGCCTTCTTTAAATTTTGGATCACTGTTGGATATTTGCTTTTTAAACAATTCAATATTGTAATAATAGAAAAAAAAAACCCAAATCTATACTGCCACAGGCACTTCTACCTCTACATAAAGAGACTGTAAAGAATTTAAAAGTTGGATCATGTCTATGGCCTTGATTTTTTGCCTCTGATTGATTTAAGCTGTTGTTGCTTTGTGAAGAAATCCATTTGTCAGTAAAAGTCATAGGAAATCACATTTACGTTGCTATGAGCCCACATGACCATAGCAGTGTGTGTGTGTGTGTGTGTGTGTGTGTGTGTGTGTGTGTGTGTGTGTGTGTAATCAGCAATGTCCAGACTACCAGGATTTCTGGTCCTCTGAGTTTCTGCAACATATACATTATATACTGCATGTATATAATGCAGTATATACATGCAGCTGCATTTTTACGTGCAGCTATGATTCTTCTACCTGCAAGAACTATTACTGTTTTATCATGAAGTACCCTTGTAGTTCTAGTTCTTGTCACATTTGGAACCAAACTAGGTATGCTATATGTCCTCATGGATGTACAGACTGCAGTCAAATAATTGCTTTAGCACCATACAAAGCTGATATTAATGTGTAGAGTTGATGCTGGTGTCATTTCCTATGACTTGCTGTCTGATTTAGAATGCATAATGACCTGACAGGAAGTGGCTCAGTCAACCATGGTGTAAATGCCAAAGCCTGCATGACTGTTTTTCATATATTTTGGATACAGAATGAAACATAGTTTAAGATGACTTAATGTGCTGTACCGCTGAGCAGCTGCTGACACTGAGGAGTCTATTCTTTTTGGTGTATTTTTTTTCTGCAGGTTCCTTAGCTCAGAGAAAGCAGATCGGCAGACCAGAGCAGCACATACTCTCAATGTGCACAATGCCACTGAACTACTGTTCAGCAGTATTATTGCCCCATTCAAGTCAATTTAAATGTAGCTAATAAAAGCTCAAAGGCTGAGGAAGAAGGTGGAGGAGACTGGTAACTGGTGAAATGAATTGCTAAGGTGTCTTTCAAGTCTTGAATCCCAGAAAAGGCCTAATGATAGGATGCCCATCATCACTGCAGAATCCCCTGTTTTTCTTCAGCTTCACACTAGGAATTAAACCAAAGTTTTTCTATTTTTATCCGCAATCACTGAATGATGCGCAGGGAATATTATATTGCTTCCTTCAGTAATTATTTATTGATTAAGAAGTAGACTGAATCATTGTTTTGGAAAATAATATTTAAATTCTTTTTGGAAATATCGTTGTTGCTGACCCATTATGTTCAATCCGTTCACTGGCCTCTAACACCTCTGTTCTTTTGTCTTTCTCAGGACTCAGAGTTTGTGTGTCTGGAGTTTGATGAAACCAAAGTCAATCAAGTGTTGAAGAAGATGGCTGACATCCAGGAGAGCATCGACAGAATTGTTCACAGTACCTGAAAGTACTTCCTGAAAGTTTATCTCAAACAGCAGAGACAGAAAGATAACTGTGACTAAGAGTGCTGTGTTGAGGCAAAGTTTTTCCACTTGCTCACAGATTTATCAGAAATGAAAGTGGTGTGTACGTGTACAGATATACACACCACTATCAATTCTAGTAGATAATACTTGTGGTCGTCCTCTGAGAATAAGTGGTCATTAAAGAAGAACTATTCCTCTTTTTGCAATATAGTTTGCAAAGCTTTGGGATTCTGGGATTATGAGAAATAAGAAATGCGATGAAACTAAAGTGAACAAAAGCAATGTATTACAATATAATTGTAGATATTGTAAAACTAAATAAGAAGTATCCCACGTGTAATTGTTTTTTTTATTATTATTAAAAGGGACAGAAAGATTAAGTTGTTTTTTTGGTTTGTTTTTACTATTAATATTTTTTTAATCTCTATCTCCTTCAGCATCACCTTCATGGCCATAGTGTTGGATAAAACTGTGTTTAAACTACATGTGAAGTAATAATTGGAAACTCTTTCAACTGTCTACAGCCTGACAAAACTAAATCAGAAATGTGCAAATTTCATTAGCCAGATTCAGGTATCAAATTAGGGTATTATTACATTCAGTTGTTTGTATGAACATGCTAACTGTATCTGGTAGCAAGGAACATATTTCCCAAACAGTAATTAGCTAAAAAATCATAACTAATGCTAATCGTGACATCTTCAGTTAAAATGACTAAAGTAGATTTTTAATTCATGTAAAATAAATTACATGGGGTGTATCCTACCAGTGACCGGACAAAGCTGGACTGAAAGACGGCACAGAGGCACTAATCATGGCAGCACAAGAACAAGCTCTGAGCACAAGATCAATAGAGGCTGGGGTCTATCACACCAGGCAAGACCCCAGGTGCAGGCTGTGTAAAGATGCACGTGAGACAATCCAGCACATAACAGCAGGGTGCAAGATGCTAGCAGGCAGGGTATACATGGAACACCA